>NC_134373.1:1547177-1856612 GCF_035582795.1 Mycteria americana | reverse complement strand
CAGCATCGGCCCTGGACAGGTTGCAGGTGGCATGGATGCCCACGAGAATCGGGCACTGCAATGGGGACAGGCTGAGGAGCAGAGGGACTGGCGTCTTGAACTTAACCGGCTTTCACTAAAGTACATGCTTTTTCAAACGGCAATAGAAAATAACAGCATGAGGTACTTAGCAGGACGCCTGTGCTGCCGTGACATACCAGGATACCCCAGCCTGTTTTGAGCCCTGAATATTAACTTACGTTTAAGCTCTTTTCTGATTTTTTTCTATACGTAGTAGTGGGGACTGTGGCAGCCTCAGGATGTAACCTCTCAGCAAAGACCAACTCACCAAGCAGTGAGACAGTAATGCCGAGAACTGGCTTTTGTGCATTGAGGTGGCTTTCACACTGTGGGGCATTGACTCTCTCCCTTCTCCAGCTCTCTCTCCATGATCAAACAAGCGTCCAGCCCCGTATCTCTCAAGTCAGAAAACAAAAGAGCCATTATTGTTACTATTGGGGATTTATTTATAGGGTTGGGGTTTGGGTCTTTACCTGAACATCACTTACAAAGAGTGAATCAGTTGGGTTTTTATAAACAATGCTTACAAAGGTCTCCTCACCTAACAGGTAAGCTCCAGACACAGCACTCTGCCTGATGGGGAACTTGGGTGAAACACCAGTGGCTTTACAACCACTTCCCTGCCGAAACCTTAATTGAGTTCAGGGTATTGTAAATACACACAAACCCCATTTAAGATGTGCGTCTAGCTTGGCTTATGTGACACATATTGTCAGTGTATAACATTTGCCTCTTCTATAACAACAGCTATACAAAGATTTCAAAGTGCTTGATAAACCTGACAGTCTTACACTAGAGTAAATGGTTCTCCTAAAGCCCTTCAAGCAAAGTCTTATGAAATCTCCCTATATATCTCCATTGCATATAGAGGTAAAAAAAAAAATGTCACCGTGAGTCCTCTGTACACCAAGATGTGGAAGCCAGGAGCCTTGGACTTCACACTAATATCTTCCCAAGTGACTGAAGCACTCCTATACAAATAATTTTTAACAATCGATTCTTAATTAAAGGCAAAAATTATATCAGTGAAACAACCCCTCCCATGGTGCTAGTTTAAAGGAATGCTATTATTTCTTGACTGAAAGTCAGCAATTATTTTAGTGAAATTTGAGATGTTCTCAGATCCTTCTGGTCTGGAGCAGAGGCCTTATCTTCTACCACTGGTTTCATCTGCTAGTGGGACTTTGATTTGGTTGGCTTTCTTGTTCTTCCCTTCTTACAGCAGCACCTGCGACAGCAGAACAGGCAGCACTTCAAAGAAATGAAGAGTGAGAGGAGCACCACGGCGAGGAGGAAGGCGATGACGTCCAGGGAGTGGTACTGGATCCAGTTTAAGTCGTGAGCAGCAGGTCGCAGGTGTGGGGCCCCTTTGTGTCTCATTACAAACTCCACCCAGTGCACGGCCAGGTCCAGGGGGTGGATGGGTCTGTCGAGGTGAAGGTCAGAGAGATGCTTGATGTTCTCTTTGTACCTGCCAAGAAAAGACATTTGGTGTTTTCAATGACTTGTGCTGCTGAGACTCAGTCCCCAGAAAACAAACATGCAGTGTCAGTTGTCTGATGGTCCACTGGGAGCTCCTCTGGTGGTGTTTCCCCAACACCACCACCCCATGAAAAGGATAATGGCAAAGTTATGGGCCCAGAAAAGTGCTGTTTTCAATGACAAAAAAAGAGGGAAAGGTATTAGAAAAGAAGAAAAAGGAAAAGTTTAGTTTGAGCTGTCAGCAAAATCCCTGGGGTGAAGGTATCTGGCTGAAATGGGAGACTGGGTGTAGAAAAGCCATCCAGCTGAAGATCAAGGTGCATTATTATTATTATTATTATTATTATTATTATTATTACTGTTGTTATTATTAAAATTGCTATGAGAACAGTGTTAGGAATTGTTATGAGAATTGTTATGAGAACAGGTTAGGAAACAATGGCAATAAGGTGCCATTTTTCAGAAACATGATGGGGAAGAGGATGCCAAGAACTGAGAGGCCCTAGTGACAACAGAGAATGGGAGCGGGGAAGAGAAGGGTCTGTCGTAAAGCTCCCCTTCCCTGTGATGCCTTAAAACACCTTGGGCATGTTGACTGCAATACTATGATGTCCAGCGTGGTTCCCTGTACCGCCTCAGTGTATCCGCGCATATTCCTCCTGCTCTGTGCTGGAATTGGCCAGCATTGGTGAGCCAGGCAGCAGCTGACTGTGCTCATACAGCTCCTTATGAGCACTAGGTGGGGGGTAAATGACTCCGAAAACTGGTCTGTAAAATAAATGAGTGATAATAGCTAAGTTTAGTAAACCCTGCCAGCTGGGAGGCAATGGTTCCTGATGCAGTACAGCCTCTAGACTATACCGAGGCACTGCCACTTGTCTCCTTCCTCCTGCTGCTGTGCAGACAGCATCTCTGGGCAACCCTCATGCAAAGAAAATCAGCCAGGCAGCTGAGCCTTTCAACCTTTTCAGGCTCCCCACTGACTCATGTTGCCACTGACTTGGGGATCAAAAGCAGTTTGCCACATCTCCCTTCACCGATTGCCTTTTCTACCACATCGTGTCAAAGCCCTCAACATCACTGCCTGGTAAATTTGGCTTTAAGCAGGTGACACATCTTTTAGCAACTTGATTTCTTCTATTGCACTTATACCCCGTCTTCTCTGATACCTGCATCCTCTCGTATCAGCCAGTTCTTGTCACCTAATGATTATAATCCCAGGCAGTGAGAAGGACAGCACTGTTACAGGGGCGAGATGAGGTTAGCCCAGGGCAAGCATCAGCTTCTCAATGATGTAACTTTGATATAAGAAGGCATATAAGAACAGATTAGTATTCTGTTAAGCTGGAAGCTAGAGTACTGGCGTTACACAACAGTAGAAGGAGAAAGTCTGTGCTTCTATTACTGACTTTTTATCATTAATAACTGCTTTCAGGGCAGTGGATATGTCCTTCGAAGTCATTTCAAGTATATTCAGTGTCAGTCCTGCTCCCCGTGACTCTACTCGCTTGGCGTTGTCCATCTGGTCTCCAAATAGAGGCATTAGTACCATTGGCACCGCATTGCATATGCCCTCGTAAACACCGTGTGAGCCTCCATGGGTAATAAAGGCACGAGTCTTAGGGTGAGCTGTGGAGGAAAGAAAGACTTGCTTAGCTATTTGATTTGTAAAGTCACAGTAACACATCCCTGGGGAAAAACTTGCAGGAAAATGGCACTGGTAGGTATAAATCAAGAACTCTGGGCTGTCGTGTGCATCATTAGTTATGGACAGACTTAGGGCTGCAGAGAACAGGACATTGATTGACAGGGGATTGAATGAACCTTGGGTTGTAGACCTCTGTCTTGGTTTGGGTAATCTCTGGAAAGTCTTGGGTAATCCTCCAAAGCTTCTCAGATTTTAGGATGAAATCAGAGCCAAGTGAGGTTAAAGAGGATGTTACCATTGCTTGCTTTTTTACCATGTCTTCTATTTGCTGGTTTTGCAGATCTCCCACAGCCAAGCGCTGTTGTCTAACTAACAAATGCATTCCTGGCAACAGCATGTATAATTTTACCACTTGAAAAGCTTGACAACCTGCCTGGAAATGCTCATTCAGGACCTTAAATTTTCTTTTCAGTCCAGTAGACAAAAAACATGACAAAACCCCATGGCTGGGTGTTGAGACTGGCTAGTCAGAGATAGAGCCCCCACTTTTGACAGTAAGGGTAGTCAAGTGTTGGAACACCTTTCCAAACAGTGTTGTTTTATAATTCGGCAATTTTGAAGTTGCAATCAGGCAAGTTTCTAAAAGATGAGCTCTGGTTCAAACAGCAAAGGCTGTAAGAAAGTCCTGTGACCCACAGTGATACAGGGAGTCAGCGCAGATGATGCTTAAGGGGGCCTTACAACAGCATTATCAGATTAAAAGAAACACGCTGGTATCACTCAAGGTATCTCAGACCTACCTAGAAGATCATTCTGTGGCAGCCATTTGACAAGCTTTACGTTCTTTGGCAGGTTGGGGGGCACCTCTCCTGTGTATCGCCACAAAACCTTTCAAGAGAAGTAAACACAATGTCAGTTCTCAGCAGCCAGCCTCTTGCTGCTCCTCAGTGGGTTTGAAAAGCACAACTGAAAACATCCATGGTGCACAAAACCTGTTTCGTCATGCAGAGCAGCTGGGGTGATAGTTTCTTCTGGCATCAGGGAGCAGGAGAAAGGAGGTAATCTTATACTGTATTTGAAAACAGTCTTGAACTGCTGTGCTGGAAGGGCAAGAGGGAAACCATACCGTTTGAGGGACTGATCCCAAGGCATCTGCGATTTCTGTGGCTTTCTTCATAGGAATCTCAGAGACCATGGAGCCCAGCGAGAAGACAACAATGCCATGTTCTCCAGAGGCATTCACAATAGCTTCAAATTCCTGCCAACACAAAGCACTTCCTTAGTCAAATTCCCTTCCACATCATATGCTGTAATTTCTGTCACGTTCCCACAAAACTATCTGGAAAGGCAATAAAATGAACAGTCAACACAACAAAGTTATGATCAGGAAAATTAGTTATCTATATGAAAATGAGTCCCAGGGGGAAAAAGTGGGCACAGGTGTATGAACAAAGTTATGGAGGCGTGTGAATGTTTGCAGAATTGAAGCCCGAACCGAGATTCAGTATGGACACGAGAAAAAATTTACTTTAAAACAGTCATGTAGCAAAGCCTGCCTGCTCAAAGACATTGGTTTCTGTGCAGTAAAAAAAATGCTGTACCAATTAAGGAGATCAATTCATCATCATACTTTTGCTGGCAACCAATCCCCAGGTGAATACATTGTGGTTTGTTTTCACATTTATTGCAAGTCAGATGCACTGGCAGTAGAGTTGATGCTCTTCTTTTCAAACCATGCAGCTACAAGAGAGAATTAAGATTTTGAAAAGTGTTCTGACAGCAGATAGCTCTAATATCTGGATTTATTGGGTCTGCTTTGAGTATGATAATATTGAACCACTGCCAATCTTTTTATCTGTTTTATTTGTTTGATTTAAATAAAGGAAGGACTAGGAGATCTGTCACTGGAATCCAAGAACAAAAGGATTCTGATGAAGCATAAAAACACCTGAAGGCTGGAGCAAAAAATCCTGTGCCATAGAAAAATATTGGTAACGCCAGGGAAGGAAAGACAAAACTGGAGGGAACTGCTGTGGGCATCAGAGTTAAATGAGTGGAATAAAATTAACTAAATGTTCCCGTAAGTCTGGCAATTGAAACGTTATCTCTAGGGTCTGAGGTGATAACCAAGACTGACCCTCTTAGTTTACGCTCTGTTACATATTTTTGTGGCTGACCAGAGTGCCGTGGCCCTTCGCTTGGACTGGATCCCAAACAGAAGGTGCCGTCGAAGGTTTGCTGATAGCTGCACCCTGAACAGCGGACCTGATGCTCTCCTGGGGTCAAACAAGGTGAAATGTAACTCTCATTTCAGGGCTTGGTTCTGTCTTACCAGATTTCTCTGAAGACACGCTCTCCATTAAGGGATCATAGATGTCTGGTTGGGAACTCAGGGCTCGGTTCTGTATAAACTCACAGACATCTGGGAACTGCAAAATCCTCCCCAGAATACAAACGTGCTTTTGGTACAAAATTCTTTGGCAGTTCCTGATGCAGTGGAACAGATACAGCTATTTCAGGGTGTATTTAGCCCTGTTTGTTTTCTGTGGGACTACTCATATCAGTTTTACTCTGTTCTTTAAATGTTTTTGTGTGCCAAGGTCTGACTTTCTGCTCAGGAATGCCACTACCATTATGAAAGTTTTTGCAGCCCTGCTTTGGGAATAGGTGGGTTATTTTACTAAAGTCTTTTTAACCAGCAGCTGCTTGTATCGGTGGGTGCTACACACGACCTTTATGAAATACCTGCAGTGGACACTCACTGAAATATAAGAGAAAGCACTAAGAATTAGGAGGATTTCTTAGTGGAAAGTGGCAGATATCCCATATTTAGGAAGTTTGGCATAGTTCAAGCAAAATACAGTTGCAGTCCAGATCTGGGACAGAGTATTTTATACAAAAGGAGATCGCTTGCTGCTTCACTGGGTGGTGGGGATTTCATTCAGGTCTGCCACTGTCTGAAATTCCTGCAGAAATAGTCCTCTGTTCAAGGGCAGAGGACTAGGATGATTTGGCCTGCTGCATTACGCTAGCTAGCACCAAGTCTTGTAAACAGGTATACAAAACAAAATTACTGGAAATAGGCAGCCAGAAAACACTGGGGCGGGGGGACAGGGACTGGAAAAGCCCAGCTTTGTATGCATGCTTGTCTGGGAAACCGGAGGTCTCCCACAAAGTAACATACTCCTCAGTGCACGAGGGATGCAGAGGTGCCAAGTGCTTTCCTAGCCACTTCCACCTCGCTCTTTTGCCTGTTACTATTTGTTACTGCCAGGAATTCCATCTCGTGGTGACAGCAAACAGTGCAGCCATAGCTAAACTAGAGGAAAAAAGGTAACTAACCTGTGATAATGCTTTTTCCTGAGTGCAGCTTATGCCTCCGATCAAGACCATATTAGGCATTAGGGGCCTGGGGTACTCAAACACAAAATCATATTTCATGAGCCAAATAGACGCGTGGCTGAACAGCTCAAGCACTGTTGCCTCTTGTCGGAGGAATTCTTTGATCAAACGATCATATGGTGAATAAAGAAAGCTGCAAGCCAGGGAACTGCTCAGGCTAGCTATGAGATTGCCCACGCGCTGGAGGAACGCCATGCGGTCCGTGTAGTGAGTGAAGAACCTAGGAACGTAAGAAGGAGGATTTGGACAGAGGGTAGCATGGAAATCTAGGCTGCACGGCAGTCCCCGTACGAGGTACACAGAAGGTAGGGAGAGATGTTCGGCCACTATCTGTCCACATGGAAAAAAAGGATCCATAAAGACAGCATCAAATTTGCTTTCTTCGAGGTATTCGATCAGCTCTTTGTTAGACAGAAGACGTTTGCAGGAATCAAAGAACATGGTTGTAATATTTGCCATTTTTGAGAATTTTTCCAAGAAGGGTTGACGTGTGAAACTCCTATAGCCCAGCTTTTTAAATTCTGCCTCCACATACTCCTTGGTGTAAGGCACAGAGTATGTTTTCATGATATAATGCACCGACGAATCTATCCGCAAATTTATCTCTGGCGCAACCACCACGATTTCATGTCCCCTCTGTCTGAGCTGCTCCACAACCGGGCGCATGCTGAGCCAGTGGCTGCCATCGATAGGTACAACCAAAAGCTTTCCACCTTCAGAAAAGGTCCACAGGAGCAGGAAAAACACAACCCAGGAGGCAAGACAATTAAATCCTGGATTTGAAGAAGCCATTTTCCTTGTGCTGTCAGCAAAGTTTTAAACGGCCGCAAAACTATTGCAGGGGATGAGGAGTGAATCATGGGGTACTTTGCACTTTAATCTTAGCTAAGGTAAGTGTTTAATTTTTAACGGACTGTATGTTGGTGGGCAGAAATGAGGGTAATGTTTAACTGTTGGTAAAGATTGGGTTTATAACCTGTACACACGGTGAAGGCTTTAAGAAACTGGGCACTGCAAGGTAAAGTTGAACACTTGAATTAACATTAGAGGATTCAAATGCTCGAGGGAGAATTGTCAAGCAATTGGCCATGCGTCGCACTGAAAGGCTGAACAGAGTTATGAATGGGAGGTGGTAACACCTGACCAAGCAATCACTATCTTATTAACATCCAGTTAACGATGAACTCCCTGTCTTGAGTCTGCTCAGCTGATTGGACACAAAACTCGGAACAAAAGTCTGACCTTTGGATTACCTTGAGCTCTCAGAGTCTAAACAAGAAGCAATGATTGACAGAGATTTGATACACAGTGGGTTGATAAGGTTTATCTTCAGATTTGTTTCTATATTGTACCAGTTATCAAAGTGAAAGCCCTGAGTCTACAGTAGTAAACATGATGCAAGCTTAGCAATAACTTCTGCTGTTGCAACACCACTGCGGTCCGAAAAACAGAATAAACAACTGACATCTGCGCTGTTTGCACAGCCCACCAGGGAGATTTAAACAAGCTAGGGAGGGAGGGTAGATAGTTACAATCCTGAAGGCTTCTTTTTTCTAATCATCCTCTTATACGCTATCTTACATTGCTTCTTGCACAAATTCAGAGGCGGAATTGCTCCCTCTACCATCTTTGATTGCATACCCCTGGCTTTGGGATATTCATCCGCATTATCAATCTCTATGGCACGCTGTAAGTGCCTGGGTATATACACAGAGATAGTTCCACATTTCCATTTTTTGTCCAGTCGGGTCTCCTGCAATTAATGAGTATTCCACACCTGTTAGGGATATTAAATCGTATGACCTAGAATTATTTTGTCATTTATCTAGATATAGCATACATGCCACGATTGTCTAATATTATGGTGTTATGCTTACAACAAGCTAAGCTATATCTAGGCAGCTACATAGCTTAGATAACTTCACCTAAGCTCTCCTGGAGAGAAACCCTTCAGCTGTTTGCAGTGCAAGCCTGGTGATCATCTATCGAAGCCTGAGATTCCAACTTCCAAATCATGCCATCCTGGTATTCAATCACATACTGGCTCAAGCACAAATATGACTATAGGAAGCACTTAAAAAAGAAAATCTTAAATAATCACTAATACATGCTATAATACCCTCAACATAAACAATGACAAACCTTTGATAATGGCTTCTCCTGCTCACAGTTGATGCCTCCAATATAGACCATATTTGGCATTATTGGGCATGGAAGGGCATGGATTATTGGGCATTGGACAAAAACAAAGTCGTATCTCATCAGCCAAATGGATGCTTTGCTAAAACAGTTCCAGTACTGTTACTTCTCTGTGAAGAAACTCAGAAGCTAAATTCTCATATTTTAAATAAAACAGATAGCAAAACAAATGCCTGAAAACCCAACTAGGAGGTTCTTCACATGCTCCGTAAATGTCATGTGATCAGAACTGGATGTGAGAGTCCTCGGCATGTAAGAAAAAGGACTGGGATGCTGGGTGGCTTTGTAGTATAAGGTACATGGAAGACCACGCATGAAGTACACTGAAGGGAGAGAGAGATATTCAGCAACAACTGGTCCACAGGGCAACACAGGATCCATCATAACGGCATCAGATTTGCTGTCACAGAGGTACTTCATTAGTTCATCATATAAGAGATGCCGACAAGTAGAAGAGAACATGTTGATCAGTTCTGATATATTGCTGAGTAAAAACGTAAATTTTTCTAGAAAGGGAGGGTTATCAAAACTTTTTTCACCAATGGAGTGGTAGTATCTATCACCAATCTCCTGTGTGTAAGGCATGGAGTATGTTTTGATGGTGAAAGATTGTGAGTTTTTCATGAGCAAAGTAGCGTCAGGAGTCACTGCAACAATTTCGTGCCCCCTCTCCCAGAGTTTCTCCAGAACCACACACATGCTCAGCCAGTGACTTCCAGCCTGAGGCACGACCAAGAGCTTCCTGCCTTCTGCCAAACTCCAGAAAGAAAGAAAAAGAACAAGCCCAGCAAAAGAAAAAGAACGAGCCCAGTACTGCTTCCCAACTTTCATGGCCACTGAGCTTTTCCAGAGAGCTTATAATACCAGAAGTGTGTTGCACTGTTGACATGAAAGATCTAAACCTCCAACTTTCTCTCTTACACCTTTGCTCAGAAAGGTGCCTGGAGTTCACACACGATGTTCTACACGGTAGGCAGGAGCCGGCATGCCAAGCAGTGGTGTCACCAAAGTTTGGGTAACATATTAACCAAGCACCTTTTTATATAAGCAATGATGCAGCAGAATATGCAGTTCTTGCTCAAGAGGGGCCGTAAGAGTTTGTAGGTGAGTGGCTTGAGGCCAAAAGTCTTTTTGAAAGCAATGATGCAGCAGAATATGCGGTCCTTGGTCAAGAGGGGCCATAAGAGTTCATAGGTGAGAGGCTACAGCTTAAACATTTTTGAAAGTTCTTAATAATAACTACTTTTCAAAAGAAGTTAATAAAGCTTGGCTGGGGTATGCGCCAATGGGAAGTCCACACTTGTGTCCTGTGCTTACCAGAAGAAGGGGAGAACAGAGTTTCTGAGCTGCTTCTGCATGTGCTATGATAAGATTTTTAAGGCAAAAAAAGAAAACCAAAACCATGTTGGAAGTCCTGTTCTCTATAACACTCAACCACAGCCTACAGCTACTCGATGGGCAGTAACAATGATGACAGAGCCAAACATTTCTGGGTAGCAGTAAATAGTATAATCAGGGCCACAAATGGCAGTTTGAGAGATTCGGACTGAACATTTGGAAAAAGCTTTTTACCTCTGAGGTTTTGAAAGTTTGCCTGTATAACCGCATGGCTGATGTGATCTGATGTGGAAGACGGTCCCACTCCAAGGACTTGTTCAGATATCCAAATCAGGTTGATTCAAATGGGATTTAAGTGCCTAATTATTCTTGAGAACCTGGGTTGAAGCTGCAGCAAATGATGCAATGCAATGGAAACCCAACGGGTAGACAGGTGAATGAAATAGGCGCCTATAAACAAAGCAATGATGTCCTTAGATAGAGAGAACATGCAAAGGCACATGAAAACTTTCAAGATAAACCTAGAAAAGCAGATATCTGTAGTTTGTGCTTAAAAGAAGTACCTGACAAAGCAAATCTCATCTGCCATTAAGGCATATTTCATGGAAAGGGAAAAGGTGGATGCCAAAAGTTTGCAAGTTTACAAAAGCAAAATAAGATACAGGAATGGTAGGCTGAACAAGAGCAATTGCTGGGTGGAGAAGAGAGACTGTTTTAGATCCCCAACCAAGCACACCTGATCGGAGAGAGCTCTGAACGGTTTCTTCACGCTGTGCAGCAGCCTGGAAGAGTTGTCTTGGCGCAGATAGGAGTGATGGGATATCTGGCTCATGAAATGGCTACCTTTGCCAAAGGTACCTAGGTGTGATAAGCACATTCCAAGGCTAATACTGTGTCCTTAAAAAGTTTATTTTGATAGGAGGTTTTCCATGTGGCACGTTAAAAAAAGGGATTTTCATAAGCCAGCAAGAAGGACTGTAACATCTAAGGAAATACATTAAAGAGGAAGGAGTTTCAGACGTCAATACAGTCCCATTCTGCAGCCTGTTTAAGCAAAACTTTCTCTCAAGCTGAGAGCGAGGTGGTGTTAAAAGACCAAAAACTAAAGAAGGTGGAGAGAAGGTATTCTGACGTGCCAGAGAGTTAGCTGCAGTACCGACATGTGCATTTTCACGTTTCAGCAATAAAGAGGAAAAGATCTCACATAACAAGGCGATGCAGCATGACATATGCCCTCAGGTTGGCAGTATACACTCAGGTAGTTAACCCGGAGTTGCAGACGTACTGTTACCCTATGCTAACATATAACGGGCCCTCAAACCTCAATTTGATCCATGTAGTCTTTAAGTTCTGCTAACATTTCAGCCAAACGTATATTATCTGTGTAACACTAATATAAAATGCTATCAAACATTAAAGAGGTAAAAAAACCCAAACCAAACCCTTAAGGCTAATGGCACGTTCATAAGAGTTTAAAAGTTGTGTCACTGGATTTTGAGCAACACACAAACGCCGTTTCACGTGTATATGAGTCCAGAGACTGAAGTCCACAAGTTCAGCCCATTCCAAAGGCAAGGGTGAAAAGAGATACCTATCAGGAGAAAGTAAAGCTGAAGTACAGAGTTGAGTGCCAAGGTTGTACGCTGGAAACGGTACAGCAAATATCCCCAGTTAGGGGAATCCATGATTACCTCTTTTGTAAGTCTACAAATCCTGGCAGTCAGAATGTACCTCTTATTAACGACCCAAATCCTTTTTAAATTCATAGGTTTTTGTCTACAAAAACAATCTGCTGGTGTCGTGAGGCGAGGGGGGGAGTTGTGCATGGTGTGAAAAAGTACTCCCTTTTGTTTGCTTTAAGCTGGCTGCCGCCTCATTTCAGTGGTAGTCATAGGTCAAGTATTGGGAGAAGGTGCACATCAGTTCCTCTTTCACCTTCGCTACACTTTTTCAGGATTTTATAGACCTCTGTCACAGATCCCCTGTCATAGTTCTTTTCATAGGTTTAGCTATACGGTTTATTCCATCTCTGCTTTTCTAGACTGAGTGCCAAGTTTGAATCCTCTTAAAAATGCTTCATTTTTACTGTGTGAGATTCAGGGTTTTTTCTGAAAAATAAGCCCTATTTCACTGTTTTGCAAAGTCAATATCTATAAAACTTACTTAACAGGAATAGTTACTTCTAAAAACAGAAGCTATGATATCACTCTGCAAACCACAAAATATATTTGAATGCACATTAAAAAAAGTCTGAAATAAATCCAACATTCATTTCATAAGACTAAAGTAGCCTAACTTATACTTTATTTTTCTGATGCCAGTTGATACTTTAAATAAGGAGCATCGCTGGCCTGGGATATGCAAAAAGAATGCCACAAGCTGGAGCAATGGGCCAACAGGAGCATCATGAAGGTAAGCAAAGTTCTGCCGCTGGGATGGGATAACTCCATACCACAGGACAGGCTGCACTCCAGCTGGACAGACAGCAGCTCTGCAGAAAGTGACCCAGGGTCCTTGTGAACAAAAAGTTGAATATGAGTCAGCAGTGTGCCCTTGCAGCCACAAAGGCAACAGCATCCTGGGCTATACAAGTAAGAGTGCAGCCAGCAGATTGAGAGAGGTGATCCTTCTCCTCTGTTCAGCACTTGGGAGACATCTGAAGACACGTACCCAGTTTTGGGCTCTCCAGTACAAGAAAGATATTGATGTGCTGGAGCAAGTCCAGCAAAAGCCAAGAAGATGGTTAGGAGCTGGGGACCATGATGTACAAAAAGGGGCTGAGAAAGATGAGCTTGCTCAGGATTCAGAAGAGAAGGCTACCAGGAGATCTCATTACTGTCTTTAACTACCTTAATGGAAGGCCATAAAGAAGACAAAGCTGTACTCTTCCGAGAGATTGACAGTGACAGGACAAGAGGCAACAGACACAAGCTGCAACATGGAAAAATTGAATTGGATGTAATAATAAATTGGATATAATAAAGTGTTTTCACTAGGAGATAGGAGATATTCAAAACTTGACAAGACATGGAATGGAACAACCCGAATTAACTAGACCTGCTTTGACAAAGAGGTTGGCTGAGAGGCCTGCAAATGACCTTCCAACCTAAGTATTTTATGAGTCTGTGACAATTCAAAACACAGAGAATCCTTCTTTAAAGAAAAAAAGACAGGAACATAGAGGAAATCAGCAATGACAAGGTGGACCGCAGGATGAGCGAAGGTCTCCTCAAATGAAAGTCTGCCTTGCACCACATCAACAGTCCTGAGCAAAGAGGCCCTGAGCAATCTGCTCTAATGTCAAAGCTGGCTTTGAGCAGAGGCATGCGACCAATGGGGAGTTTCCCAGAGCTAAATTCATTTGCAACACTTTCTCCATTTTTATATTGTGATATTTGGATGCCTTCACAGAAAGGAGTCCTGGCACCTCTTTGCAAAGCAAAAGCAGTTTGAAATCCTTTTACCCACAGGAAGAGACCTTTCTAACAAAACCTGAGTTACAACTTTTCAGAGTATGTAAAAGCCTGCAAGAATGACAAGAAAAAAAACAGAGTACGATCAACCTGAGTTAGCTTTTTGTGAGCACAGTTTAATCCACTAACCATAATCGTGTTGGGCACCAATGGTCTGGGATAGTATAAAACAAAGTCTAGCTTCATGGCCAAATGGAAGCCTGGCGTAAGAGATCCAGCACAGTCACATCCCGCTGGAGGAACCCAGAAGCCAGTTTTGCATATGGTTGAAAGACAAAATCACAGGGAAAATAACTTGGGATGTCAAAGATTAGATTCTTCACCCGCTGGAGAAAGTTCATGTGGTCGGTATGCTCTGTGAGTATCCTGGGGACATAAGAAGGGGGATTGGGACATTGAGTGGCTTCAAATTCTAAACCACATGGTATTTGCTGCAAGAGAAACACAGAAGGCACTGAAAGATGCTCGGCCAGGATCTGCCCACAGGGTAGTACAGGGTCTGTAAGGACAGCATCAAACTTACTGTCCTCAAGATATCTGACAAGCTCTTTGTTGTACAGTAAGTGTTCACAGGTAGAAAGGAACATGGCAGAAGCATTTTTAACTGCTTCATATGTTTTAACAATTCTTTCCAGAAAAGATCCTTCTTCAGATACATCCTGGCTAGTTCTCCAGAAAGTGTGATCCAGCTCTTCCTGTGTGAAAGGGACTGAGTACATTTTCATAACAAAATCCTTTGTTGGCTTTATGTGTAAATTTCTCTCAGGTGCAACGACGACTATTTCATGTCCCTTCTGCCTGAGACCATCCAACACTTCCCGCATGCTGAGCCAACAACTCTCATCCACTGGTACCACCAGCAGCTTCCCACCAGCCGCCAAACTGAGCACGGACAGGAGCAGAGCCAGCACCGCCGTGACTTGCGGATGAGCACTGAGCACCAGGGCCATTTCTGCAGAAATCTGGTGAGTGCTGCCCAGAAAGAAAACCACTGGCAGCACTGAAGCGATAGCACCAGCTCCGCCGCGCTTTTAAGCAATCTGTGCTACAACGTAACTTTTGATCCTTCGAGGTATTTGCTGTGTGGTAAATGGATAATCATTCATTTGATAAAAGGCTGCATCATAAGCATTAATTCTAGCCAAGTCCACAGGCGGGTGGTATGTGGTGGACGCACCCGGTAACTCCCATGTGTTTCTAGTAGAGGAAGAGTAAAGGGTGTCCCAGGGAGGAGGCAGGGGTGGTTCTGGGTGGAACTGCACTTCTGGTAGCCTCCCTCTGGCTGAACCTTTTGCAGTGCAGGAGATGTGTCCCATCCACATCACGACTCGGCCTAGCAGAGGCTGCTCCCTCCCCCTGGGCACGACCCATCCCCTCTGTCTCTCCTTGAACACCCATCTCTAGGAGGCTTATGGCTCCATAGCAGATGTGGAAGAGCTGTTTAAGATGGTTTCTGGAGTGAGAAGACTGATGAAGATGCAAGTGTGACAAAAATGATATGTTAAGAATCAGGGAAGCACTACAAGTTCCGGCAAAGGCACAAATGAATGAGGATTTTGATGAAGTTTCCCCATGAGATGTGTGACAGCCTGAAGAGCTGGACTCAGGATAACCCCTTGAGGCTGGTGCAGAAGGTATGCTCTTTTGTTACACAATGACTGTGCCCACCCCCAGCACGAAAGCTGGTGGAGTTGGAGGACAGAGCTATTCCCTTCTCAGCCTATTAAGACTTCTTCTAGAATGGCTTTTCCTCTGAGACCTCCTAGATGGGAAAGGTCCATCAATGTCTTATTTTGGGACTGTGCTGGGTCCATCTCCTTCCTTTTCTCCCTGACTTTTAGTGGGAGACCTGTTCTTCCAGATGCAGGGCCAGCTATTTCACACCACTTCTGCCTGCACTCATCTGCAAGCACACAGAGCCACTGACTCCTATCTAGCAGCACCATCAAGCAGCTTCTGGTGTGGGGCAAGGGGCCTCAGAATCAGCCCTGCAGTGATTTGAGATTAGGGAAGAAAGTGGCACCTTCTCAACCAAACTGCTGAGGGATGCACAGATAATCTGTCAGTTCTTGTTGTCAGGAAGCTAAAAGCATTTATATTACAGTGACATAGCAATGCTGATGCTTCCACTGAAGATCGTTACTGGCCTAGGACAAGCAAAACAAGGTAACATTTCTTCAGCCAAATAGAGGAATGACTGAAAAGCTGTGCCTTGCCAAATCTGATAGAATTCATGAGATACGCTGCTAACTTGTGACTATATCCATCTGCGAATCAAGCACTCTGGTGATTGATGGCACCTTCCAAATGAATGTATTTTTTGAGTCGACCATATTCCAAACCACAGGAAAACCTTCTTAAAAGAAAAAAAATGGGCTGAGGAATGTGAGGAAGTTCTGCAGGGATTGATCCATAAGGCAGAACAGAAGATCGGTAAAGGACTTCTCAAATGAATCTTTCTCTTTCAGAAGATGTTCTCAAAAACGCCCTGAGCAACCTGCTGTAATAGCAAACTTGCCCTGTTTTTGGGCAGTTTGGCCACATGCCCTCTTGAGGGCCCTTCCGGTATGAACTATTGGGTGTCTAAGAAAACAAGAAAGCTCTTCATGTGCTGTCAACCCTTCCCCAGAGTAGACGCTATCAAATACGCCTTAACCAATGGCCTGAAATTGCACATTCAGATCTCCCTGCATCCTGAGATGCTTTGATCACTGGTGCCTGCTGGTATTCTCATGAGAAAATTGTTTTCTGGCAGAAGATCCAGCTTTTCATGTCCCTTTGGGATGAGCAGCTCCACTGCCTGACTCATGCTGGACCAGGGACTTCCATCTACTGGGTTTTGTAACAGGCTTCTCCATCCTGGGGGAACACTGGGAAAGACGGAGTCCTGGTGCAACCAGGACCCAAGGCTGAGAGAAAAAATCCTTCGCATTCATACCTCTGAAAAACAAGAATCTTCTGCCATAAAGCAACAGAAACACTGATTTTTCTGGAGGGTACTTGGCAGTGAAAGGTTACTAGTTCTAAAGAAGATGTTTGCTGTAGCTCAGACGCTCATCAGCTCAAGCTGGGCAAAATGCATTGTAAAAGTTAATCAGGATGCCACAGCTGAGACCTAGCAGGTTCTGTCAAGGCATTGTAAACCTGATAATGGAATTAAATAGCAGCACAGAACTTGCAGCTGAGATCCCAGAAACTTAGCTTTATGGCTAAGGGCAATTCACACAAAGCAGAAACACAGTATGAGAAGCAGTGTCCACAAGATCAGTGTGAGGAGGAGGAGGTGGCTCACAAAGCAAACATTGCCACGGACTCTTGCTGCCGCAGCAAGTCAAGAGAAGAATCTGCCATAGGAAATTGGTTGTTCTCCTACTGGCAGACAGTGAGACAAGGCTCACAAGCACAGAATCATCCTCTAAGTAAAGACAAATGTGAAAGAGCAAACTGGGATTTTCATAGGTGACTATAAACAGTGTTCTCATGAATATCAAAACATCTGATGCCCTTCCCACCATCTTTTCTTTCTCCTAGCTCTAGCAAAGAAGTTGAATTCATCATTTAGTGGCAGGAGGTGTTTGGGGGGAGGTTTCTGAGCAAAGTGATCAGATTCAGACCTCCACAAATTTACGTGGACTTCAGTAGAGCTATACTCATTCAAAACACCACCCCCATTTTTGTGGTGTGATACAAGATATCTTCACTGAAATGAGTACCGGCACCTCTTGGCAAAGCAAAAGCAGTTTGAAGCAGTTTACTATTACTCAGTTGAAGAGACCTTTCTAACAAAATCTGTGATAAAACTTCTCTAGTGAACACAGGAACTTAAGAGAACAAGAATTGGGCATGACCCACCTGAGTTAGCTTCTTGTGAGCACAGTTTACTCCTCCAATTACAATCATTTTGGGCATCAATGGTCTGGGATAGTGGAACACAAAGTCTAATCGCAGAAGCCAAATGGAGGCCTTGCGTAAGAGATCCGGCACAGTCACGTCCTGCTGAAGGAACTCAGAAGCCAGTTTTGTGTATGGTTGAAAAAGAAACTCACAGAGAAAATAATTTGGGATGTCAAAGATTAGATTCTTCACCCACTGGAGAAAGTTCATGCGGTCGGTATGCTCTGTGAGTATCCTGGGGACATAAGAAGGGGGATTGGGACATTGAGTGGCTTCAAATTCTAAACCACATGGTATTTGCTGCAAGAGAAACACAGAAGGCACTGAAAGATGCTCAGCCAGGTGCAATTTATCTCAGGTTCAATGACGAGTATTTCATGTCCCTTCTGCCTGAGACCGTCCAACACTTCCCGCATGCTGAGCCAACGACTCCCGTCCACTGGAACCACCAGCAGCTTCCCACCAGCAGCCAAACTGAGCACGGACAGGAGCAGAGCCAGCATTGCCATGACTTGTGGATGAGCAGTAAGCATCAGGGCCATTTCTGCGGAAATCTGGTGAGTGCCGTCCAGAAAGAAAACCGCTGGCAGCACTGAAGCGATAGCACCAGCTCCGCACTTTTAAGCAATCTGTGCTACAGCCTAACTTTTGATCCTTCAAAGTATTTGCTGTGTGGTCAATGGATAATCACTGATTTGATAAAAGGCTGGATAATGAGCAATAGAGTTCAGCAACCTACGCAGGCAGGTGGTAAATGTGGTGGATGCACCAGATAAACCCCACCTGTTTCAACTAGGAAAGCTTTGGCAGCTCTACTGCTTTTCAGCAGGTTCTGCCAAGCCACCGTAGCACCTTCACGCTCATTGAGATTGACTTTGTTCTCAGATCTCACATAGGCATCACTAAGGCAAAATCTTCTGAGGCCTGCCTGTAAACAGAGACAGTGCTTCTTAGCCTGAGAGTCCACAACCTGCAACACTCCTGCTGATTCCAGCTTTGGAAATACCCATGTGAAGGAGCAGACAAATTCATTGACAAAAAGAAGCGGTAAGGCAGCAAGGGTGCCCCAGGAGAGAAGCCTGATGTGCATTTCTCGGTAAATACCAGACCCTACTACAACCATTTGCAAAGCTGTATGGATTATACCCAACTGCAAGGCTTTGACAGCCCCTCAGACTTGCCTGCTGTTCATCCATCACTCACTAAGGGATAGGGTAGCAAGTTACTCAACGCTACATAAAATGGCTTTGAATACATATAATGATAAAATGCATCAACTGAGCATACTTTATAACTGAAAAGGTATAGCTGCTACACAGAAAATGGAAAGTGAGGAAGAAGGTGAGAGAAAAAAAATTTCTTTCACAAGTATTTGCCTAACTCACCCTAAACGGGACCTTGATTTATATCTCCAATACAAAATTCCACCCTTGTAAACACAGAAGTCTATCAGAGCAAGACTTAAAAACAGAGCATGACCCACCTGAGGTAGCTTCTTGTGAGCACAGTTTACTCCTCCAATTAAAATTATGTTGGGCATCAAAGGTCTTGGATAATCTAACACAAAATCTGACCTCATGAGCCAAATGGAAGCCTGGCGTAAGAGATCCAGCACAGTCACGTCCCGCTGGAGGAACCCAGAAGCCAGTTTTGCGTATGATTGAAAGATAAAATCACAGAGAAAATAATTTGGGATGTCAAAGATTAGATTCTTCACCCGCTGGAGAAAGTTCATGCGGTCAGTATGCTCTGTGAGTATCCTGGGGACATAAGAAGGGGGATTGGGACATTGAGTGGCTTCAAATTCTAAACCACATGGTATTCCTCGCAAAAAAAACACGGAAGGGACTGACAGATGCTCAGCCAGGATCTGCCCACAGGGTAGTACAGGGTCTGTAAGGACAGCATCAAACTTACTGTCCTCAAGGTATCTGACAAGCTCTTTGTTGTACAGTAAGTGTTCACAGCTGGAGACTGCCAAATCAGAGACTCTTTTCGTACTTTGGTACACTTTAAGAAATTTTTCCAGAAAAGATCCTTCTTCAAGTACATCTTGTAAAAATGCCTGGAAATTTTCATCCAGTTCTTCCTGTGTGAAAGGGACTGGGTACATTTTCATAACAAAATCCTTTGTTGGCTTTATGTGTAAATTTATCTCAGGTGCAACGACGACTATTTCATGTCCCCTCTGCCTGAGACCATCCAACACTTCCCGCATGCTGAGCCAAGGACTCCCATCCACCTGCACCACCAGCAGCTTCCCACCAGCTGCCAAACTGAGCACGGACAGGAGCAGAGCCAGCACCGCCGTGACTTGCGGATGAGCACTGAGCACCGGGGCCATTTCTGCAGAAATCTGGTGAGTGCTGCCCAGAAAGAAAACCACTGGCAGCACTGAAGCGATAGCACCAGCTCCGCCGCGCTTTTAAGCAATCTGTGCTACAACGTAACTTTTGATCCTTCGAGGTATTTGCTGTGTGGTAAATGGATAATCATTCATTTGATAAAAGGCTGCATCATAAGCATTAATTCTAGCCAAGTCCACAGGCGGGTGGTATGTGGTGGACGCACCCGGTAACTCCCATGTGTTTCTAGTAGAGGAAGAGTAAAGGGTGTCCCAGGGAGGAGGCAGGGGTGGTTCTGGGTGGAACTGCACTTCTGGTAGCCTCCCTCTGGCTGAACCTTTTGCAGTGCAGGAGATGTGTCCCATCCACATCACGACTCAGCCTAGCAGAGGCTGCTCCCTCCCCCTGGGCACGACCCATCCCCTCTGTCTCTCCTTGAAGACCCATCTCTAGGAGGCTTATGGCCCCACAGCAGATGTGGAAGAGCTGTTTAAGATGGTTTCTAGACTGACAAGACTGATGAAGATGGAAGCATGATGCCAGGTTTGTCAGCAGGACACATCACCCACACTAAGCGGTACGTCCAGTGTCTGAGACCTTCCTCAGGGCATAAAGGGCTTGGCTTTGTGAGCTCGGAGGACAAAGCAGAGATGTCTGAACACTCTTTGAGGGGGACTTTCCACAA
Source organism: Mycteria americana (assembly GCF_035582795.1). Lineage (NCBI taxonomy): Eukaryota > Metazoa > Chordata > Aves > Ciconiiformes > Ciconiidae > Mycteria > Mycteria americana. The sequence goes on along the minus strand of NC_134373.1, from coordinate 1,836,086 downwards.
AACGATTTAGGGCCTAATACTGGCTTCTTTTTTGTCACTGGCAAATCTTGCATCATGTCCAGCTGCGGTGGAGTTGCATGAATGCTCAGGTGGCAAATTACAGTGTGCATGAGGATGTCTGTGAGATGCCACAGCCACCTCCGCTACTTGGAGATGGGTGGAATTGCCACACAAGCTTGGTGGCCTCACCCCACGGCACACAAGTCCTAAATAATACGACTGAAGAGAAAGCCAGGGCACCAAAAAGAATAGTACACCTCTCCAGGCTCTCCCACAGAGCAGCAGAGGAGGCTCTCCAGTAAGAACCGCATTGCTATCTTCTACGTCCGAGGCACCCAAAGCACATGCCACATCTGAAAGGTTGGCATAATCACCAAGGCTGCACCCATCCCCTCAGTGCTAGACATGCTGTGCTGGAAGTGTCAAAGCAGACCTGCTCCATGGCTCCATTCATTAGGACTGGGGTTTTGAGCCTGGAAAGAGCTTTTAAGGTTTTGTGGGCCATCCCATGGAGCTGCTCATAAGATAAATCCGGCACTTTGTCCTACCGTCCAGAAACACTGACAATCCCATTCGCTGGTGGATACAATGTCCCATCACAGACCTTCACTAGAAGAGCCTAGAGTTTCTCTTCAGCTGAGCATACTTTATAACTGAAAAGGTATAGCTGCTACACAGAAAATGGAAACTGAGGAAGAAGGTGAGAGAAAAATAATTTCTTTCACAAGTATTTGCCTAACTCACCCTAAACGGGAACTTGATTCCTATCTCCAGTACAAAATTCCACCCTTGTAAACACAGAAGTCTATCAGAGCAAGACTTAAAAACAGAGCATGACCCACCTGAGGTAGCTTCTTGTGAGCACAGTTTACTCCTCCAATTAAAATTATGTTGGGCATCAAAGGTCTTGGATAATCTAACACAAAATCTAACCTCATGAGCCAAATGGAAGCCTGGCGTAAGAGATCCAGCACAGTCACATCCCGCTGGAGGAACCCAGAAGCCAGTTTTGCGTATGGTTGAAAGACAAAATCACAGAGAAAATAATTTGGGATGTCAAAGATTAGATTCTTCACCCGCTGGAGAAAGTTCATGCGGTCAGTATGCTCAGTGAATATCCTCGGGACATAAGAAGGGGGATTGGGACACTGAGTGGCTTCAAAATCTAAACCACATGGTATTCCTCGCAAAAAAACCACGGAAGGGACTGACAGATGCTCGGCCAGGATCAACCCACAGGGTAGTACAGGGTCTGTAAGGACAGCATCAAACTTACTGTCCTCAAGGTATCTGACAAGCTCTTTGTTGTACAGTAAGTGTTCACAGCTGGAGACTGCCAAATCAGAGACTCTTTTCGTACTTTGGTACACTTTAAGAAATCTTTCCAGAAAAGATCCTTCTTCAAGTACATCTTGTAAAAATGCCTGGAAATTTTCATCCATCTTTTCCTGTGTGAAAGGGACTGGGTACATTTTCATAACAAAATCCTTTGTTGGCTTTAGGAACAAACTGATTTCAGGTGCAACGACGACTATTTCATGTCCCCTCTGCCTGAGACCATCCAACACTTCCCGCATGCTGAGCCAATGACTCCCATCCACCGGCACCACCAGCAGCTTCCCACCAGCCGCCAAACTGAGCACGGACAGGAGCAGAGCCAGCACCGCTGTGACTTGTAGATGAGCACTGAGCACCAGGGCCATTTCTGCAGAAATCTGGTGAGTGCTGCCCAGAAAGAAAACCACTGGCAGCACTGAAGCGATAGCACCAGCTCCGCCGCGCTTTTAAGCAATCTGTGCTACAACGTAACTTTTGATCCTTCGAGGTATTTGCTGTGTGGTAAATGGATAATCATTCATTTGATAAAAGGCTGCATCATAAGCATTAATTCTAGCCAAGTCCACAGGCGGGTGGTATGTGGTGGACGCACCAGGTAACTCCCATGTGTTTCTAGTAGAGGAAGAGTAAAGGGTGTCCCAGGGAGGAGGCAGGGGTGGTTCTGGGTGGAACTGCACTTCTGGTAGCCTCCCTCTGGCTGAACCTTTTGCAGTGCAGGAGATGTGTCCCATCCACATCACGACTCGGCCTAGCAGAGGCTGCTCCCTCCCCCTGGGCACGACCCATCCCCTCTGTCTCTCCTTGAAGACCCATCTCTAGGAGGCTTATGGCCCCACAGCAGATGTGGAAGAGCTGTTTAAGATGGTTTCTAGACTGACAAGACTGATGAAGATGGAAGCATGATGCCACGGTTGTTTGCCAGGGTAGTACAGGGTCTGTAAGGACGACATCAAACTTGCTCTCCTCAAGATATCTGACAAGCTCTTTGTTGTATAGTAAGTGTGCACAGGCAGACAGAGTAATGGCAGAGATGCTTTTCATACTTTGGTATACTTTAAGAAATCTTTCCAGAAAAGATCCTTCTTCAAATACCTCCCGTGAAAAAGAATGGATACTTCTACCCACCTCTTCCTTTGTAAAGGGTATTGGGTACATTTTCATAACAAAATTCTCTGATGGTTTTATATGTATGTTTATTTCAGGTGCAACGACGACTATTTCATGTCCCCTCTGCCTGAGACCATCCAACACTTCCCACATGCTGAGCCAACAACTCCCATCCACCGGCACCACCAGCAGCTTCCCACCAGCTGCCAAACTGAGCACGGACAGGAGCAGAGCCAGCGCCGCCGTGCCTTGCAGATGAGCACTGAGCACCAGGGCCATTTCTGCAGAAATCTGGTAAGTGCTGCCCAGAAAGAATATTCCCAGCTCCACGTTTTTAGGTTATGCTTTCTTGGGATGATCTTTAGACTTATTTGCTGTGTGGTAAATGTATAATCATGAGTATGGCAAAGACAGGATAAAAGGTGTTAAAGTGCAGCCAATTTGGCAGCCAGTAATCAGAGCAGCAGCTAGACTGGGAAACATCCACCTCTTTGTACTGGAGGACACTGGGATTTAAGGAAATAAGGGATTCTTCAACAAGTGGTCTGCTCAAAAGTGCTGATTAGCAGATCATTAATTTTCCAAAAAGAATTTTTAGTATAAGAAAATTCCTCCACTCCTGCCAGTCCAAATTATTTTCTGTTTGTAAAAGATTAGAAAAATCTTAATGCTTCACATGGGAAATGGTCTGGTTTCTTTATCAGTTTTATATCTTGACATTGCAATGAAAATGGAAAATTGGCTATCAAAGTTCATTTCCCAGAAAGGCTTCTTTTTGGAAGGATGAAGTAGGGGCTGGAAGGAGGAAGGACAAAGGCATATTTTTTGCCAGATATATTTAAAACTGGATTAGCAACTCAGAAATACCATTCTAGATCAGCCTGGGAAGAGCATGCCCCAGGGCCATGAAAGCAAACAACACTAATGCATAGACAGGATTTGCAGACAATCAGCCCTAATTATGAAAATTATGGCACAGAAGTAATTTTGACCGTACAGTATTTTACTATGAAGGTTGATAGCACGTACCAGAATTTTTTTAAGGACATTTACTGACCTACTGCAGCTCTAGGTACCCCTTTTGTAGAGAAACTTTTCAGAAGGCAGTGTAAGCTGTTGCAGATGCTTAGTGCTGGCTAGCAGCTACATAAACCTCCAACAGTTTTGCAGAAAATTTTGTAAGAAATCCATGCGGTGAAAAGATAAGCCTAGACTGACAAAGCAACCAGGACATTACCTGCCGACTGATGCGTTATGACACTTGATTTCTAAAGTATGAAAGGATGGTTCTATTAACCGAAAAGATTCATTGTTTTTAAAAATCAGTTGTGACAGTAAAACAAATAGTTTCAGGTAATAATACCGATCTGGCAAATACAAGCAGCAGACCTGCCTGGTAAGACAGGGATCACCCTCACTGGTGGGTATGTGCCTCATTGGCGAGAGTGTAGTGATAAACTACTTCCACCTAGCCCAAAGAAAACAATTGTGTAAGCAAAAATGCTTAGATCCTGCTAGAAGAGTACCTGCAAGAGTGAGAGAGAATTAAAATCAACCCAGTTTTTCACCTATTTTCTATGTCTTTACAGTATACCTTACTGCATGTATAAATCCCACAAACTCATGTATACATTTATATACACACAGAGCATTTGCAAACAGCCTTTTCCCTTCAAACCTTAATATATTTTATCAAGGAAATCACTGACCTGAGATAATGGCTTTTTCTTTCCACAGTTTATACCTCCAATGAAAACTACGTTGGGCATCACTGGCATGGGGTATTCAAAAACAAAATCCATTCTTTTAAGCCAAATGGATCCATGGCTTAAGAGCTCCTTCATTGTTACTGGTTTGCGGAGAACATCTGAGGCCAGAAGTTCAAATGGTAAATAGGCAAAATTGCAAAGAAAGGATTCTGATGACTTGAATAATAAGTTTTCCACGCGCTGGATAAATGTCATGTGGTCTGAGTTGTCTGTAAATGTTCGTGGGACGTAGGAAGGGGGATCTGGACACTGGGTAGCCTGCAAATCAAAACTGCAGGGGAGTCCCCGTAAAAAGAAAACAGACGGGATAGAGAGATGCAGAGCCAGTATTTGTCCACACGGTACAACAGGATCTGTGAGAACAGCATCAAATTTACTCCCTTCAAGACATTGCATCAGATCCTTATTGTGCAGCAAACTGGTACAGGAGGAGACGTAGAGACTGGAGATGACTTGAACTTTTTCATAAAGTGCAGTAATTCTTTGAAAAAAAGGTCTTCTCTCAAAAAGATCGTTAGCAAATGAATGCATGCTTGCTCCCAGTTCTTCCCTAGTTAAAGACACCGGATACGTTTTGAGAGTGTAATATTCAGATGCCTTCACGTTCAAGTTTACTTCTGGTGCGACAACGACAATTTCATGCTCTTTCTGGCTGAGGGCCACCAGCACTGAGCGCATGCTGAGCCAGTGACTCCCATCCATTGGCACCACCAACAGCTTTCCGCCATCAGCCAAGCAAAACAGAGACAGGAAAACCAAAACCCCTGCAGAAACTAAGTAACTGTATTTACTTACATGAGCCATGTTCCTAGAAATCCAAAGTCTGTTCATCTGCCCTGACCTAACAGATTTTAAATAGACCCACAGCCCCCTGCCAGATTCTCACATTCCCCCTTAACGATCTGGCTTTTCCAGCAAAACCAGTCACCAGTAACCATTCAAGGCATTGATGAATCATTTAAGGAACGTGATAAATCAACTTGGGTTGGGCAGAACTGGGCTTGGTATCTGAGGCTCCCTTGGGATGGGTCCTTTCTGATTGATTCCCTGTGCTGATTGATGTTAGATTGAAAATAAAATCAGACTTTGCAAAAAGAAAATCCCAAGTCTTTGAATAGTGCTGGCACTTGGAAGTAACTGGGCTTGCTGAAAGCAGGTGTTAAAATGCTTTCTTGCTTTCCTTCTTTTCTTTCTTTTTGATAAGCATTTTACAGCTGTTCTGGAATGCTTGTCAAGTGTATATTTAAATCAAATTATAAAATTATGCCACTATACAGCATGATATCTGTGCAAATCCTAAGGAGGAGGCTCTGTGATTTACATACAGCTCAGCACTGGGGCCACGTACAATACCAGGTACAAATTTATTACAATAAGCAACACCGCAGCAGAGGTTTGCATCGGCGAAGGAAAACCACCAAATCCATGCTGTCATGCATGACACTTCTTTGTTCTCATCCTGACCTATCTCTCTGTGCCTCTCTTGATCATTTTCTTCTTCCAGGAGCAATAGGAAGGAAAAGCCACTCAGTTGCCCTTGTACCTAATTAAATACAGGAAAGCCTGGACAGAAGTAGGCAGTAACAGTCCTCTTGTTTCAGGACAGGAATTGATTTTAAATGGCAGGAGGTGGTGGCATTACTTCAGATGAAAAACTAGAAGTAAGATACCGTATCTGAGCGGTTAACAAGTACTTAAGATAAATTTGTCAACCCGCAGGATTATATTTTGCCGTTAGATGTAACTGTGTGACTCAGAGGCATAGTCGGAAGTCAAGAAGAAATCAGGACTGAAGAATCAGTACTTCTGCAATAAATATTGCTGCTGGACTATGATCTTTAGCCCCTGAGCAAGATGAGAGTGAGACTGAGCTTTGTCTTCAGAGGAGATGCTGATTTTAAGCTGGAGCTGCCACATGGCCTTGCCTGCAGGCAGGATTCATCCGGTTGCTTTCCCAAAGGATCTGCCTGGGTTTGTCCCTGAGGAGCCATTAAGCAGCTCCGATGGACAGACCAGATAGGAAAAAGCACTACCCTGATAAAAGTGGCCATGGGGGGGGGTTGACGGCAATTTGAAAGAGACTTTTGTGAACAAGCAAGATCTGAACACTAGCAGCTCAACAGCAATAAACAGTCCTTTCAATGGGCAGCATCAGATGAAGCACCGGGAGGAGTAAAGCAAAGCCTGAGGGCAGTTAAGGTTGGCTCTGGGGAAGATGTGCCAGGCTTGTAAAATGCAAATCTATTTTCTTGTGAAGCTTCACTCATTCATGTTCACAATGGCCTATGAATTTGGGGGAAGAGTTAGAGTGGTGATAGGCAGGAGGAATCCATTCCCTAAGACTCAGGGAAGGCTGGCAAGTGAAAAAAGTTCAAGGGAAGAATAGAGGAGAGTCTGTTTATTTTTGAGGAACGTTCACAAAGGATAAAACTTTATCCTTTCTAGGAAACAATGTGATTTAGTGCTGAAACGGCTGGGTGACACGAACTACAGATTCATCATCTGCTGAGGAGAGCTGTCTCCTCCTATATCTCTTTTTCCACTTAATCTCTGGCTTCACATGAGGCTGTTCTACTTACGGCACAAGCAAGCCAGAATATGCATCACATGCAGCAAGAAGCTAACATACATCACATGCATGCCTTTAGCAACTGCTGTTTAGACCACAGATGCCCAAGCAACTACCCATCAACATCTCCCTACCCAAACTGGATGTCTCCTAAAAATGCAGTCGAGAATCCAGCCGCCTAGTTTTTGTGATGGAAGCTGTTGTTAGACCAAAACCTTCACCACAAAATATTAGCCTTTGACTCAAAAACAAGACTGCTGTTACAGAAAAGAGTACATGATGCTATTGCGCATAACTCACCGAGTTACTTTTCTGACTGAATAAGCAGCTAATGCTCTTGAAGAAATATTCTACTGTCTCTTATGTGAGGCAAAGAATTTTTGGAAAAGCTGTTATAATTCACCTGCCCTTTTTGCATTTCCTGGGCGAGGTGGTATTTGTGTACCTGACTTCAGCTGGAATTAAACACAGCATAGCACGTGATCCGCTCACTGAACAAAATCCCCGTGTTGGGCAGACCCAAGGAAAGGAGGTGGAATCACATCATGTTCTCCTGGTCAACTACACCACTCTGTTTTTCATGTGGATTAGCTATACAGAAAGCATTAATCTAAATTATCTCTTTAGGTAAGAAATGTCCGTATCAAACACACTATTAGACCTCACCCAGATCATGCAGGTGTATGACTGCCAGAATGTTTCCCTTGTTAGACCTTTCCCAGCCAGTCACTGACCTGAGATAATGGTTTTGTCTGTCTGCAGTTTATGGCTCCGGGGAAAATCATATTGGGCATTACAGGCATGGGATAGTGAAAGAGAAAGTCAAGTCTCTTCAGCCAAATGGATCCATGACAAAACTGTGTAATTGTCATCGGCTTTTGGAGAAAGTCTGAAGCCAGGCTTTCAAATGGTGAAAAGACCATACTGCAGGTGAAAGACTCTGAAAGGCTGATCAGGAAGTTCTTCACTCTCTGAGGCAACATCATACGATCTGTATTGAATGAGAACATTCGTGGGATGTAGGGTGGTGGGTCCGGACTCTGAGCAGCATGAATGTCTATAGCACACAGTGTAGTCAATCAGGAGCTGATGGAAGGCCAGGACTTACATAAAGTTGATAAGGGGGATTCAGACTGGAACGTGGAACGTCTAATCAAAAATTCTTGTCCCTGGGAGTGAAACACATCCTGGCTAATTAAGATGTTTTGGGAACAATCTGAAGCTACTACTAGAAGTGTGATAAGAAGCACCCTCACACGAACTATCCTCATTATAATACTAAAAGTCCCACCCCTTGAGCTGGAGACCCCAGCCCAAGCAGAGACCCTCACCTTTGGGCATGTGCAGAATATTAAAGTAGTACTGTAGCTTTAAGAGTAAGAGAAGAAAATGTAGACCAATAGAAAACTGTTTTGCGTAATTCCTTATGCGTATGTATAACTAGACTGTATAAATACTGCACCTGTATGATCGAGCGGGGTGCTAGCTTTGTGGAATTACCACCCAGCACCTGGTTTTGCGCAAGACCAGAAATAAATCGATGCCTTGGCTCTGTGTGCATTTTGGGTGTTGCATACTGGGTAATGAACTCCATTTGTGAGACAACAACGGGATGCCCCACAAGAAGAAAACAGTAGGGTTAGAAAACCGCAAAGCAATTATCTGTCCACAGGGTGTCAGAGGATCTGTAAAGATGGCATCAAATTTACTTTCTTCGATGTATTTCTTCATCTCTTTGTTGTACAGTAAGGAACTGCAGCAAGCTTGAAACATGGCAGAGCTCTTTCTGAAATTACCCCAGGTATTCAAAAATCTCGGCAGGAAAGGCTCCTCGCTAAAACAGTTTGCACTAAGTGAGCGCATAAGTTCTTCCATCTCTTCCTTTTTGAAAGGTACAGGTTACGTTTTCAATTCATATATCCCCGAGGAATCTATCAGCATTTTGCTGTGCGGTGTGATGACAACTATTTCGTGCCCTCTCTTGCTCAGCTCAGCCAGCCTTCCTTCACACTCAGCCAGTGGCTGCCCTCCATCAGGATCAGCAGCAGTTTCCCAGCGGCGGCAGGACTCAGGCAGCACAAGAAGGGGAGCAGCACTGCCACCAGCACGTTGCGAGTTGGACGGACAGGAACCCATGCACAAGAGAGGCCCAGGGGCGGTTCGCAAGCTTTTATAGCTATGCTCCACCTACGCAAACACACCACTTGGCAATGCTTCCTAATGATAGCTCTGCCTTTTTGACTTGCCTCACGTTTCAGGTGTTCACAAGTTTGCACCCAACGGAAGTCATGGTAAGTGATTAATGATTATAAAAGGTTGAGATGAGGTTTGTACTTCAAAAGCGGGTTTGCATGAGCGTGAGAAAGGTGTGTCTCCTATCATACACTTCACTCGCCCAAGCTGAGACTACAGCTCAGTGCCCCAGCCTTTTCTTCTTCCCATACTAGGACCACAGCCTCATCACACTTCTTACCATCAGCAACCCAGCAACCCTTACTGACATTTACTGACAGCATGCTCTAAGGTACATGGGAATCCATGAAAGAAATGCATCCACAGAGTGGATGGACAGAAACATTGCTGGGATTACCCCACATGGTAGTACTGGGTCTATAAAGAGCGCACCAAAATTACTCATTTCCATCTCATGTTGGAGTCCTCTGTGCCACTGAAGGCTGTCAGAGTTGTCACAGAGTGTAGTAATTTGGTATTTTTTTAATAAGCTTTTTCTTTTCTAATGAAACTGAGGCAAGTAGTACAGTGAAACATAACTTATAGTAAAGATAAATATGAAAAATCAGTGTTGCAGTACCTGGGGTTTGGGTTTTGTTTTGATAACCAAAAACAGTTGGTACAATTGAGAAAAATTAGGGTTTTTTTTTCATTGATGCAAACCTGCTTTTTTTGACGATAAGCAGCCAACAGAAAATCTTTCCCCATCTCTACATATAACTTCCATCTAACCCCTCATCCTATCGGGTATAAAACTAAGTTGCAAAACAGCAGTTCACATTGTACCTCAGGTAACACAAACCAACAGCAGGTTTCTAGTTCATGAACTCATGAGTTCATGGCCCTTGTCAGTTCAGTTCATGAACTCTGTGGGGCCAGATCCTTCTCGGTTGTAAATCGCTGGGTTTTTAAACATTGGTGATAACGTCTCACCATAAAAGTTTGTAATGAGGGAGCTGGGCAGGTGCCTTTGGGATACAATTTGCTTCTCCAGGGCATTTAGGGCTCTACATCACTGGTGGAGCTTTCTTTCTCATGCAGTTTCTGCATGTTTATTTTCAAGCCTGGTGGGAAAGCTTTGACCTTATTGAGAACCTGCCCTCCAAAAAGAGCAGCCAGCTCCATCACCCGCACTGTCCCCATATTGGTAGTTTATGACACAGGATTAACTTAATGGGAATTTCCAAACGGCTCAGGAGAAGATGATGCACAGAAACAGACCTGTTGCTCATAACCTCTGAAAAGGCTGTCAAATGAACACTAGAAGAAGATGCGTTCAAGCTAGACTGACAGATGAAGAAAGTCATGTGTTTCCCATGGGGGGTATTTACAGACATCTGCTTGGGTCTTTAATTTCTGATCAGCAATCTTCCCCACTCTGACTCCATGTCCTTTTGAGCACTTGTGCTCAAACCTTTGAGCACAACCCCTTGTGAGGAACTGCTACTCCTTTTCCCTCATTCCAACATCTACAACCAGTTAGAGTGAACCAAGTGGCACTAGAGACTGTCCTGGTAAGAGGATTGATTCTGCTGCTTCCAACACAAGCACTAAACATACTTACCTGGACAAAAGGGGAGGGTATTAGGGCTTTCTTGTACACTGCTCTGTTTCAGGGGCACTCACAATTTGCAATACTTGAATATCCCTTTCCTGCTTTTGATCTGCTATAGAATATGCTGTACTTGATTCAGAGACCTGGTTGGTACCCAAAAACCTGAATGGGAATTTACAGAAGACATCCATGCCCAGAAAAGCTTAAAACCTAATTAAATAGCCTATGAAAGAAGGGGAAGATACATTTTAAAAAGGCTTTCTTTTGGGGGTTAGATATTGACAGCTTGACATAACGGGAAAGATGTAAATGAATCAATCTGGCAGATGGACGTGACAGAAGAAGAACTGATGAATAGCTAAAATCTTAAGTCCTAGAACCTTCAATGTCTATGAAAGGAGAACGGGTGTACAGAAGTATGGACGGACAGTCCATGAGACAGCTGGAAAGGGAGGACACCATGGGGCAGAGAGAGAGCAGACTATGCTTATGGATGTTCTTCAGGCTCTTTCAGACCAATATAGCCAAGTCCTCCAAGCCTGGCTTTGGTTGTAGGGACAGCTCTTATGGAGATGGACATGGCATAAGAAACTTAGATAAAATGGAAGCTACCAAGTCTGGCTCCTGTTGGAAAGGAAAGTTTGCAACTCACCAAAATTCAGGTGAGCTTCAGTTCAACAAAGCAGCTTAGCATTTGCATAAAAGTTACATGTCACTTAAATCTTCGTATCTGATAAGATTTTAGGTTTGCCAGGATATGATTTAATTTGAATGCTGGATACTAGGAAATAACATTTCTGCATCATGCAAGATTTCTCATTAGCTTTCTGTCTTTAAATACCAAGGTGTCGTCAGTTAGGTTTTGATGTAAGGAAGCTTAAGCATTTATGTTCTTGCCTTTTCAATAAAAACAAAATAAAATTTTATACCTGAGACAGTTTTTTCTTCTGATCACAGTTTATCCCTCCAATAAAAACCATGTTTGGCATCACTGGTCTCGGGAACTCAAACACAAAATCGTATCTCATTAGCCAAATAGATCCATGGCTTAGAAGGTCTGTAGCTGTCACTTTCTTTTGAAAAATCTCATATGCAAGTTCTTCAATTTGAGTGAATATAGGCTTACAGTAAACAAACTCCAGCATATGGGCCAGCATGTTCTTCACGCGTTGAGCAAATGTCATGCTATCTGAATTTTTTAGAAAGAGTCTGGGGACATAGGAAGGAGGGTTTGGACACTGGGTAGCTTCAGAATCCATACCGCAAGGAAACCCCCGCAAGAAGAAGACAGAAGGAACTGAAAGATACTCAGCAATTATCGGTCCGCACATCAGCATTGGATCTGTGAAAACCACATCAAACTCGCTCTCTCTCAAATACTGCATCATGTCTTTGTTGTGCAAAAGGCTCTCACAGTTGGTGAAAAAGAACCTGGAAATTTCTAATATGCTTTGATACATTGTAATAACAATATTCAAAACAGATTGTTCAATAAAATGAGCGTTAATGAACGACTTGAGCGCAACAGCTAAATGTTCCTCTGTGTAAGGTATTGGATATACTTTCACTGTATAATTCTGAGGCTGCTTTGGCTTCATATACAAACTTGCTGACGGTACAACCACAACAACTTCATGTCCGTTTTGCTGGAGTTTCCCCACCACAGGGTGCATGCTGAGCCAGTGACTTCCATCCTGAGGTATCACCAGGATCCTTCCACCTTCAGCAAAGATTAAAGATGATGTCAGAAGAAGAAACATCCAAGTACGTTGGTAAAAACACTGAAACAGAAGAGCCATTTCGGTGGAAGTAAACTGGAGAGTTCTGCTCTGGTGGCATCTGACACAGTCCTTTATATGAAGGTCCATGCAATCTTTAACTTTTCTGGAGGGAACTTATTGATTGCAGAAATAAATGTTTAACTTCCCAATATTGTTGTGGTTATCCTTCAATATTGTAATTGTTCATATAACAGGGAAGGAGAGCACACTGTTCTTGAAAAAAGATGTCCCCCTTTGTACTTTGTTAATTTTTAAGCTTGGAAGTATGTCAGCACATTCCTTCCTTCATGAAACTAAGAAGACCAGGGATGTCATCTTGTAGTAATACTTGTGGTTAATATCATTGACTTGATAAGTACCCAGTAAGAAAATAAGCCTGGTTTTGCTTTCAAAAGGCAACCTTTAAAATACACCCAGCAGAATGAATGGAAATTGCAACACCATTTCTTTTATGGACTCGCCTAATGGAGAACACCTAACCAGTATGTAGAAGGCTGATGTTAAATTCCCACCTCCCGGAAGCAGTCAAACCTGCATGTCTTACGAATATATCCTAGCTCCCAGGATGTACCATGCAATCCAAAATCTGAGGAGGAGAAGAACAATCCTGTTTGGCTTTTCTCCCCGTGGTACTACACAAAAAAAAGGAACTACATGATGGGTTCAGAGCAAGTGAAGGGAAAGGAGGCCAGTGTAGACCTTTTGGGACACAAAGAAGGAGCCTTGGTCTTTGGTCTCTGAAACTCTTTTTATACACTGTGAGCAAGACAAAATTTAGGAGGAGATATGATATCTTTTACTAATCCTACTGATAACACACACAGAGAAAACCCCAACAGGCAAACTAGGCTTCTGAGCTCCCCTCCCTTCAGAGATACAGGCGGCAGTGTAAGCAACGGCACACAGGTGTCTCCTGGACCTCTTCAGCTGTGAGCCCTGATGGAGCTGCAAAATCACCTTTCCTCTTCCACGTTCCTTTCTGAGCAGGAGCCCAACTTTGATGAGAAGAGAGATCCTCTCTTGATTAAATTAGCCAGGAACTTGGTAGTTGGACCTGTGGGTTTGAATCCACTCACAGGGAGGCATGAGCTATCCCTAGAGTTTCCTGAGGGAGGATCTGATTGCTGGGCTGATATAAAAAAAACTAGGTGGTAATACCCCAGCTTGGGTTTCCCAAGAAAGCACTACCAGGGTGGTGTGACCCCTTGTTTGCTGGCATTCACTGCTGTCCTCTGGGAGTGTGCAGTGAACTGAGGCCCTCAGGGCTTTGCTGCAGGAATGTTTTGTCTTTATGCAAGTAAAAGCAATGCCACACCAAAAGTCTTTTGGATGGTGCTAAGGAAGAGGTCCTTGTGAAGAAAAGAGCTGATGCAAAACTATCAGCAGCACAAAGTTTTTCCTCTTCCTTCGTCTTCTAAGTGGTGGTGGGATTCCCAGCACCTTCAGTATGGAGAAATAAACCCTTACAGCAATGGGGTTTGTCTCAGTAGACACCCAAAGGGTGCTAGCACTGCTCTGCGTAGCTTCACGCTGTCACGCTGACATGGAGGAACCAGCTTTAGACATGGAGAATAGATTTCTAGAGATGGCCAAATATGGGGGAGTGAGAGGCAGGAGGCAGTTTCGAAAGGCACAGACTGAAAGTGTGAGACTGAACAGATTTACAAATAATTCTGATTGAATGCTGGAGATTCGGAGATAAAGAGCGTATTGCAAGTGCTGTGATAAGAAGTGACCAAACCCATTTGGAACTTGCTGTTTGGTGTGGTTTTTTTCTCTGCACTTGGATATGACCTTCAACAGCAAAATTAGTTGGCTGTAAACAGCCAATACAAAGTTAATCTTCCAGTCTCTATATGAGCACAAGTCTCTTGCTAGTATGGCTACACTTTCTTATGGACTCAAAAGACTACCTATTTTTTGTACCAGATCGTCAGAGAAAACAAATGTGGAAAATGTGAGGCAGCAACAGGAAGGACAGAATTAAAAAAAAGATAAATTAGAGGTAAACAGAGAACAGACAAAGAAAGGATGAAGTTCTTAGGTTAGCACAGAATTAGCTGAGGTCTAAGCTGGGTAATTATTATTCAGAAAATTAACAGACTGGCTCATTTTTTCAAAATAACATGGTAGATTTACACGTGTTTGTTGTTCATTACCCGGTAGCAAAGGGCACCTAGACCCTTCACCCTTTCAGGTTTGAAGGGCGTGGTGCTCGTTACCATCTCCTGTTTTATGTGCAGTTGAGCACCACAGAGTAGTTTGAGGAACAGATGCCTCAAAGAGCGAGAGCCATGTGTGAGCTCCTCACATCTGGGAGGAAATCAGTATCCCCACTGGATACTGAAGGGCAGATATTTTATGTTAAACAAAGCTCAAGCTTGGGTGACTCAAGACTGCAGATTTATTCTCCTCCCAGGAGTATCTCTCACCATAAGGCTCATGTGGGTTCCTCCAGGATGTCCCTTTGAGCTGGCAAGGAGCATTGCTGTGATGGAGCAGTGCTGCACTGGCATGCAAGCAGCTCTGAGGAGTTGAGACTGCTTGGCCCTTGAGTCACAACCATGTTGAGGGGTTTGGGTGCAGGTGTGCTTACCCCTCACCCTATGATTGCTTCAGCTGGAAAAGGTACTAAAACTCTCTCAAACTGCTTATCTCTGAGTTGGTCTGGTTGTGATGTGGATTTCTTCTAACCTGAGCAGCAAACAGTGAGTGCCACTAAGGGAAGAGGATAGCAAATGGATACCTCAGCCGCTACTTGTTACATGAGCAGCACTAAAACTAGAACTAAAACCAAATGTTTATTGAGGCAGCCTGGAAGTGTTGGTTTCATCTACTGCATTTGTTTTCCTATCGTTAGATGAGATTGCTCACCCCCTTATGCTCTGGGTCTTGCAAACAGGAACAGGTAGCTCAAATGCACAGGTAATGATGTAATTTAATTTCCGAGGTTTTTGGATGATGGGCCAGGCTTATACGTGGAGGAATTATTGTGTAATTGAACCCACTTTTTTTTTTTTTTTGTGATGCTAAACAGTGTCAGGCAAAAGGATTACGGTAAAATGCAGGTTGGTAGCTGCTAACATGAACCTGCCTGATTCCCCCTTTACATTTTACACAGCTATGGAGATACACTGGCATTCACCTGCACAGGATAAGATAATACGTAGTTTGGCTAGCTGAATTCAGAGGAAAAACAACCCATAAAACTGGTGATATGTTGACTGCAAGTTGGAAAGTAATCTTACTCTAAGTCTTTGCAGTATCAAGAAGCAGAAGGCAGCTAAGCAAATCACGGAACACAGATCATTTCTAGGGCAACCCTTTCCTAAGCAGTGAATAGAAATCATATGCAAACAATAGTATGTGATCCTAAAATTAATGACTGTATCCTGATAGAAAGAAAGGTGACATTTAAGGCTGCCCAGGTAACTGTAATTGGAACATTTCCTAGCTTTTGTAGGGAGATGTGTTTGATATCTGTAAATACAATACTCTTATAACCTTTCTAGATTTCTGTGCATAGACTTTTTTCAAATATGGTACCTTTAGACTCACATTAGAGAAGGTGTTTTAATTTAACCAGAAGACAAACTTCCTGTGGAAAGGGAAACTAAGGCAGTAGTTCCATTTGATATGAGGGAATTTCTGTTGAAAGAACTATGTTTTACAGCTTCCTTCAATGTGTCTTCTTCAAAATATGGGAGGCACAGGGATGTGGACAAAAGCAAACTGAAGAGGACAGTGAGATGGACTGTTCGATTAGCGCAGCCGTTTCAGGTTGATGCATACTGTGCACTGAAGATGTACAATGCATGACAGTTAAACTTGCTTTTTCAAAAGTGGTGCTGCTTTTACTTGCCTGATGTTGTGTATTTTGCCATGAATATTATTGTCAGCTTTAGAG
Source organism: Mycteria americana (assembly GCF_035582795.1). Taxonomy (NCBI): domain Eukaryota; kingdom Metazoa; phylum Chordata; class Aves; order Ciconiiformes; family Ciconiidae; genus Mycteria; species Mycteria americana. Next base: position 1,819,828 of record NC_134373.1, on the reverse strand, counting down.
GTGCTCAACATCCTTTACAAAGGCATAATACACAGATGCTGACGTGGTATCGAGCTGCTGAGAACTGCCCCTAGGTTCATCAATACCTTGAATATTGCATGAAAAAAGCGACCTTAGTATTTGGTTCATGAACAGAGTGACAACTACTGCTTCAGTGCTGAAAATTAAGAGTTCCCCTATAGCTGTACTAATCCTAGCTACCCATGTTAGCAAATTAACAGTACCCGCAGATATGACAGGATCCCTTCTGAGGTCACACGAAGTGACGTTTGGGTTGTGCAGGCTTTTGAAAAGTGTGTCTCTGTGTACCAGGTATGTGTGTGCGCTTTGGTACCGCTTACTGTATTCCTTGGCTTCTTGCCAAAGTCTTTGAATTCCACTTTAATTGCCTATTTCAAAGGACCAGTTAGAAATGTCTCCTTATCAGAGCTTCCCAAATGCTGCTGGCTCTGGCAGGAGGGTTTCAGAACAGGACCTGTTTTCTTAATCCTTGTGCTGGAGGGACAAACCACAAGGTCTTTATTCAGTTACACTTCTCCTTTACTTGAGTAACTACCTACTTGAGTCTGGGGTTATTTTAATGTTTTAGGTTAACCAGTTGTTTAAATAAGTAATAGGTGCTTTAGGTTAAAAAAAGTAATAGGTGTTTTATGTCAAAAAAAACAGGAACAACTTGGAAAGGTTGCTATAGCTTACATTTCTGAACTTTGCTTTGATCAAATCAGATGAACTTTGTTTTTAGGAGCTGCCCAAAAAAGCAACTTTGCATTAACTTTGGCTAAAGATGAGATATTAATCAAAGTATCTCAGGGCTCACAGTCTGAGTTCATTTGCAATGTGCCCCTAATGAGGGACCACTTACCATGCCAGCCTTCAGGAACTTCTGGAGTCATTAGAGGATGACGCTGGCACAGGAGCAGCGTCTGTTAATGAATATGTAATTGGTACTGAGATGGATGGCTATACGAAGTGCAGGGCAAGAGGAAATCCAGCCTGAGGCAGCCAGTGCGGTTATCTTAGTCAATGAAAAAGTGCAGCTTGTTTTCCCCCAGGCCCAGTCGTGTGGTCGCATGTTCTCCCATTCTGAGACTGCAGTCTGTGGACAATGCTTACGGCTCAGGAAGGTCAGGGAACTTGGGATTTAATTCCCAGCTCTGTGCTGGATGGACTATATGCCCAGTTCTGCAAAAGCACAAGCTCCTCAGCACCCTGATGCCTTCAGCTCCAGAGCAGGTACTCCACGGGACCATGTGAGAGACGGCACAAAGGAGCCCTCTTCTGGAATGCAGCCACAATGCCCGCTTTTTCTGCCTGTGGAAAACTATGGAAAGTGGTGTAACAGAAAGGTCTGTGGCTTAAGCTCCTCATCTGAGAAAAGAAACCGCATTTTAAATCTCTTGTTCTCTCTCCCTTTCCTAGTCGTCCTAACTCTTTGTTTTCTTTTCTGTTGAGCGATGGGGCTACCAGGTTTCAGAGAACTATCTATTCTTATCCTATGAGTATATTTCTGAACAGTAATGATCAACCCAGGGCTTACTACTGTGGATGGATAGGTAGATCTTTTTTTCCTATATGACTCACTTCACATTTGTTTACACTCTACTGCATTATTGCCTTGTTGCTGGGCACTGGTCAAAGTGAAATAGGAGAAATTCCTCTGCTGCCTGTAGAAAATGTAGCTAGAAAAGCCAGACTGAAGACAGGAGGAACACACGAGGTTTTTCAAGGGTTTTTCATACGATTTCCACCAAACGACAAGTGTCAGTGTGAAGACGGGACACGCCATTCTGCCAAGACGGGCAGGATGGTTCTACCCCTGTAGCAAGCTACAAACTGTTTGTAGCTCTGAGACCTTCAAGATATAAAAGTAAAGACTTATGTCATGCAACCAGCAAGAATTTGCCTCTTAAATCTCACACTATGAAGTGCCACTCTCTTGAGCCTAATGCGAGAGAATGCCTTATTTATAATACTATTCCAATATTCTAATTTATAATATTACTCTTTATTTGCCTTATTCTTTATTGAATTCAGTGGACACTGCATAAACCCGTCAAAGAGTATAAAAGAAATCTGAAAGAAGAAAGAAAAAAACCTTCAGCTCAAAGATACTGTATTGCAATTGTGCAGTGATATTGTGTGACCACAATTCAGAAGTGAGGGAATAATTACAAAGGAAAGATGTTTGTGTCCTGTCTTGTGCCTGGAAAGAAATGCCTACTGCTATTAATTGTTTTAGAGACTATATGGTAACTATAAAAATAGATTTAAATTTCTAGATTAGCTTTAAAAACCCTGCAGAATGATTCTGGTAAAAGCAAATGTGAAGAAATAGGTATGAAAACTTATGTGAGGTTGCGTACAAGTGCCTTTCACCAAATACACTATTTTAGATCAATTCTTCCCATTTCAACATGACATTTATGTTTCACCATGATCTACAAACAGAAATAACTTAACGTAGACAGCCAGTTTGGAAAACAGATGTCATGAAAACACAACCAAAGCAAATTAAATTACTCTGCTGAGCCTAGAGTTAAAAACAAAAGACAACTCTCAGAGCATGGTCTTTGGGTTTTTGGGCAGGTGAAAGAAATATATGTCAGACTCCATGAAGATTAAATCAAAACTGCATCTGGTTGGTGAATAATATACATTCACTGAGGACAGTAATTTGTAGCTGGCAGATGAAGTCCATTTTTTGTTGGACTTCTTAGAAAATACTCATTAATTCAAATAAGTCGTCTGCCTCCATGAAGGTAATTTGATTTCAGCCTGTGGAAAACAACTGTCAAAACATGGTTGTATTAAGTTATCACCAGAAATTAAAAAATCCAATAGCACTAAACGTCCAGAAACTATGTAATCACATTTCATTGGAAAATGTATAATTTGGAGGAAAAATAACATACCTTAGACAGTGGTTTCCTCTGAGCACAGTTTATACCTCCAATAAAGACCATATTGGGCATCACTGGTCTGACGTACTCAAACACAAAGTCAAATCTCAGAAGCCAAACGGAAGCAGAGTTCAGGAGGTCTAGCAGGGATACATCTCTCTGAAGAACTTCAGAGGAAAACTTTATTGCGTCTTCATAGAAACCGTTACAGTACACAAGCTCCAGGAGGGCAACCAGTGCATTTTCCACTCTCTGGAAAAAGGTCATGCGGTCTGAGTTGAAGGTAAATAGCCTCGGGGTGTAGGACAGAGGGCTTGGGCACTGCGGTGCTTCATAGTGTAAGTTGCAAGGAAATCCTCTCATGAAGAACACAAACGGAAGAGAAAGATAATTAGCAAGTGTCGCTCCGCACATAAAAATAGGGTCTGTTAGGACAGCATCAAAGCCACTTTGATTCAAGTACTGCAGGGTCTCCTTGCTGCTGAACAAGTTCCTGCACTGAACAAAGAATGTACGGAAAACGTGCACTGAGTTGTTGTACAGCGCTAGAGCGTTCAGCGGGAAAGGCAGGTCCTTCAGGTGAGTGGCAACGTACTCATGAAAGGCATTATCCAGCTCTTCTATTGTGTAAGACACTGGGTATGTTTTCACCGTGTATGCTGGTGTTGTCTTCATCTGCCAGCTTACTTCTGGTATAACCACCACCACTTCGTGTCCTCTCTCGGTGAGCTTTTCAACCACTTGCCGCATGCTAAGCCAGTGGCTTCCATCCATGGGCACCACCAGGAGTTTCCCTCCATCTGAGAGGCCAGGAAGGAGGAGGATAAAAATCCAGGCACAGCAAAGCTGCAGAGTCATGTTCCTGCGGTCAGAATATGGACTGTGAAAGAGTCTTCTTCAGGCAGTAGCTTGAAGATGCTTTTGAAGGAAGCCGACAGGTTTATCTGTTGACTTGTGCTGCTTTGTCATAATCTTCTAGTTAATGATTCACTGCTTTGGGTTGTGGGTTGGTTTAGGGTTTTTTTTTTCATTACTTGTAAAGCCAAATGCAGTGACCCTTTTCTGTGCTGAGTCATTGGGGTTCCTCAGTGTTCAACAGAGAACTAGCTCCTCAGCATGCTAGTCCTTTCAGAGGACTTCTCTCTTGATTGTTGATGTGTCCTGTCTTACCCCTTGGCCAGGGCCAGGGAAGGCAAGTCTGGTGTGAACAACTCCAACACCACAGTAACAAATGAAAACAGCCTCAACAAACTTCATTGTGGCTAGTACAAAATCAAAATAAAAAAAATTTTTTTTTTTTTTGCTATAACAAATTTCATGGATGTTCAGATAATTTGTCTGAGGACAGAAGAGGAGACCCTCAGGATAAGGGGAAAGGGCAGGAAAGAGCCAACTTTCCTGAGCTAGCAAGAATCTCAACAGTCTACAATGACACTAAGAAGAGACACTGAGAGAGGCTGACCTGGCAGCTGAGGCAGAGATCTGTGAAGCTGAAGCCCGGGTTCTTGCTTCAGAGCAGTAATGCAGTTTTTTCACAGCCTACGAGATGGCCCTCAGGCAGTTGAAAACTCCTCACCACTTGCCTATACATCAAGTAGAGGCCAGATATAAGACATGTACTAAATGTGTTTTAACGACTACTACTCCCTGTATGGCTTGGACCGTTCAGCAGAGACTCAGGTGTGAGCCCAGGAATCAGACCAGACTTAACAGAGCAGCTTCAGCTCAAGTGTGGGTTTGCAAGAGCCATCAGCTTCACAGCATTGCTTTCGATGTTACCAATGCCGAAACGATTAGATGCCTAAATAGCACCGTGATGTGGAAAAATAATTAAACTTTGGATGTTTAGAGCCATGCGGCCTCTGTCCCTCAGGCGCACAACTGAGATACAGAAACAATATTTCTCTCACTTCCGTACCATGGTCAATGCAATGAAATTAATTACATATTGTTTTCTTCATGTTTTCCCGTCAGTCTTTTTATTTCTTTTTCCCAAAAGTTACAATGCCTGTAACTTTCTCCTTGTGTAGGGAAACTACTGAATGAGTGGCAGAAAGCAGTTCTCTTTCAGGCACTTGATAACTTTTCAGAACACAAAATATTAGAGCTTCAGCGTAGGGGGAGAAGCTCTGAGGTAAAAGTGAAAAAAAAACCTCTCAGAATCCTTTATGTTATTATCAGGAAAAAAAGATTAATAATAACTAAAACATGCTGTTATTTCCAGATTTATATAAAACACACTTAAAAATGATCACTGGGAACATGACCACTTTAGTAAACAGCATTTTCTCACGAAAAGGTTGATTTGGTTTTTTTTTTTAAGTGTGGTTTTTTTTGTCACCCTCTATTTGCTGAAGAGGAGTAAGCAGAGAGCTGGTAGGGAAATGTCCTGCCATCCCCTCCCCTCCCTTCTGCAGCAGGATGAATTTGCCATCCAAACCTCGCAGCACACTTAATGTGAAGAGAGTTGGCACGAAGGCAAGGGCAGGACGGGTGAAGTTAATCAGTACCTTAGAGGCGTTTCCGAGTGTTTGAGAGTTTGCCAGCGACTCCCTCAGTTAGCTTGGTTATCTGGCAGGGGTTTCTTGATGAGTTAAATTTTGCTGGGTTCAAGGGAGTGTGAGATAAGAGGTGCTCGTATCCTTCACATGTTACCTCTCACACGTGGTCATCCATGCAAGAAGACAGTGGGAACTTTGAATTTGGGTAAGAAGCCGCGTAGCTGGGGAATGCCAGGGGAGGAATGGACAACCTCAAGAGAGAAGGGCTGTGCTGGAGGGCTGTAGCGGGAGGGAGGGATGTTGGGTCGGCACGGCTGCTGCCTGTGGCTCTGTGGCCCCACTGGCACGATGCGTGTGATCACAGCGGACCGTAGTGAGCCTCAACACTGGCAGCAAGAGAGGTGCCAGCTGGGTCATTCTAGGCTTGGTGGCAGCTGTGAACACCTGCTTGTTTCAAAGAGGGAGCTGGTCTTCTCTGATTATTGGCCAGGCTCATCTGTATTTGCAATCCCAATGCCGATACGAGCCCTGGCCTACACCTGATGGGGCCATGCGAGGCCTAGGAGGGAACTGGACCAGGAGGGGTGGGTGGAGAGGAAGCCCCAGCCTCCATGTGGGCTCCCCCTTGCAGCAGAAGCCTTTGTGCTACGAGGCTGGTACGCTGAGCTTCATCCCCGGCTACGTTTTTCAGAAGGCTTCCGCAGGGCCTGTCCCTGGCGGGGGGCCGAGAGGTTTGGGTGATGGCGGAGAGGCGTTGCGCTCCTCCCCTGCCAGGTCCACCGCCCAGCAGAAGCAGGGCCGGGGCAGGCCGGGCCTCCTCCAGGCCCTCAGGCTGCCGAGGCAGCGCAGGCCCCGCGGTCTCCATGGCAACACTGGCCCCCTCACCCCCGCGACAGGCACCCCTGTCACCAGCAGGCTGCCTCCCAGCATGCACCGCGGCCGGCAGGAAACTACAGCCCCCAGAAGGCCTTGCGGGGAGGCCCGCCCTCCCAGCGGGCAGCGCGGCTCCCCCCGCCACACTACGACTCCCAGCAGGCTGTGCGCGCCCGCCCGCCCCGGGGCCGCGTTCTTCGGTTCCCGCCGGTCTTCGGTTCGCATCGGCGCCAGTGCCCGGCGGTTCCTTCCCGCTCCGTGCAGGAGGTGTCCCTCGCTGTGTGGAGCGGGTGGAGCGAGGGGACGCCGCTGTTGTCTCTCCGGGACTTGGCTAGGTGCGTGAAGTCCCGGGGCCGCGGCGGCCTTTGGGTCCCAGCGTGCTTTGCGCGGCGCCACAACAAACATGGCGGCGGCCGCGGGGCCGTGGCGGTAGGCGCCGGCCCGGCTGCAGGTGCTGGCTCTGAGCGGTGAGTCGGGCTAGGCGGCGGCGGGGGGCCGTGCGCCGCCAGCCCCCGCGCTGCGGGCAGGCCCAGGGCACCGGGCTTCGTCCTCTCTTCGGTACCGGTGAGACCGCGCCTGAAGACCGGGCCCAGCCCCGTGGGAGCTCCGGGGCTGGAGCATATGGGAGGTGGAGAGGGGCAGGGGGAGCCGGGTGAGTTCAGCCTGGAGAAGGAAAGGCGAGGTAGAGACCGTACTGCTGCCGGGGGGGCACAGGTGCAGCCTGGTTCTTGTAGGGAGGGCACTGGGGCCGGATGAGAGCTGCCAGACGCAAATTACCACATGGAAGGTTCCCATCACAGGTAAGGAATATAGGGCAGGGGCTTAGCGGGTTTCTGGCGTCTCCTTTCATGGAGTTCTTCCAACTTTGGCAGGGCAAGGCCCTAATAAGCGATGTGCTCTAAGTTGGCCCTGCTTTGTGAGGGTGTTGGACCGGAGACATCATCCAGAGATTTGTTGTAATCTGTATTACTGTATGATTTTTGAGGGAAGGAAGCTGCTAGCAGCAGTGCTTTGCGGATCCTGAAATAAGGAGCGAGGGAGGATTTGGCACTGCCCAGCTGAAGTACTTCTTGGGAGTGGTGGGTGGTACAGCAGCCTCCAGTAAGATGATCGCTGTCTCCTGGATATGCGCCTTTTTATGGTGAACAAATCTATTAGGAGCAAGCTGTCATGTATTCGGACAAGGAAAATAGGAAGGGTCATAGTCTCTGGATGGTTAAGTGCTAAAGTGCAGCAGGCCTAACTGGAAAAATGAATGAAGGCTGCAAGACGGTTTGGAAAGCGTGCTAAACCTAGTAATTACATCTTGAAGCATGGGAGGTTGGATCTTTACAAGTCTTTGGAGGGTTTTTTTAGGCAACCAAGGTACAAGAGCTGCATTCAGAAGAGAAAAACCTAATGCAAAGAGATCAAAATTATTTCTTTCCTGTCTGCGTTCATTAAGAAGGATGTCCAGCCACATAATTTTATTTCACGGGGGCTTATAAGGGGATATGTATTGCATGAACTGCTGAGGAAGCGTTATAGAACAAGCAGAGCGAACATTGCCGTGCTGCTTCATAGCTCTGAGCACAGCCTTTTGCCTAAAAACTGCTCTGCTGTGGGAAGGACTAAAATGGGCTTAATGTAATGCTGCTCTATACAGAGGGTTTTAGGAGATGCCTGAGGAACTACTGGCTGGTTGAATGGGGGGCTATCGACTATGTTTGGATTTTCAAAAGGCATTCAATAAGGTTAAGCTGCTGAAGGCTCTTAAAGAAATTAAGCTGACACAGGAGAAGATTGTTGTTGCTTGAGTAAATAATTAGCTAAAAGATAGGAAATAGAAGATCAGCTGTCACAGAGGGGAGTGAGGGGGAGTTTCTTTGTATCTTTGCTAGGGCCTGTGTTCAGCATATCATAAACTATCAGGAAAAAAAACAGTGAATGCTGAGGCAATTAGTTTTTCTTGTGAAATCAGCTGATATATTGTTGTAAAGACAAGTGCCGTCAGTGGAGCTTTCTTCATGCTCACGGGTGGCCGAGTGATACAATAGCAGGTAATATTAACTGTAGGTGAGTGCAAAGAGATGCAGCATGGCGCAGAGACAATCACAACCTTATGGTTACGTATATATACATGTATTTATGTCAAGTGTGTACGTAGTGGTGGAGTTTGAAGTGAACGTACAGGGGTGAGACCTTGGGGTAGTAATAAACATTGCTTAAAGCAGCGGAGCACTCAGCAGATGTACAAAAAGAGAACAAACCAGAGCATTATTATTTATAAATATATAAATAATATATGTACGTATAGCTGTGGTTTGCACACTGAACATTGTAGGCAGATGTGGTCCTCTGATCTCAGAAACAGGGAAAGGAGAGGTTTAAGGGGTTCAGAGGAGGTAGATGAGGATTATCAAAGATGGGGAACAAGTTAATTTGCAGGAATGAATATGTCTTTGTGGAGGCTTTTGTCTGGAAGAGATGTTTGAGCGGAATATGATAAAGATCTGTAAACTTGCAAGTGGAAGGAAGGTAGATAGGGGAATGATTATTCACTGCTTCAGTATAACTCATTGATTACTCACTGCTAATGCAAGAGCTACAGCATAGCAAATGAAATTATGGGGTGGCAAGTACAAAACAAAAGGGAGCTAGCTTTGGGAGTCCTGGTATGTGCTAAGAGGTCGCAAGGCTTCCAAAAAGGACTGAAAAAAAATTCTGTAAGAAGAATTAGTTGCCATTGAGTTTCTGGCTCAAACCTCTGGAAGCAAAGATAATATTTTCATAAAATATCACTGTATTTTTGACTATTTATTACACTCTTCCCATCCGAACTGGCCAATACTAGAGATAGGTTACTTGTGCACATGGATTTGTTGAGAGACAGTGCAGGGATTTTGATGAGTTTGAGAGGCCTTGCATACCTTTCCTGCAGGAAACTGGGCAACTTGAGGACTAGTTAATTGTGGATGTTTAGAAGGATCTATTTATTTTGCTATGCATGTTTTTGCTGATGCAAAATTGAAATGTGATGTATTTGATTCTAGTTAAAAGTTTGTTCAGACCTGTGCTAACATAAATGCTTTTAATTCACCTTTTTTGTTACATTAGTGTACACTTTTGTATGGATCTGACATTCATTTTTAGAATGAACGGAATAAGACGTAAAAAGTTATAAATAAATTCTTCAGTCAGGGCTGAGAGGTTCATCTCGGAGGATTAGAGGTGGGTGGATTCAATTGCATTTTTTTAATAGTAAATAGATTATTTTCTATTTTTAAAGGACTGTTTTGCCTTCACAATGTTTGGGGACTTATTTGAGGAGGATTTTTCCTTTATTTCAAACAATCATTGTGGAAAAGGGAAGAAATCAAAGCCCAGAGATTCTGAGCCTCCAGCTCCCAGGGATTTCACCAACCTAAGTGGTATCAAAAATCAGGGTGGGACCTGCTACCTCAATTCCCTTCTGCAGACTCTGCTTTTCACACCTGAATTTAGAGGTAATGCGTTCAAAATCTTCTTGAGATAATGTTGGAATTGATATTTTACAGTGACTTGCATTTCTAGTTATTTATTAAACAAACACCACAAACACAGGTTGTTTTCAGGAAGAGTTTATTTTATTTCACTTCAAATAAGTTAATACAGAATACTCAGAGCTTTTGGTCTGTATAATTAATGTCATCACTTCTGCACAAAATGTTAGTATTGTAAACATTACCTTTTCTTACAGGCAGACAGTTACAGTTTGTGTAGATAAGAGAGGTTATTGCTGTCTGTAAAGTGTCATTCATTTTTTTTTAATGTAACTGCTACAATTCCCCCCAAAATGAGTATTTTGCCATCTCAGCACCTTAATGCTTACTTATGCTTTATTGTTACAGCTTGAACCAGTTGTGAGGATAACTGATGTTCAGCAATGTTGTTTAATATCTTAATTTGCCAAAAAGAATAGCATCATAATGCTTGATAGTTAATATACAATAAAACTTTAAAGAGGAGACATTGCCTTTTTTAAATAGGCATTTTTCTTTACAATTACAGAGGCGCTGTTCTCTCTAGGACCTGAAGAACTTGGGACTCTGGATGATAGCAGTAAACCAGATGCAAAGGTATTTAAAATTTTCTTGTCGTTAGTCACTGCTGAGTGTTGATTCGGAAGAATATTGTTTCAATTTGCATGAAGCCTTTCATGAGAACGAATGAAAGCTTAACTTTGAAGTTTGTTGGCCGATACTCGATTTTGCACGCAGATGTAAGTTTTCAGTGCCATAAGCTTTTACTTCAAAAGTAAGATATTGAGCCTGTTTCCGCTGAATTTGAAAGCGGAGATCCTTTTGTCTTCAGAGGACAATCCTGAAGTCTCTACAGTCCTTTTTAGATTTTTCTCTTCTGTAATTGAAGCTACAGGGCTAAGACTTATTTGTCACCAGGAAAAAAAAAAAATCTACATATGTGTGTAACCTAGGTGATTGCACTGAGGCTCTCTGAAGGTTTAACAGCCCACCCATGCAGAAGATGGTATGAGACTGGAATTTAATCTTTGTTTAAAAAGTGCTTACTAAAGTTGACTATGGAATTTCATTCTTTAGTTCTCGAGTTGAAGTGATAAAACTGGTTGCTTGGAAAATTTTTTTCTTTGTAAGTCAAAAATAAATATAGGTAGCTGATCAAGCTTGTTGACATTAACCATTCTCCTTCCCATCTCGTTCCACCCCACCACCAAACCCTTTACTGAGCAAGGAGGTAGCGCATGTTAAATCTGTATGTCATGATGTCTTGTCCCTGAGTTCTTAGGGTTTAGTATTATGAAAAATATCAAAGAAAGTTGTCCTTTTTTTACTATGGTGATGGCTTAATTTTAATCCGTACAGTTTTACTTTACAACAAAACGTGTTCCATGACTGTATTTGGCTGAGCGAGGTGAGGCACTGTAGATTTTTGGGAACCAAGTCTGACTAATGTTTTTGTGTGAACTGGGCAACAAAATTCTATGTTTTATGAAACAAATTCTATGTTTTATGAAAGCCATAGACAGTAGTGGTTTGTTAAAAATTTTGTACTAAATTATTTTTCTTTTTATTGAAATGATTGGTTTGAAGACTTTCTGATCTGTTGGGTATATTTTGTTTTTTATTTCTAGGTTCGAATAATTCCATTACAACTTCAACGGTTATTTGCTCAGCTTCTGCTCTTGGACCAGCAAGCTGCATCTACGACAGACCTCACCGAGAGCTTTGGGTGGAACAGCCATGAGGTACAAATCGCCATCAGTGACACCATCGTTGATAAACTTTTTCCTGAATGGAGAAGATTTTTTTTGAAGTCTGACATTTAAGAAATACCTTAGAATACTTCAAGCTGTGGAGATAGCATTGAATTGGGTTAACTATTGTTGCGTACAATTGTATGTCCACGTGAAGTACATGCCAATTGTTTACAGCGAGCAACAGAAGAAAATTGTTCTGTTGGATACAATTTCAGTAGCTTTTCTTTTTGTTTTTACGGGAACGTTTTTCCAAAAGTGATTAGGGTTCTTGTCCTCAAGTACTTAGATTCTTACCTAAATTGAACTGTGTAACTCATCTTAGAGTTTAGTCTAAATCTACCCAAGTGAAAGTGTCTTCTGTGGGTTATAGTTCATGTACTTGTAGCTACTCAGCATAACTAAACTAAGAATAACAAATAATAATAAAGGTAGTAACTTACTACTCAAGGTAGTAAATATATGGGTAGTCATTGAGGCAGCTGTCTTTGTCACACTTAATATATATTGTTTTTAAGCAATAAGCAAAGCAGATGGCACTATTTTATTTCTTCAAGGTTTTTTTTTTTTCTCTTGCAGGAAATGAGGCAGCACGATGTGCAGGAATTAAATCGGATTCTGTTCAGTGCTTTGGAGACTTCCCTTGTGGGGACTTCGGGTCATGACCTTATTAATCGATTGTACCATGGGATTGTTGTCAACCAGATTGTTTGTAAAGAATGTAAGAATATCAGTGAGAGACAGGTAAAGCCAGAGATTTTCCAGGATACGTTTGTGTTCAGTCTGTTGAAGATACTTTAAATGTTCTTTTTTTTAAACTCCAAAAATAATGGCATCTTTCTTGAGTGTCCCTGGTGGCCTTGTTGAATCTAGGTAGCATGTATTGGTTAGGGCACTGCAGACTTGAAAACATATGAAAATTATGCATGACTTTGTTGTTAAGTCTTGGCTGGAATTTTCTAAACCACCTACATCAAGCTGTGACTCAGAGGTGAAAAAACAAGTGTTACTGCATTTTCTGAGTCTGCAGGCGTTGCCTTTACTAGATGTAGTTAGGAGACAGCTGAACAGTGCGGTAACAACAGTGAAACATATCTTTACATTCTTTTACTGCACTTTGTAATTTAAAAAAAAAATCCTTGTTTTTGTTTTTTTTTTTTTTTTTTTCAATTAATTTCTGTTATGTGGATATATGGGGTTTGGTTTCCCCCCATCAACAATGAAAGCAAAATGGGTGCTCACATCTGCTGTGGTGAATGGGATGAGTATCTTTCTAATGTACTGTGAACTTACACCACTTACTACCTTATTTTTTTGTTGTACTTCTGCATAGGAAGATTTCTTAGACCTAACAGTGGCGGTAAAAGGTGTTGCTGGCTTGGAGGAGGCCCTGTGGAACATGTATGTGGAAGAAGAGTACTTTGAAAATGAGAACTTGTATCGATGCGGAGCCTGTGATAAACTTGTTGAAGCTTCAAAGGTAATGCATTGGTGATTCTCAGTGTTCAGTTTGCTAACGTTTAGAAACTTTGTTCACATTGCTGTGTCTGCCCTCTAACTCCAAAATAAAAAAATCTGTATCTTTAATCAGACGGTATATAACAAGAGGATGCAAAATCTGACCTGTTTTTTTAAACCTCAGCAACTATGTCAAGAAAAGCTCATGTGACTCGTTTCTTGACTTGAATGTTGTTGCAGTCTTTAATCTAGCCAGTGGTGAATGGCATGGCATGTAGTTTCGAGAGTATTGCTTCGTTCACGCACCTCTACTGCCCCTGGCATTGGGCATTTTAGAGGATAGGCTAAAAGATAAGCTAGACCATAAAGAAAAAATAAACAGATTCATGTAATGAAGGAAACCATGGAAATCCTCTCATGAAGAACCCAAATGGGAGAGAAAAATAATGAACAACTGTTACTCTGCACAGGGAAATGGAATCTGTTGATCTAGGTATTGCATTGTTTCCCTGATGCTGAACAGGTTCTTGCAGCGATAAATTAACACCTTAGTAGGTGTTTTCCATATGTTCTGTAGTTCTAGAGCCTTCAGGTGACTAAGAATGTATTAATGCAAGGAACCATCCAGCTCTTCTAATGTGTAAGACACTGGGTGTGTTTTCGCAGCGTATGCCTGTGTTGTCTTCATCTGCAGCTTACTTCTGGTATAACCACCACCACTTCGTGTCCTCTCTTGGTGAGCTTTTCAACCACTTGCCGCATGCTAAGCCAGTGGCTTCCATCCATGGGCACCACCAGGAGTTTCCCTCCATCTGAGAGGCCAGGAAGGAGGAGGATAAAAATCCAGGCACAGCAAAGCTGCAAAGTCATGTTCCTGCGGTCAGAATATGGACTGTGAAAGAGTCTTCTTCAGGCAGTAGCTTGAAGATGCTTTTGAAGGAAGCCGACAGGTTTATCTGTTGACTTGTGCTGCTTTGTCATAATCTTCTAGTGAACGATTTACTGCTTTGTTCTGTGCTCAGCTATGGGTGAGAACTGTTGGTTTTCAGTTGTTTTTTAAAAAAATTACTTGTAAAGCCAAATGCAGTGTCCCTTTCCTGTTTCGAGTCATCGGAGCTCCTCAGTGTTCAACAGAGAACTGTTGACATTAAGCCTGTAGTGTTTATTGAGAGTGATCCGCAGGAGCTCAGGGACATCCAGACTGGAGTACTCCTTTGTCTGCCTAGTTCCCAGCCTTCACCCCTGGGCACCTTGGGAAAGGTTCAGATGCTTGACGCTTGTTGATGTTGGTATCTTCCAGAGGAGCTGTGTATGTGAGCCTGAGTGCTTTGTTAAATGGTGGCATGGCTTTTAACACTGGTTACTGTCTGTATGCCAGTGCAGCGGCATCCTTGTGCTGACAGCTCATCCCTATTTGTTGGTTTACAACAGTTTGGACTGGTTTCCCCAACATATTTCCCCAACATTGGGTTTCCCCAACGAATTTAAGACTTTTTATGTGTCTTGTCATCCATCCCGTTAGCCAGGGCCAGGGAAGGGCAGCCCAGCGAGAGCTTTACGAGAGCTGTAGGTCTTTGAATTGCATTTTTCCAGAATGATACAAAGTGGTGTTTGGTTTTCTTCTGCGCTAATTTTTCATGTTGTAAGTTTTTATAAAAAAAAGTTGCTCCTTTTTCCTGTTACTCCCACTACTTTTTGTAAAGGGGAAGCAGACATAGGCTGTTAGTGCACTCTGCCTTTGACATACTCTGCCCTCTTCAGCAGCGAAGCTCTTTGGCCTACTGTGGTCACTCTCCTGCAGCAGGATGAGTGCGGTCCAAACCTTGCAGCACCCTTAATGTGAAAGAGAGTGGGTGCAAAGGCCGGCTGAGGACAGGTGAAGTTAATCAGTGACTCAGGAGTTTGGGACCATTTGCCAATGCCTCATGTGGCTTGGTTATAAGGGCTTGTTTGAGTTAAACTTTGCTGGGTTCAAGGGAGTGCGAGATAATAGTTGCTTACCTCTCAAATACGGTCATCCACACAAGAAGACAGTGGGAACTCTGAACTTGGGTAAAAAGTCACATAGCTGGGGGATGCCGGGGTATGAATGGACAACCTCAAGAGAGAAGGGCTGTGCTGGAGGGCTGTAGCGGGAGGGAGGGATGTTGGGTCGGCACGGCTGCTGCCTGTGGCTCTGTGGCCCCACTGGCACGATGCGTGTGATCGCAGCAGACTACAGTGAGCCTCAACACTGGCAGCAAGAGAGGTGCCAGCTGAGTTGCTCTAGGCTTGGTGGCAGCAGTAGGAAGGCAGCTGCCTAACAGTGCGACCGCCTGCCTGTTTCAAAGACAAGATGGCCCATACCTACCCACTCTATTCCTCCCTTCCTTTAGTGCGCTGTGGATCTTTAGATGTTATTCTTCCCCGTTTTTTTGTCTTGGCCTCTAGAGAATTTAGTAGTAGAAGAATCTTGTGTTCCAGAACTTTATGAAATTTTAATTGTACAGTCTGATTATCACTCTAAACTTGGAAAAGCATGCAAAATCCTTTGTGCCACTATGCTCTGCACAGTAGTCTTCGCAATTGACACAAATTAAATACCTAATTCAGGGAGTTTCTTACGCCGTATGTGTGATCCTGGGAGGTTCTCTGGTATGGCTCTGCAAATGGAGAGTTGGGTGGAGACACTGGAAAGGCTCAGAAGCTTGTCCATTGAATCTACACTTACAATCAGAGGTGATACAAGACGGTTGGTTTTGCTTCGCACCAGAGTTCCTGATGTGCTCACACACCAAGTTGTTCTGTCTTGATTAATATTCTTCCTTACTAAAATGTATTATGTTGGCTTTCCTGCCTTGAAGGTCCTCTTCCATATAAATGAGGGAGACTTTAACCCTTGCTTGGTTATTCTGTGGCTGTCTGTAGGGTCTCCCAGGATACACCCTACCCCATGCCGCTCAGGCACAGCATTGTGCTCATTTACCATAGCCCACAGATCTTAGTCAAGGCCCTTTTCTTCAAGCAGCCTGGCAGATCTTAAGCAAGATGCCACTGTGATATATTCTGGTGACATTTTTCGGACCATTTCTGTTGCATTCGGAGGTAGCCTAACAGTCGCTCAGCAGCAGGCTGCAAAATACATGTGGGAGTGATCTCTTTTTCTGGACAATATACACCTGTCAAAGCTAGTTATGTTACAGATAGGATAATTTCTGACTTCCACATTTGAAAACACTGTGCCTGTATGAGCCCTGACCTATACTTGGGGTCACACAACCCCAAAGAACTGGAAAACACCTCAGTGGTCTTTGGAATAAACCTCAGGTGAAGCACAAATGCTGTGCTTGGAGGAGATGACCAGGAGGGGCCAGAAGAGTAATAGCCCCAGCCTCAGGTGAGGTCCTTTCCTTGCAGCAGAAGCAAGTGTGTAGGCTATGTTTGTAGGCTGAGCTTCCTTCATAGCTATTTTTTTTTGGCTGGCTTCAGGGCCCATGCCAGATGCTGAGCGCCCCACTGTTCATCTGGGAATGGTGAAGCTACCACGAAGCTGTGTCGCTCTTCTGAAGTGCCTGCTTTTCAGGAACAGTTGAGTGTTTGTGCTTTTTACTCTGGGCTGCCAGGGTCAGTGTGGGACTTGTGGTGGCAGCTGCTGTGCAAGGGGCCGAGAGCAAAGTTGCTGGGAAGATGCTGTGTAGTTGACTTCATGCGTAAGCACAAACCCAGGGGTTTGAAACAGTTGCTTCTTCGAATGAAATTCAAGAAAACCCTTTCACAAAGAAGATGTGGGCTATGGAAATGTAATTACTGACTAGAATTTCAGCGATGTCCTTCATTTTCTGTAGAAGGATAAAGTATGGGACTGGTTGGTGATCACCATTCAAAGAAAGTGTAGGGCTTAATAGAGGGGAAGGATCTTGGTTGCTTTTAGGATGTCTAGTTAGTAGGGAAATTGAGAATTAAGGAAGACATTTTAAAAATGAAAACACTGGTCATGTCTGCCTGGTTGTACCGAAGCTTTGTTGGAAAGCAAAGAGTTGACCATAGCAAATTGGAAACACTATTCTGTGTAACTGTGTGCTTACAACTTTTAAAATCATTTTACAGTCTGCTAAACTACGCAAATTGCCACCCTTTCTCACCGTTTCTCTCCTGAGATTTAACTTTGACTTTGAGAAGTGCGAACGATACAAGGAGACGAGCTGCTATACATTCCCTATCCAGATAAATCTGAGGCCTTTTTGTGAGCAGGTATGTACTGTTATATTTGTTCAAATTTTTATATACTTTGCAGAGAACCGGTATCTCAAGGACAATTATCTTTTATTTTGCATTTTTTCAGGGCAAAGTAATTGAGAAACTTTGTGGGGTTCTCTTCTGTTCCCAATTCCAAATTTTTGGAATTCCCATTTGTTTCCAAAAGACCACTTTCTAACTGAGTGGGAAATACCTTGTGGCTATACAAGGGGAAAGGGTATAATAATTACCTAAAACTTGATCTTACATTTGCTTAAAAGGAAGATTATCACCTGGAAATTGAAATTAAATTTGTTTTTTTTAATTGTTGTCTAATAGTGTCATGTATAAACTTAGCTATGTATGTTTTATGTGCCTGTAGTTCTTTCATTTTTCTTAAGACTCTGTCTTTGCATTCATACATGTGTATTTAGATTATAAACTGAGCTATACCAGTGCTTGATGACAATTTTTGATCCTTAAGATAAATAAAGAATATACTAATAGAGGCACTGTTATTGAAAAAAACATTTTTCTTATTGAAATGTTGCAATGCAAGCTTGGAAATTTCTCAGTGTTTGTATTTGAAGAAGCCTTTTTTTTCAGTTGGTTTATGTATAAATGTGTTGCTTGTTTTTTCTCTGGTCTTTTAAACAAGATAAGCCTGGTTATAAACAAACAGGTTGAGCTGTTCTATTATTTGCATCAATATTTCATTATTTTAAATTTTGAATTTCCAATATTGTTCACAGTCATGCTTAAAAAGTTGCTTAATGAGCCTGTGCCTTGGTCCGTGGTTTGTGTCAGTGCATACATGTGTTCCGCAGCACTGAAAAGCCATTTCAATCTCTGCACGTGCGAATGCACACTGAGAAATATCTGAAGCTCTGGTGATGGTTTAAAACTGTCCTTGTGTGAAAGACTTACTGATATATATTATTGTTATTGTTATTATTATTGTTTTTCTTTTTAAAGACTGAAATGGATGATTCAGAGTACATGTATGAGCTCTTCTCTGTTATTATACATAAAGGTGGCTGCTATGGAGGACACTATCATGTTTATATCAGAGATGTGGATGAATTAGGAAACTGGCAATTACAAGTAAGTCCTACAGGTTTTTCTTCCTTGCTTGTTATGTCTCATTTTTCAGAAAACTATTAAGAGCTAGTGGATGAAATGTACATCCAAACTAATGAGTATTTTAGTGAGGCATTTGGTCTCTTACCTCGTTGAGAAGGCTGGTTTTCCACAGTATGTGAGCTCCATCAATATTTTGTAGCAAATTTTAGCTTTCCAATCTGCTGAACTATCTCATGTTACTGGGCTCGCTTTTTCTTTCCAAAATGAATTAATGTCTTTGCTCAAGACTAGCACAGTCATTTTAATGGATAACTCTGGCTGGCTGTTTATAAATAATGCAAATGCCTTTTCTGTTAAAAAAACCTGATAGTGGATATTCTGTATGACAATATACAGTCCGTAGCGGGTGGCAGAGGCAGCTTATCAGAACTTCCTTCACACTTCTAATTTGTGCATGCTAATGTTAGTACAGACTATCATCGAAAACCGCTAGCTGTGTGTGAAACAACAAGTTTTTGCGAGTCTTTTATTTTTCATATACAGGAAGAGGAGGATAGGCTGATTGAAGATAAGGCTTTAAGAGATACTGAAAACGCCACAGAAGTAGAAAATCCATTGGCCGTGTTGAAAGGGATTTTATCAGAGGTATGGTATGTAAGGAGTTTATTGCTTTGATTTTGATATTAAGGAACCTAGAAGAAGGGGTTAGCGTATGCAAGAGTGGGCAGGTTTAAGCATACAGAGCTCTTCTGAACTTACTGTGAAGCACGTAAAACTTGTAACTTAACCTGACTTTAATACTAATAGTGGCTCTTCATACAGGAAACGGCTGTTTTTGAGTATTTCTTAAGTTGCTTGCCAAAGCTGTTGCAAAAGGTGATGTTCCATTGGCTTCTTAACAAACAGGAATGGTTTAAGCACTTCAGAATTGGCTTTTGTGTTGATCCCTTGACTTTTGTAGCCTTTGTTATCCTAGTTTTTAATTTCTCTGTAGGAAGAATCTAAACAAATTCCTGTGGATCAAGTAGGGCAGAAATTATTGGAGAAAAAAGGGGTGTCCTGGAATAAGAAATACCGAAAACAATATGGAGCATTACGAAAGGTAATATGTATGTATGTTAATTTGGTTTTTACAGTTAAGAAAACTTCACATTTATATTCCTATTGAATAGTCAGTAGGATGGTAATTGAAAATACTGGCACTTGGACTAGCAAGATGCAGCATGTGTAAGAGAGGCTTCTAAGATAAATGAGTAGGCTGGGGAACATGGACAAGATTCTCAAGGGATTGTCTGCCTGAAAGCTTGTGTCTTTTTTTTCCCATCTGTATGGTTGGCCTATAAAAGAATTAACCTTACCTACTGAACCTTGTTTCATGTGTGTCTGTGAATGAAGCTGCAACAACACTACTACCACTTGAACATAAAAGCACTGATGGGAATTAAAGAAGAAATGCAGTACTTCTTCACAGTCATAACAGGAGTGAGGTTTTGAAAATGTATGCCAGTTTTTGGTTGATTAGGGCGTGTCCATAAAATTAGCACTTACAGTAAAATCTTCTGTTTGGCCAATTGGTTACAGTATTTTCTAATGCTTTAAGGAAAATACTTTAGCATTTGTGTTTAGATATGTGGAAAAATCGTTTGACTGTTTTTTGAATAGAACTAACAATGCAGTTTTCCCAACAGTTATTTAAACGTAGTTGTGAAATCTGAACGTGAGTCTTCTGCGGAGGTAGATGCTTTCCTGACTTTGACAGGGAAGAGATAGAAACAAGTTGTGAGCAACCCGGTATTAACCATTTCAAAGTTTGAGTGCTGTTGTGAATATTACCAAAGCTGACTTTTCACAAGTGCTGGATCTATACCAAAAGCACATTGATCAATGCAGGACTTCCCTTATTGAAACAACTGTAAATAGTTTTATGCTTTTTGAAGTATCAAATGAGTTTTTGATTATGATTAAAACTGAAATTCAGATTTTGGGGGGTTGTTTTTGGTTTGTTGGTTTTTTTTTTTTTTTTGAGGGGGTTGGGTAGTTCTTGTAGTTTTGTGGGGGGTATTGGAGGGCAGTTGGTGCCCTCCTTCCCCCCCCCCCCCCATCCCTCAAGAGCCATGATTTTGTTTTGTGTAATTTGGACACCAAGCTTGTTTGAAGTATCTGCACGCTGCTAAAATGAAAGTAGAGAACAGAGTGGATAAGCCTGGCAAAACAGAACGAGTAGGTTTCAAGTCCTTGAGGTGCCCCAATGGGCAGCATTAATTTGGGTAAGGTACAATTCAGCAGGCCAGAATTGGAGCTTAAGATCCCTGTCTGGTAAATACAGAAGGGAGCACTTCTGCGAAGACTAGGGAGCAGAAAGTACCAGTGTTAAAGGGCTAAACTGGTTGGGATGGTACTCTGTGTGTCTGATAAAGCAGAGGCTTTTCAATTGCCTATAAAGCATCACTCCCTATGCTCCCTTTCCAGGGACAGGGAGTATGCACTTGTGAGAAGTATTTGAAAAGGAATCCAGCATCTCAAGCAATCCTTGAAATTCAGAAGTTACTCTGATTTAATTCTTAGTGATGCGTGTGTGTTAAAAAAATTCTTTCGCAATTTCTTGCATGCTAATTTGAAGTTACATAAGAAACGAAGCCAGCGACAGCATATAAAAGATCAGGCAGATAAGTGGTGATAGGAAAATTACATTTTTCTGTCTAAACTGAGGAAATACATGAGGAATCATCATAAAACCCAAGTTTGAAGTGATGGGGTTTGTGTATCAATTTGAGGATGAATCGGGTGAAGTAGCTAATGCAGTCTGCTGTATGTAAAACTGGGTATCTTCTTCATCTTGTCCTTGCTTTCCTTTTAGTATTTGCAGAATCATCCTCAGATATTTCAGTTCAGTCCTGATGAAAATAAGGTTGGTCTGAAGGAAAAACACAAGCTCCCATTTAAGTCAGATTCTCAAGGGCAAGATCTCCAAAGCCACCCTCAGAAGAATGGTGTCCAGTGGAATTCAGAAAAAACCCCTATAAGGCTAAGGGACAGTTCTGCTGGCTGCCATTGGTTTGATCTGAATGATTCAAAAGTCCAGCCGATCAAGGAGAAGGACATTGAGAAACAATTTCAGGGTAAAGAGAGTGCCTACATGCTGTTTTATCGAAAATCTCAGTTAAAGAGACCACCTGAAGGTACACAAAGCTCATCTTGATATTCTGGGGGCTTCTTTCATTGACAGTTTGTTTTCTGGAGGGCAAAGGCTGTTGGGCATTTCTGTCCTTTCCTTCAATTGAAAGAACTGAAGATACAGTTTTCTTTCTAGTGATCATTTGAAAAAAGGGTTAACTAAGATACATGGAGGTTACCTCCAAGGAGGTAGCGACCAATTAATTGGCTATAGCTAACACTAACTTTTTTCTAGTACGCCTCACAAATACTAGCAGAACATCTCCTACTGAAACAAATAAAAGTTGTTGCTAACGGCATTCGTGTATCAGTTTCCCGTAGGGAAAGATTGATGGGAAGAAGTAAAAGCACTTGTTTGTTCTTTGTATCATCTTGCCGTTTAATTTTCTCTCTTAGGAAAGGATGCAACATTATTGCTCTGAATTTTCAATGATTACCGTATTGTAATGTCTCATCTTGATCACTTTTCTTGTTTGCCGAAACACATTTTAAGCAGCTGAGGCCAAACTAGCCTATATTATTTGTTGCAGCGCGAGGAAATCCAAGGTACCAAATTCCTGAACACCTTCTGAATGAAATGAATGCTGCTAATACTGAGCTGCAAAAAATGAGGTATATTAATGTAACTGTACCAATCTCTTAAACAGCATTCTTAATCTGCAGATCTCCAAAGTGATTTAAAATGGCTCTACTCAATGCGTTTCTTTCAGATACTAAAATGATTCAATGTCCTAGAGGTTAATCGAGGAATACAACTGGTGTGCCCACATTCTGCCTTTACTGGTTCCCTGCCTCCCTGTTAGTGGCATAACTAGGCATTCTGCAGAATTTCAAGGGGAACTTACTTACAGTTTATAATCGTACCTTTTTTTTTTGTGAAAATCAGTGCAATTCTGGAAGGAGAAAGGAATACATTTTCTTAATTATGTTTATAGAGGGAGTTCTCCATTGGAGAAGGGGGAATGACTTGCTTTACTGTGAAACAACAGATAAATGGTATCATTTGCCAGAAATGTAGAGGAGAGAGCTAGCGGTATTCAGGTTGGTTGAAACTTTTCTTTCTGTTGAGGGACACACAGAACTGATGATATGCCTGAATCACAGTTAAGCTATCAAAGCGTAGACACACACACGAGACACAAGTCTTGTGTGATACCTCTGTACTGTGCTAATTTCACTCCTTTATTTTTTAAATGGCGTATTTGCTGCTACATTTAGCTGATAGAACTGGATACAGGTATAAAGGAGGAAGGCATGGCCGTGTCTGTCCTGACTCAGTTTCCATGCAGTTTTTCTGACTCTGCATTTCAAGAGAGTAGTGATCTGGAACACAGCCTGAAAAAACCTACAGTCTCCACATCCCTAAAGATGAAGTTTGCCGTTCTGTTTAGAAAGGGAGAAGGGAGGTGTAGAAACACACAGAACGTACTGTTATAGTGCTTACGTGGAGGATGTCTCTGCTAGCTCTGTGTTGGGCAACGTGGAAATCACTGTCATCTTTGAGCACCTCTTTGCATACCCCTTGATGGAGGGGGGAATGTGACAGTGAATCTAGTCATGAGGGTATCAATTCCAGGACAACTGCACAGAAGCATCTCTGAAATAAGCTAGCCATTTGTCAGTGTTAAATTCACCGGTTTATTATTGTGTTATTCTTTCAAAGAGCGGAATGTGACTTGGCAAACCATGGCATTGATTTACATCTCCATTTGAGCTCATGTTATAAATTTCACAATGGGGCTTTGCATCCTTTACTTACTTGGAAGGAGAGTGTTGTGGATTTGACTATTGATAGAAGAAAAACGCTAGGAGACCTTCGACAATCAGTATTCCAGGTATTCGCTATATTAAATGAAGTCAAATGCTTCAGTTGTACTTGAGCTACAACATTTACATATGTATTTATGCCGCAATTTTTATCTCGATGAGAAATTTTCAACAGTAAAACGGTATTTTAGGAGGTTAAAAACTATATGGGTTTACACAGAAGGAAACACTGGTTTGAGGTCTGTTCTCAAAGTGTTGAAGAAGCCATGAAATTGATGAATCTTTAACTATGTAGACTTCAAAGCTCTCATAAGCTAATTATTTATATTTGGGCAGCATGTACATGGGCATGGATTGACGCTTTGCAAAACTCCAGGCTTATTCTTAACATTTCAGTTTGTGACAGATTTGCCTTTGTATTTTCAAGGAGCTAGCTGGAATTAAAAGGAAATAATCAGAGTAGGTTAAGAAAAAAAAGTAGTAAAAAGAAATATTTAGCTTAGCTATTGAATGCGGTATCTTTGCATTTATTCTCTACTATGTTAAAGTAATATGGCAATTTGTAAAATGCTTTTTTATAGAAAACTAAATCAAAGCTAACTTAATGTCAGGAAACACTGTTTTTCCTGTACCTTGCAACCTTTGGTTAGTGTCCAGTTGAAATGTTATTTTTGTCTATCTGGTGATTAGTCTGAAAGGCCAAGTCCTAAACGCTTGACTGTTTTCTGTGTTACTGGCCTTGTTGAAGTAAATAGCTGTGACTCGTTAAATGTCAAAGTGAGCTCCGTAGCCAGGCTGTAACAGCTTTAGCAAAGTTGTAATTTTGAGTGATGTGAGTTATTGGTTGCTGGTGTTTTTTATATATATATTTTTTTCTTTATTCTTCCCAATTAGATGTTGGAATCTTGGGAAGGAGACATGATTCTCAGTATTGCCAAGCCTTTACCAGCAGGGCTGCATCTTTACCAGATACTTGATGGTAAGACTACTACATACAAGGCTTCCATGTTATTTATGTGTTGTATTTACTGCAGACATGGAGGATTTCATATGTAAAACATCTTGGAGAAGTGTATTACTGAACACTCTTCAAACTCAAACTTACGTGCATGTCCACTGCTGTTAAGGTATTTAGGACGCTCTTATTAGTGAAATGAAGTTTTTTGAGACTTTTATATGTAATCTTTTTTGTGAAGTGCAGTAAGACTGCAGATCTTATGCAAGTTAAACACATTTGCTGACAAAAATATATCAGTCTGTATTTTGTCCTTGATCTGCGTATGAATGTTTGCTTTCATAGATTTTTACCTAGTAGGCAGAGGAGAGGATAGAAGAGAAGACCCAGGGTGACCTCAAAGAAAAATGTAGGTTAGGCCTAAGCTGAAGTAGGAATTTTGTAAAGAAAAATGCTTACATAAAGAGTACTTTAATTTATGAAGAGCACATTAGTATTTTAAAATCATGAGTTCTGTCTCCAGCTTTGCATTGTTATGCAGTTCTAGGTGTTAGTCTTCAAAAGCCTATCAGCCATTTTTAAATTTTATAGTCTTTGTGGTCTGTTTTAGAAAATTAGAGTTCTACCAGAACATAACCCAACTTTCCATGATGTTGACATCAAAACACAGAGGCACTCATAGCTGCTGTAAATATTCCTCCAAATGCTAGTACATTTCTTTAAATGACAATGACTTTTAAAGAAATCTGAGTCTGACTTATGGTAGGAAGGTAAAAGAAACTGCAATACTAAT
This sequence comes from Mycteria americana, assembly GCF_035582795.1. Taxonomy (NCBI): domain Eukaryota; kingdom Metazoa; phylum Chordata; class Aves; order Ciconiiformes; family Ciconiidae; genus Mycteria; species Mycteria americana. The sequence continues at coordinate 1,794,858 of NC_134373.1, read as the reverse complement.
GCCCATGCTGCAAAGAATAGGACTGGAACGTACAGTGTGTAGCTTGTTTGTTAAATCCAAGCTTTTTATTTTAAATCTGTTGATTCACTGTTAAATCTCACGTAGATAATCCTGACCAAGCAGCTTTGCCAAGCGCTAACTTAGGCCTCAGTTTGCAAGGGAAATGGAATTGAAACCTTCGTGCTGCGGCCCTCTTTAGTCAGTGAGAGTGCTGTAGGGGTGTGTATCCACTTGTGTTGCTCTTGCTACATGAGTGACCCCTAAATTACCCACCGTCAATGCTGATCACACAGCAGCTTTTGTAATGATACGCTTGAGCCAGAGCAGAATATGCTAGCATATTTCAGTTTACCAGCTGACCCTGCTTGTCTGCTTTGAGGGGGGGAAAGAACTTGATGATTTGCTCCTTTTTAGGAGATGAGCTGACACTGGATGGCATTGGGCTGGCTGATGGAGCAGACGTCTTTGTGTGGAATGGGAAAGAGGTAAAAGAACCAAATACACTCTCTCCTTGTCAGTTCTGAAGAGATAAGAGGCTATCTCCAGGCACATTTTTGGAAAAGTCAATCTGTTCTGCAGCTGTGCTGCTGGCATACCAATGTTTTTGGGGACACTGCTTCAGCCTCATCTGGGATACTATGTCTTTACAGCTTTTCAGTATACCTTGAGTGAGGTACAATGTGCGGCTTGATAAGATTATAAATAGAATCACACTGTGCAGAATGCGATACGGACAGATTGATAGGTGCCTGTAGATATCGAATGCCAGTTACATTGGAGTGTGTTCTGAAAACATCTGGTGCCTCTTGGAAGGAGATCGGTTGGTAGTAATGAGATAACAAAAACTTATGCCCTGTAGTAAATCATTCCACATATAAAATGGGACCTGTGAATGACTACTTTTGTGTATGGTCTCCCTGAAATACTGTGCTCCTTTTCTAGTGTTGCATCTTCCTTTTAATATTAAGGCTTCTGCTTAACTTTCAAATACTTGCCTCAGTGGTTATGTAACACAGCATTTTATTCCATCTCTATAATGGAATAGAATATTACTTTTGAAAGATTTTTGTTGTAAAAGTATACATTTTCTTTCTGATTTATCAAAAAAAAACCCTCCAAAACCAAAAGAAAACATCTAGTAACAGAGTCATTCTTGTCTTGGTTGTACTCTTGGTATGGTCTCCAGCTTCCTGCGTGATCAAATTGCCTTTGTCAAGGAACTATGTTCTTTGCCTAGGCTGAATATCAGAAAGGCCAGATTTTAAATCTAACTCTTTTGATCTGCCTCAGTCACACTTTTGGGTAGTTCTTTAATATCCTGAGGGGCTAAATTCCTCTATTCTTATTCTGATGGAGACCAAGCGTGCGCTGGTTTCCCAGCTACTATTACCGATATATTTACTATGCATGCAGACTTGGAACAGACCTTAGCATTACGCTTTCTCTTCCCAGCACCTTTGAGTTACTCTAGTTGTTTGTTCAGTAGGCATTTGGTCAAAGGTGGTTTATTTCTAATGAGGAGAGAGGGTCCATTTTTTTGTTTCAATAATTTTATTGTTGTCATTTATGGCTGTCCAGCCTTTTCTGTATTTTATTGATCAGCACTGCATAAATCTTGCATTCCTTCCTTCAGATTGGTGGTACAAAGGTGATGACAGGCCCTGATCATGAACCTGTGGTCATAAACGTTCTTCGTTTAGCAGAGTATAACGAAGGAGGGAAGGGTCAGCATTTCACAGAATCGCAGCACGTCTTTTCATGCAGCACAAAACTGGGTGATCTGCGCAGAGCCTTAGCACCGTCAGGAGGAATCATTCTAAAGAACGGCTCAGGACCAGATAAAGAAACCAAGAACTGGGAAGTTTTTCTTGAAGAAGATATGAAGGAAACAGTCAAAAGTGTTGGTCTGACGGATGGGTGCTCAGTACTAATCTTAGACAGCCATGACCAGAGGTAACCGTTTTGATTAGAAGTATAATTAAACAAAAAATAAATTTTGGCAAAATCTGTTTAGTTAAAATTGTGCTAGCTATACATATGTATTCTTTTAACTAATTGTCACTTTGGGCTTTTTAATTCAAGATAATGTAATCTTAAGTTTTGGAGATCAGGTACTTATCAACTGTTAGGTATTTCTTTGCTCCTGAAATGCAGATGCAGTCTCATCCTTTGACTTACACTTGTAAAGGGAAAAACCTCGCGAGAACAACTTGTGCCCAGTGTGCTGGCACATCTTTGGCATAACCTGACTTTCTGAAGTTTGAGTTGCGTGGTTTTCCGAGGGACTTGGTGGGATGAGAGAACAGAGCAATATCAGAAGAGCGTGCAGCTCTGCTGAATCTCCCAGCTGAATCTGAAGTTGCCAGGGGCAAATTTCTGGTCTCATTTCGCTTTCCAGTGTATAGCCCTGAGGTTAGGTTCCTGTTTTCAGAGTCATGTATATGTGCTTGTTACATACATTCTGACTTCCTAGTTGAAACAGTACTGAAAAATTGAGATTAAATCAAGCAGTGAGAGGATTCTTCACCAAGAACTGTTTCTGTGGTTATATACAGTAGCAGAGACCCAGAAAATCCCAAATTTTAGTTATGACTAGGTATGCTTTTACCATATTTTTTTCCAGAAGCCTTAAATCCAGCTTCAGAAAGGGACTTAGACTCTGAAGTGCCTTCGGAAACTCAGGTCCCGTTGAAAGCTAGTTACCAAAACATAGCCCAGAGATGCCTGGATGCTGCCTGAGGCCTCTGACTCTTACTCTGTGACATGCCATCACTATTAATGACTTGGGCATTATTGGTTTATTTGAGAGCTTTGGTATTTAGCAGTCTAGCCCAGACAATGTGTAGTTTTCCTGTCTTTGACCATCTTTGCACTGCTCATTTTTACAGCTTCGTGAATGTGTCAAGTGGCAATTTGACTGCTTTTACATATGACATCAGCTGGCTCCAAGTTAAAAACTTCTGCAGAACAGAAGATGAAGAGAAACATGTGAAAATTACTGCCACTATTGAAACAGTAAGGAGTCTGATTGTTCAGGGATATAACACAGGCTGTTTCCCTGAAAAGCTTGGCCAGTGCGCTTGGGCCGATTAAAGAGGAGTGGATTTAGCCTCAGGGCTGAAGGTTTTTCTGTGATGAAAATAGTGTGCATCTCGGAGTTACTGTTACTGGAATATTTGGACTGCTGTGTAATAAGACTGTAATGCTGGTAACTTAAACCAGGGCACACTACATTAGTGTGTTTTAGTGTGAAACAGTTTTCTTTTTGGACCATCCTATAAATGTATGTTTGGTGAGGCTATGTCAGTAAACAAAACCTAAAAGAGGAGGAAAGTGTTATTTCTTGCTTGCAGCATAGGGTAGGAAAAAATGCTGGTTTTCCCCAAGGGGTGGGCCTTTCTGGTACCTTTTCTGCCTTTAAAATTATTTCCTGTTACAGAAAATATGAAGTACTACTTAGTTTTGCTCACAAAATTACTATTTGTGAAATACTAGTCTTTTGATAAATCCAAAAATTAAATGCCACTTTCTTTTCTTTTGAAATACTGTTTTTCAGGAAAATTTCCACAAATGTGTTATGATATCAGTACGTTTATTTATTATATGTGTTTGGTATGATAATGTTAACTGTTTTCTCAGCTGTGTATAGTGTTAACAGGAATAAGAACATAACTAGAATGCATTTCAAGTCAAGGCTGCCTTTTGTGGACTGGCATTTGAACAGCAGGTGTGTTACTGGCATTCTGTATTAGAGGTGTTAATATTGCTTTCTTTTAGGTGATGTCAGATATCAAAATGAAAGCCATACGGGAGTTTCAGCTAGAGGAGGGGCTAGGTAAGTGTTTAGTTGCTTTACTGTTAGATCTGATAACGTTAGAATTTACTGGCTGGCTTCCTGCTTTTTGTATCAGTCTATTCAAGACAGCAAATCCATTGCTGTTAGGAGTTTTTTGGGGAAGAAAGAGGGTGCAAAGGACTTAAAATTAATCTTATTCTGAATTAAATTATGTTTTTCCTAGCTTAAAAAAAGTGAATCGGTGTAAGTCTTGATTAAAATATATTTTATGAAGCTCTTATATTTCAGAAGCTGTTTGAGTAGGAATAATCATGTCATCTTATTAAAGTATTACACTTAGAATTGAAGATTTTTTTTTTTTAAGTCTTATTCCTTTCTTTAAGACACTCCAGTTTTCTTTCTTTAAAGTTCTTGTTGATGCCTTTACCTTTGGAAGCACTTGGTCAGTTTTGTAGTATTTTACTGATTGTGACTAACAGCTGGCTTCAAAGAGAAACTAATCTTTCACTGAAAGGATAAAAACGAAGACTGTTCATGAAGTCTCTAGGAATCTCTCTCCAATTGTACTTTTGATGTAATACCTCCAGAGGGAGGCCTCTCAGATAAACCTGTTGTAATTAATCTTAAATATGTTATCTCTCTAAACTTCTGAGCCAAATTTCTTCTTATTTGAAGTACTTAAGATATCCATCTCTCTTTCCTGCCCTTTTTGTTACAGCAAATGACAGCTGTCTTAGACCTGTTAGCGGAAATGGGAAACTTCTGTCTCCAGGTAAATTTATTTATTTAATCGTTGTTCTGTAAGAAGTTCAATTGGGAGACTTTAAGCTTCCCTTTGTCCTGTCCTGGGAGAAGTACACACATGTAACTCCACTAATTTCCAGGCTTAACTGAAGCAGTTGTGTTTGGGGGCGGTTCCAGTTTTACTGTTTATTAACAGTAGCAATACAAAGCTGCTGGAGGTTAAACTTGAATATTCAGCTTGGTTTTATTACTGCATCCCTAATGAGTAAAACTGATTAGCATATCTGGTGTTGTTTATTGACCGCTGGCCATGTGCTTCAAGACTGTGGGAATTAACAAAGTTCTGTTTCCCATACTTATTTTATAAATTAAAAATCTCTGAATGATCTGTTTTGAATCGTATTTAATACATTACAGAGGAACTTTCTAGATGTGCCAGGAAGTAGAGTCATTGTTCCATGTCTTTCTAACTTCTATTTCCTGAAACAAAATAGACTAAATATATTTGTTAGAGTATTGATGCGCAAGGTTGGATTTCAGAACAGCTTGAGCAGCAAACTTGAGCCCTGTGGTGATGGAGGAAGTACTGTTAGGTTCCTGTTTACTATGAGAAGGCAACTCGTGTCTGTGGTGGATGAAGCACACTAAATAATGCATGGATTTCTGCTTCCCTAAGAACGGAGGAACATGTTCATGCCATAGCCTGCTCTTTGATTTAGATGAGCGTGCAATACCACCTGTCACTATATAACCGTGCTTCTGATGGCCAGTGTTCAGCAGAAAAGGACCCTCAGCTCTGCTTTTGCCGTTGTTGGGGCAATGGTGAGAAACTGAGTGGATCAGCTTTGTGCTTGCTGGGAAACATTTTCTGTGTCTTTGCTATTTTGCTAATATATTGCATTAGTAAAACACAGCCAGGAAGCCAAGGAGAGATGAATTCCTCTCTAGTCAGTGCTTGTCAGGTAGTACCTGGAGTATTGTGTCCATTCTGGGGACTCCCCAGCATGAGAAAGAAGTCCTTACAAACTAGAGCCAGTCCAGAGGAGAGCACCCAGGATGGTTTGGGAGCTGGAGCGTATGAAAGAGGAGGGAAGCTGGGTTTTTCCAGCCTGAAGAGGAAGAGGCTTAGGGGGAGGAGGGATAATTCCCATCTTTAACCCTTTAACATGGACCTATAGAGAAGGCAGAGCCAGATTCTTCTCAGAGGAGCACACGGAAAGGATCAGAGACAGGTTTCAGTGAGGGAAATTCCAGTTGGTATGGTGGGGGGGGAAGGGAATTCACATTGGGAGCGGTCAAACAATAGACAGGGAGCCCTGGGAGGCTGGGAGATACCCATCCCTGGAGGTATTCAGAGCTTGACTGGAAAAAGCCCAGGGTGAACTGATCTGACTTCAGAGCTGGTTCTGCTTTGAGTAGTTTGAGGAGTTTGGACCAGACAACCTACAAAGATCCCTTCTAATCTAAATTCTTCTGTCACCCCATATACAAGGGGTGGTGGGGAGGAACCTTTATACAAATGTTGCTTTGCTCTCATCACAGGAGGCTTACAGATCTGATGCCGACGCTGTGGATGTGAAGTTCTTTAAACATCACTGAACATTTTTATCTTACTCCAAAGAGCAGCATAATAGAATGGATATTTTCAGGAAGCAGCAGCTTATGATGTTCTCTTTGTTTTTGTCCTCCCTGAAGTGCCTGAGGATTATACTGTCAAGGAAGCGGAACTGAAAATGGGAAGCTTGCTAGGGCTGTGTCGTGGGAAAGCTCCAACTTCCACTCAGGTATAGTAGTGCTGTGACCGAAAAGAGTCTCATGCTGTTTTTATGCTTTGTTTACATTTCCCAATATTTCATGTAGTCCTCTCTTTACTCTTGTAATGGTTGTAAACAGCATGGAAAAAAAAGCTCGGTGGCACTGAGAACTGTTCGTATCGGCATGAAGGCTCACACCATTCATCTCAGTTGCAGAAAGCCAAGAGCGTATACATGACCAGTTAATACAGCTCATTTGACTAATCATTTATCATCGTCTCTTTGTAGTTGTCCAGCTTCTGTGCTCTGATGTGCGTATACTTTTGTAAAGAGCATAAAGTAAGAAAAGGGGGATATTGCTCTTGATATCTACAAGCTGTAAATATGCAAGAGATAAAATAGTTGTATATTTCTAAACATGAGTGCTATTGTCAGGTTTTATCTCATTTGCAGCAGACGTGTACAGATGGTTAATGAAGCTCTGCTGATGGCCATAACTCAATTGCATGTGCTTCTCTTTGTCCTGCTTAGATTGTTTGCTTTAGCCCAAAGGAGTCACTGCTGTTTGACTGACAGCAGGCTTGCGATAGCTGGTGTATGTGTGCATTAGGGGGTGTTATTTCACAGTATTTCCATACTTAAATATGTATTCTGATAGCTTATACTTGCTTTTTTAGCTCTTCTTATATTTTATTGTTGGGAGTGACCAAAACGCAAGCCCTGAGATGGAGATAGTTGTGGAAGAGACTGCCTCTGTCAAAGAGGTAAGTCTAGCTGCTCCGAAAAGCTTTTGTCATGCCTGGGTCAGGTCTGCTGCTCCTGGAGAACTTTGCTTTATACCCATGCATCGCTTCAGGTCACCAGGAGACACGGAGGTAAAGGAAGTGTTTCAGCTCCCAAAGGCCAGTGGGGAAGAAAGCCTTGATCTTTCACCAAGTAGTAAAGAGACATCCTTGCTTTTTCCCAGGGATGAACATAGTCCGCATGCTTCATGCCTGGCTAGCCGCTCCTTTTATACACAGCAGTCCTCAGAATGATACGCAATCATGGCAGGACCCTGTCACAGTTCTCTTGTAGTTCATCAAACTCAGAATGCACAGAATTGGAGTGAGAGGAGTCAGGAGGAGCTGTGCACAGGGTGACGGAAGCGGTTCTCGGTACTGCCAATCCAGACTTCTGGCACAGAGTGCCGACGTCTACAAGTAGTGGCTGGAAAGTGTTGAGTTTGCAGGTTTAATTTCTAAAAGGTGCATTTTCAAACTCTGGGACAGAATTTGTTCAAGCAAGCAACAAACTGACAGCACAGATTGTGTTGTGTGGGTTTTTTGGGGTTCTTTTTTGGTTTGTGGTGGTTTTTTTTCCCTAAGTTTGTAAAAGCTGACTCACCCGATGTAGTAAATTTCTTGCCTGAAAACAATCTCATACTTGAAGGGTTTAATATATAGCTCAAATACACCATGTCTATGTAATTATATTGCTTTTAGGAATTGGCGATGAATCAGTCACTCAGTTTTTATGTTAGAAAATTCTAGTGTAGGTTTGCTGAAAGCTTTATTTCCCAACCTATGTATTGAGACAAGTCTCACCATATGTTTCTTTTTTCAGTGTCTAAATTTAATGCTGGAAAAATCTGGATTATCAGGTTAGTTGTATTATATTCTTATTTAATGACTTTTAAAGGGATTTCTGGATTTCTAAGGCAGCTCTTGCTACCCTGAAACTTGGAAGTCATAAGTTTGTTACAGTGATCTGTGTGTCATTGTGAAGTGAGGAGGGGAGAGGAAAGAATTACAAACTTGCAGTCTTGCTCTGATAAAAGCTGGCTGTGCAGTTGCTCTTGAAAATCAGTTTCGCACTTTCTATTTAATCAAAATATGGCAAAATCCACAGTTCCTAGACTACTTGCTTGGATGCAGGTGGAGGTGTTTGGCTGTTTTGACAAGATCTCTATCATAGTGGGAACCAACGCATGAGATGAACTGTAAAAAAAATAATTTTTGGTTGCTTTGCAAAAACAAGTTATTCAAAATGACATCACAGTTTGGCCAGTATTTGGGAATCTGAGTGGTAGCAGTTCTCATTACTAAGCTTTTATGTGAGGATTAAGTAAGAGATCACACATGAATCTCCTGGCTGAACATCTCTTTCCGTTGATGCTGATGGGGAGGAAGGAGGAGAAGAGACTCGGAGTGGCATTGTTTTCCAGCTTTCCTTCTAAACATTCATTGAATACTGATTTTGTGTTACAGTGGAGTGATGGCTGCAAACTCAGCCACGCTCCAAAAACTGTAAAAGTTCACCTGAAACACATTACTGTGAGAACAGACATTGAGTAGCCCAAATGAAAATTATGTATTGTGCTCTTGTGTACATGTACACATGAGTTGAACTAGTTAATAATGTCTTGAAAATGCAAACTTAACCTCTTTCATTTCCCTATAGTATAGGTTTACTGCCAAGAAACAATGGTTCTGTTTTTATTGCTTTATTTTGTATTACCATTTCTGAAAAATTGAATTTGGCCTTGTACAGAGATTTGTGATCTGGCAGCTCTCATTCAAAGAAATGTCAGACTTAGTGGATTTTGATGTTCTTGGTGTTTAAAAAGACTGCAAGGTATCCCCTCCCCCCCCCCCCCCCCCCCGAATTTATTGATGAGATTCCTTCTGGGCTTGGTTTTTTTTGGTTGTGAAAGTCAGATTTTTGTACCTTGCAAAGAATAAAGTGCATTTTCATCAGTTATTTTGGTCAAATTAGAAAGTTCAATTGTATTTGTTCCTTCTGTGCCTGGTGCACTTTATATATAGGTGCTAAATATAAAGTGGTTTAGCTTCTGGACTATGCCATCTTCCCCCCCCACCCCAGTGTGAAGTCTCCTGGTAGAGAGTTGGGGAGGGGAAGCTGGATTTTTCCTTATCGTGTAGTTTTTGTTTTAAGGAGCGTGTCACTGATGCAAATGGTATATTGACATGGGAATTGCACCATCAATTCACACCCAATGTTTCCAGACTTTTTTTTCCCCTCTCAACATTTTAATTTTCTTTCCTCTGTAGTACTTTTTTTTTTTTTTTTTTTTTTTTTTGGCTAAGTGTTGTCAACCCAGTTCCTTTGCTTTCCTCTTAAACTAGGGAAACTATTTAGGTAGGTGAGGAAGAGACATTTATACAAATAAGAGAAGACCATTTCCAAACAGCGAAGTGTTTCTAGGGTCTGGGGAAGGACATGAAGGTGGCACTTCATTCAATTTGTCAGAGTCGTGCTTAAAAAACAAACAAACAAAAAACAAGCAAAAGAACCCCTTAACACTTATTAAGAGTTTTGTAATGTTTTTTCGAAACAGCATTGTTGGCTAATTAGTTTTCTATATGCGTGTGTTTGGTTTTTTGGTAGGTGACAACTGGCATTTGAGAAGGATTGACTGGTGCTATGAAGCAGGGGAAGCATTAAGTCAGGAAGTAAGAGGATCCTGTTTTTGACTTGAATCATGCGGTCGTTTATTTACTCCATTGTTCGTTAGAGACTTTCCCTGAAGAGAGCCGCATTAAAGCAAATGCGTGGTGGTTTTGTGCGTGCTACATTAGTACACACACAGAGTTTTATTTTCACAGGGCCTTATGACGACAGTGTTGGGACACCTATGGTTAAAATGTAAATCTTGTGCACCTGCCTCTTATTTTCAGGGACTAGGATTAAGCCACATCCACGTAGTTTTTTCTAAAGCCTAGGCTTACCGTGCATTAAAGATACATCTACAAAGAAGCACGAGGTGTCAGCTGGTGAGATGGGGAGGTGCAAAGGAAATCCACAGCTCGACGGGATGCTCTGGAAGGGCTCCTGCAGAGCAGCCTCCTGTAGGTGCAACACTTGCGTGCTGCTGCAACGCTGTCTCCCAGCGGTGGATGTTAAATGGATATTTCTGTGCTCTTTGGTGGAAAAGCAAAACACCTTGGGCCTCTGGCATGCATGGCTTAAAAAGCCACCGTCATAGACTTTAGGAAACAAAGCGCAAGAACATGTAGACTTACAAGGATACTGTGCTTTCTCTTCCTGCAGAACGCCACTCTGAAGGAACTTAATGTTTGCAGAGGAGATACTTTGGTTCTAAGTGAAGGAAAGCTTCCACCAAAGGTAAACCGAGAGAGATTGTGTTGTAGTTTTACAGCTCTTTTAATTTAAATCAACATTTATAGTATTTTTAGTCTGTCTATATTTATTCTTCTTTCAACATCTGTAGTAAAAGGCTTGCCCATTGCAGCTTCTTTGCCTAGAAGTGTGTTAAGGTTAACAGATCTGGAGGAAATCAGTGTTCCTGGCATGCAAGGTTCTTGCGAAGGCACAACTCTTATGCCACTACTTCCTCACAAAATCATAAAAATAGAGGAACTTCAGTGTTTGCCTTCAGTTCAGATTTGTACGGAGGATGGCGTTTGAAAATGGAGGGCCCCGCTGGGAGACCCTCTTGTCAGCGATGCTTGTACAAATGGAAGGATTCTTTGCTAACGAACCTCAAGCAATGTCATAGGACAGTTTGGGGTGGAAGGGACCTTTAAAGATCACCCAGTTCCGATCTTGCACTAGATCAGGTTGCTCAGAGCCCCGACTAACCTGACCTTGAACGCTTGCAGGGATGGGGCATCCGCAGCCTCTCTGGGCAACCTGCTCCAGGGTCTCACCACCCTCACGGCCAGAGGCCGTTCCCTCAGCCTGCCCTCGTGTGCCCTGGCCCCTCGCCATCTCCAAAGCCCTGGGCTGGGCCCACACCCCCCCATCAGTGTCCATCCTGGGCTGGGGAGACCAGGAGGGGACAGAGGAGTCCAGGCGCAGTCGCCCCAGTACCAGATGAGAGAGGAGGAAAGCATCTTTACTGTTCTTCGTGTCTTATTGGGTTTTTTAAAATTAGGCAATAAACAATCTTGCCAAGAGCTCCTATTGAGGCAGCTAGAAGGGACTTCGATGCTGAAGGCCAGCACTTCTTCCTGGCAGGCCTGCGGTCTTCCGCTTCTCCAGAGGAACAGCTGTCTCTCTGACTTCTTTGCTTGATCTCTGAGCGCCGTCCCGGAGGGTCTGGCTTCATCTTCAACCACCCTTGTCCTCAGGCTGAAGAAACCCCACCTCCAGGCCCCAGGGCCTCCGTGGCCCTCTGAGGGCGGACTCCCGTCACCTCAGCACAGCAGCCCGGCGGAAGCCATGTCGTCTGGTCCCCTTTTCTTGGGGTTCAGAGCAGAGGAGGTGGCACCCCTTCAGGAGGGGTAGGGGAGGGGGAAGAGAAGGGCTCACGCTGCCCACGGCAATCGGCAAAATAATTGCTGATTGCCGGGAGGTGGAATGGGGGAGCCCGCAGGACGGCGGGCGCGGAGGCTGGGCCTCCCAGCTAAGGCCGGGCGCGGAGGCTGGGCCGAGGGTAGGGCGCTGGCTGGGCGCTCCCGCGCTGGCGTCGGTGCGGTGTCACGGAGGGGAGCCCTGGCACGGTGTGGTGGTGCCGGGGGAGCCGTGCTGGAGAGGGATCCACTTCCATTGGCTCTTCTTGGTCTCTGGGCGGATCCACCTCCATGGGCTCCACACCATCAGCCGCGTGAGCGACGGCCGTCGCTACCACGCAGCTGATGGTGCCTCCCCCTTGACACCGCCTCCTCTTCGTCCACGGCTCCTGCAGCCATCGCTGTTCTCTCTGACTCGGAGGTGGGCAGCCGCCCGCCTTGCTGCTGTGGGACCTCTTGGCTCCAAGCATTCTTGGCATGAGAGGGCCTCGAAGCTGCGCGAATCGTGGGCCGGCTGCTGGGGTCCCTGTATTTACAGGGCCCAGAACAAAGGCAGTGTCTTGTGACACCAGCAGGCCACTGTGATGGTGATGCGGGTGGCCAAACGTGGCCGTTTTGGGAGCTGGGGGCCCGTGGCCTGAAAGATGCCCTAATGTGGGAGAAGGAGGAGAGGCCGGGGAGCTGAGGGCCCCTTTCCCGGGAATGGCTCCCCTTGGTCCTTCTGCTGCCCCTTGGGCTCAGGGGCTGCCCTCCGCCTCGCCTTGCGTGCTCTGGGCTCCAGCCCCCTCCTCATCCCGTGCCTGGGGTGCCCTGGATGAGATTGTGGCAACGGTGTTCCAGGAGGGCCGGGGGTCCTCAGTGAGCCCCCACCCAGCCGGCTCCCTGCACGTAGCACAGCCCCCGTGCCCGACAGCGGCTGAGAGGGGGCAAAGCATCCAGAGATCCCGCAGGCGGGAACGGGAGGCGCAGCCGCCCTGCGCGAGGTCTCCCAGCACTCCCTAAAAGAATTGCCGATGGCCAAGTGTTGCGTGGGCCCTTCTTCCCTGCCCCTGCAGCGTGGAGAGGTGCCATCTCTTCTGCACTGAGCCCCAGGGGAGAGGGGAGGAGAGGGCCTGGCATCCTTGGGGCTGTGGTGCCGGTGTGACACAAGGAGCCTGTCGGAGGGATTCTGTGCAAGTGAATGTCTTCAAAAACAACATCACTCAGCTCCTAGGACAAACTTCAACTGTTGCGCATTGCCAAGAGGTATCTTCTAGGGATGGTTGTAGAGGGAGTTATGGGAGGCCACCGATACTGATTATTGCTGTAGGCATGTTGCAGGACTAGCTACAGTCCTAACCTAGTTTGACAGCTGTGGTACGCCTGTCTCCATTTCCATCAACCCCTTCCCTCTGAACTTGTGTTTTCACATAGATTGTGCTTTCATGATTCTCCTGCCAAAGCTCTTCTGCAGAGACATAGCATTAGAAGATTCCCAGTTTATGCAGCAAATTTTGGAGTTCTTCACAAATACTGCTCTTAAAGCATCTGATGTTTACCCCCTGTATGGATTACATAAAACTCTAGTCCTTGTAAAAGTAGGAAGTGAGAGTTGATGATGTGTGATCTTAGATGAATGCCAATGCCTTTACAAAAGCTCAGATTTGAACCTGTCTTTTCCTTCTTCCTGAGATGAAGGTGAAATTGTTCGTCGTCTACTTTGGAACATGTGAGCTACCCAGTAATTTCTGTTCACTTTGCAGGGTTTCCTGAAAATACCCATCTGGTGGTTCAAGTCTTCAAGTCATATGAAACATGGAGAGAATGCACAAGACCAAGTGAATGGGATGACCTGCAAGATGGATGCCTTGCAGGTGTCTCCTGCGGGAGGTGAGCTTGATCCGTTTTTGAAAGGAATCGTATGGCCTGATTGTCTGTGATTGCACTGAGGGCTTTGAGTCAAAACCAACATTTTAATCCAAAGCTTTAAAATCCTTCTGAAACCTATGAGTGACTGTACAAGTTTCAGCAAGTTTATGGTGAAAGGAGCCACTTGGGAGACAGATGCAATTTTTGACAAGGCCACAAATGCTGGATGGTACTATTCTGACGTTCCTTAGCTATATATGGTCAAGGGTAAGACCTTCACTAAATTTTGAAGCAGGGGCTCTTTACTTCTCAGTAAATAAAATGGCTTCTCCATACCTGAAGGCAGTGGCAGCATTGTAAAGCATCTATTCAATGAGCACACAGGTGATTGGCTTCAAATGTCAGACTGCTAATATCACATTTAATTCACTTCAGGCTATGATGCTTTTTGAGAATCGATGAGTAAATCTTACATAGAATAAAAGACGTTACATACAGTGTTTTAACCTGCATTTGTTCTTCTAAAGGTCAAATGCAAATCAAAAACCAGCTAGGGTAGGAAAATCAAGTGAGGGTTGAGAAGGAAGAAGAAAATGAAGTGGGGACAACTGTGAATTGGAAAATGGGAAACAAGCCGTTTTTCCTTGCTACAGGAAAACTAACATTCTTCCTTCGCTACTGAGCTGTGTTGCAGAGCAGGACCCCTCTCCTTTTAGAAGGTTTATTTGCATTTTTCTCCTTTTCTCTGAAACTTTTTCTGAGTTTTACTTTCTCCCCTGATGATTTCAGTAGCATAGGTAAGAGCAGATTTAACTTTCCTTGCAACATGCTCCTACACTTCGGAGTCATAACCAATAATTAAGACTCTTTACCAATATGAATAACTGGTCTTAGTTTTAAAATATGCAGTATAGGATCAGTGTGAACTCTTCCTGTTTGGCAACTAACAGAATGTATTTTATCAACTGTATATTGTTTCTTTAACTGCCCTCCAAAAAAATAAATGGAGGTCAGGTCCCTCTCTAAGTGAAATCTCACCTTGAAGTGACTGTTACCTCTTAGGATGATAAACAAAGTCATGTTGACTCTTCTGTTGTTTCTTTCTCCCCCCCCTCTCCCCCCCATCTAAAGATTCACCAGAATACATCCACACAGACATGGATCTTTGTTATGCTGGCAGTATAGAAATAGCAGGAGAAGCTTCTTTGGAAGATCTGAAGATGCAGGTTAGATGTTCTCCTGTATTGGAAATGTACAGCAACACTGTGATTAATTGAGCTCTATTAATACCTATTTTTTTATTTCCTTTTCCCTTGTCTCCAGTATGTTCTGATATGGCATTTGCTTATATGCCATGTTCAGTGGTAAGTACCAAGAGGCAGTTGGAGCATGTAGCTCAGAGACTTCCTTAGTATGTCCCCTGCAGTTGCCATTCTACCTGTCATGTGTCCTGACCTGCAAAGGCCTTGTTGCACTTCATCTGGAACTTTGGCTTGCAGCCCTATCTTTATTTCACAATGTAAAAATTATTCATGAGAAGCGCACACATACAAGCACTTCCTAAAATGCCACTTTCCATTTCCACATTGTTCCTGTATTAGTTTTCTGCGTCGTTGATTTTTTTTGGTTTTTTTTTTTTTTTTTTTTGTATGTTGAATCTAATGACTAGAGAATTGCTTTCGATGCACAGAAGGTCATGTTTGTCATTCAGGAAGGTATAGCTTAGTTTCTTTCACCAGAAACTAAGGTGCCTTTTCATGCTTTTTTTAACCATAAAAGTATGATTTTAATACACTAAAAAACACAAACCAAAACAAAAAAAGCCCAAAAGCAAAAAACCAAAAACCCAACCAAAAAAACCCCACCCAAAACCACAAAAAGACATAAACCAATCCTATCATAAGGCTCTTTATTGTTTAACTAGTTGGTTGTTCTACTTAAATTGCATGGGGAAGGATATCTCATCGGATTCTGATCCATACCAACACTTTCTCTTTTGGGTACAACTTCAGTTTCAGTCTCTAGCAAACTACTGCTATGAAAAACTGACCATTTGCATCTTGTGAACAAGGAGAATTGTTTTAGCATGGAAAAAGTATCGTGTCCTTGATAAGGGCTTAAAGGAGCTGGCTCAGCACTTGGCTAGAGATTGGGGCAATGATTCTGTCAGCCTCATTCCCTCCCAGTTATACAATTTTTGGTTAAAAAAAGAAATTTGGTACTTCTGAAATGTAAGTTAAGTTGAGAAATGTTGGGAGGGAGTGAAGTCAACTTGCTTTGAGGTTGAAAAGCGAGTATGTCGATCATAGCCACTACCTGTAAGTCACAAGCAACAGCTGGTGTGGAATAAATCTAAATACTTTTCCCTATTTCTGATTGCTTCAGTATTGCATTGAGAATTAATCAAGTGGTTTTCTTTTTTTCCAAGGAGACTGGCTGCTAAAATTACTGAAGCAATGTTTCTTTTTTCAGGCTATGACCTTACCATGCTGCCAGGAGCAGATTGTCCCACTGCCCTCCTTTCTCAGAGCATGGACAGTGGACAGTAAGCGTCCAGGCAAGCTTTTACGAAACAACAAGCAGCAACTCAAGTAGGTTTCTTACTGAACGCGCAAGTAGCACTGCAACAGAGTGACTGTTGACTGGATTGTGGGATGGATTGGTGGAGAAATAAATCAGCTCAGCCGAATGTCAACAGAAAGCTCATTTCTAGTTATTTCCATTTTTTGCTGAGCGCATTTTTTTAACTCGAGAGCTGTGGAAGGGGGAGGTGTGACCATAAGTAGATCATACCACGCTTATGCTGCTAAGCTTTATTTTAGGTGGGTTTAAATGCAATTTTTGTACTTTTCCGAGGTTTTCATTTTTGTTCTCATAGCCTCTTGCTTTGGTTTTCCAGATAAGCATAGGTCTACTTGACTAGAACTGTGATTTTTCTACTCGGTAACTTAGAATATATGACTGAAAACGTGTATAATCTTTTTTTTGTTTTCAGTGACTATAAGCTGGGTGCCAGAGTGGAAATCTGCATTGAACCTTTGCAAAAAGAAGAGCATTTGGGGTAAGATCTCAAGATACTTATTTCTTACAGCAGTGCATTTGAGACGAGGCTTAATTGAGCAGCTTCTAACTTAAATATTGTCTGTCAGGCTTACAGATGTCAGTACGCGAGAATACTTTGGAGCTTACTTTTTGTTTTCCACAAACAAAAATAAGGGAGGGCAGGAGGGAGCGCAAACTGGGAATTCTGGTTTCTGAAAGCATGACTCAGGAGAACGGTCTATTTTCTCTTCCTGATGACAGCCCCCATGAACTGCTGCTTCGAGTCCAGATGGGCATCCCGGGGGAGAGGGACTACTATGACTCCATGGATTTGGTGTGGGATATCTCCAAAGAATGCACAACCTGGGCACTGAGGCAACGAGTGGCTTCTCACTATTGTCTCCCTGTAGATAAAATTGAAATAGCCAAGTACTTCCCTGAAAAATTTGAGTGGCTGCCAATCTCTAGCTGGGTAAGATCTGGAATGACAGAGTCCAACAGTTGTTTGAGAGAAGTATGTGTTGGCTTGTGCTGCGGTTCTTGAGCATACTTATTTAAGCAGATTTCTGAAATCTGCCGTGTACGAATCTTCTGCTTTGATTTTATTCAGACACAGCAAATTTCAAAGAGGAAACGGAAGAAAAAACAGGAGAGTTTACAGTCGGCGCCTTACCACCTGAAAGATGGAGATATCATTGGGGTGAAGGTAAATTAACTTGGCTTTAATTGTTTGCACAAGGATTCTTCAGGCACTGTCCCCTTTGCAGTATCTGAATTTCTTCCTGGTTTTCCTGCACCCTGCTACATCTCTATAAAAGTACTGGTATGTGAACCTGGACAGTATGTTGCGTGGATAGGAAATTTCTTGCTACTGGTGCTTTTTCTTCTTTTTCTCCTGTTCTTTATCAACCTGATGGAAGATTCATGCTTTTCCCCTTCGATCTCGGTACTGGCACTAGAGGGCAATACCTTAGAGGCTCTCGTGCAGCTCTCAGCCAGTGCAAGCAGTCAGTTTCTGCTCTATGCTTGAACACTATCCAGAAGAAACTGGATTTTTTTCTTGCCCTAAGTTTATTGGCTGTTTTTTCCAGCTCAGAGTGAAATCCAAGAGCAGTGCCCTTTAAAAATCATATTGTAAATTGAAACCCATTACATTTTCCAAAGAATTATTACAGATCTATTTCCTTATTTAAAAAAGAATTACACTGCAGCCTATTGAGCTCTGAATTAGCAATAAGGCTTATTTAGGAGACCTCTGAAAGAACATACTCGCTGTATGGTTTTAAAGGAGTACGTGAAAAATCTGGTGTCCTATCCTGATGCCTTAGACTATGGAGAGAAATCTCTGAATAAGGGAAATTCACTGTTAAATACAAAAACTAAACAGAGGAGTCTAAAAAATTCTTTTGCCTTTTTGAAGCTTTGCCAGTTAGTTAACTTGAAGTTAATTGCTGTAAAACTAGTTAGAGGAAATGCTTTGAAAATTAACTGCGTAAACTGAGCAACATGTGGGAAATGGTTTGAGCTTATAATTTTCATCTACCAAATCCTTTTTCACAACAGAATCTTCTCCTCGATGACACTAAGGACTTCAGCACAGTGAGAGATGATGTTGGAAAAGAGAAACAAAGGCAGCTTGCATTAGAAAAAAAGAAAAGGTATTGAGTATTTACATTTATTTTTCTTTAAAATATGCAAATGGTTCTTTGCCACTTTTCAGACTAGCTTAATACCGGGATAATTTCTGGGGACATTGCTAGCTGGGTGCTCTTAGAGCACACAATTCCCGTAGTCCTGAAGGAAGTGCTCAGGTAATTCAAACTCCTGCCGTTAAGTGCCATGTTCCTACACCAAGCCTCAGATTTTTTTTCTCTTGCAATACACCGCAACACTTGTCACTGCCTCTGGAGATGAAAAATGAACTACTTGGCTGCACTGGCCCTGCACAGTTTGTATGTGTGAGCTTGCAATGTCGTTCTTACAACTAAGTGGAAATCGGGTTTCAGTCCAGGCTCATGCTGCTGTTGGTGCTAAGGCTCAACACTAATACTAGGCATCTTAATTTTTGTTTTGGTAATAGTCGGCAAGCCCAACGCTTACAGGACCATGTTTTCTCTGAGGAGAAGCTGAATATTAAGCACCGTAAACCAGAAGTGGCTCTTTCTATCAATGTGGGCGTTTTCAGATAGCACCAGAAGATGATTTGCTGACCAGACCATACAACCGATGTACTCAAGGGGAGTGGAGTACCTCAACTGGACCAGCAAGACGGTCTTTCCCGAAGTGTCTTCAAGAATCACCGAGACAAACTGGATATAGGATTCAGGATAACTCTGATTTTCTTCTAATGTCTCTTGGGGAAGTGCTTTAGCATCCCTTTATCAATGTGGTACTTATTCTCAGGCTAGGTAAATGCACTTTATCCATGAGAAAACTGATTAATATATTGTATAACCTTTTGGTGACTGTTTTATAATCACCCTAAATGCTTTTTTTGTTTTGGTCAGATGCTGATGTCTTGCACCATCACTACAGAGTTTGCTGGGTTTTTATTGCAGTCATAATCATCTCTTTTTAGATTTTTTTTTTTCCATCTCTGATCAAGTTATCAAGTATCAAGTTACTATATTGGTATCAAGTTACTA
The DNA here is from genome assembly GCF_035582795.1 of Mycteria americana. NCBI lineage: Eukaryota > Metazoa > Chordata > Aves > Ciconiiformes > Ciconiidae > Mycteria > Mycteria americana. Next base: position 1,775,771 of record NC_134373.1, on the reverse strand, counting down.
GCGATACCAGAATTTGCTTTTGTCCCTTTATATAAAAACCTAAGTCTGTAGTAGCTCAAGTCAGATTTCAGGAATGAAGGAAATGTGGAAATCTCTGGACAAAGTGTACTAAATGGGCTCAAACAAGAGCAAGTTCAGAATCTGTCAAGCTCTAAAACCTGAAGGCCTTTTGTGATATGGAACAACAGTGTGGTAACCTTATATTTTAAAGTTTCTAGGGCTTTTTTGTTGTCCATAAGCTTCACGAACAAACAAAATGGATAGAAAACATTGGCAGATCTGATGTTTGGTCTTAAGTGGGTTTTATTGTACTCAGGAAAAAGGCTTGTATTTATATTCAGTACTCTTATTCAGAGGACTTTCCCTAATTTCTTATCTTTTCAATTGTTCTAATATTCTTTGTTGCATTTGAGAAAAAGAAGAAGTTTCTCTTGGTGTCACAAAACTGATTTACAACCTCCGTAACAGAAGGGGATGTATGTGGCTGACTACCAGCTGAACTCGGTATCAAAGGTTCTTAAGTAAAATGTTTACTGAATGCTTGTGAGATTGGATCTCAAGACTGAGAACACGTGTAACTAGCTGACAAGAGACCATATTTTTCTTACCCCTGAGGCTGGGGTTTACCAGAAGCTGACGTTGCAGCATCTTTATCGAAACTTTTCTAACGCTTACAATACTGAAACTGTGTTTCCCCCACTGTACGTGACTATTCACAACTTAATTTCCCATCGGATTCAGAATTTTCTTTGAGCGCAGCTAGTACTGACAAATTAAGCCAAACTCTTAATGGAGTTAATTGTTTATAATCAAATTCTAAACATGTTTTGAATGATAAGGTGAAAATGGAACAGTGGAAGACAACACACAAGCATTTCTGTGCAGCAGTCACATGCTTGGTGGCATTTAACGTGTTTGCCTTTTATGGCTGGGAGCCTGTGCAAATGGATTGCCATATCAAGTGAAGTCTGCTAGCAAACGTACTGCAGAGCCTTGTTGAACTGCACGGATGTCCGGGAAGCTGTTCTGAAATGAGCAAAGCAATTGTTCAAAAATAACTTTTGAACATAGCCTAAGTATCCTTAATTAAAACTGTGGTAATGAGAGGACAAAATACAAGTTGCTCTTGGGGGCTACTGTAACTGTTTAGACTGTTTTGTGTACGCATAGAAGATACTGTAAAAGAAGATGCCAGTACAGCAGACTACTAAAATTTTGGCTAATGTGAGAAGATCTCTCATTTACCTTTTGTAGGTTAACAATATTCTGGTATTTTAGAGAGCTTCAAGACAAAAGCTGATGCTCTCAGCTATCAGAAAAAAAAAGAAAAGAACAAAAAACAGTCAAAAGCACCTTGAAGCATATGATTAGTGTTTATTTCTTTGCATATCTTTAAAATTCAGCAGGTGCTTCTGTGCTTTCTTAGGCCGATTCATTCAAGAATGGGATATTTTAATTTTCTCACTGTTTCGGTTGTAGGTAGGCTTTACTCGAATCTTGAAATCCTGGTTTTATGGATAGATTTTTCTCACTGAGGTGAGGGCAGCCAATTGCTTTCCCCATCTTATTTTGCATCGCCGTCTTCCATATCAACAAGTGTTCTTGCGAGCCAGAAATGATCGCACATGCTGATTACTAAGGTAGGCAAGAAAGGTTTGTGTTTGCAGATTGTTCCATCGCATTGCACGCACTTTGCTGGCACTTTAATTCCTCCAGTTCCTTGCTGGACAGCTGTACTGAGCTCAGCCTTCCCACCTACCTTTAAAAACTTTAGTCTCTTCTTGAAAACACAAAGTTTGGAGAAATGAAATACGGATTACAAGTACTAACGTGGGGATTTTAGTATGTGCCTTTGTTAAAGTGTAATGTAGCAGCGCCTGCACTGAACCAATCTTGGATTATTTCTAATGTTGGCTCAAAATGCATATTTTTTCCTTAAAACTATTGTACGTCGTTCCACAATGAGAGAGTTCATTAAAAATGGGGGTGGGGAGAGGGAACGCCTTTTTAAAACGGAGTCTTTGTGATTCCACAGTTTATGATGGTTATATTCCAAAGCCTGGAAAAGCTTTCGTCTTTATTTTTCAAGTGTTCTTCACAAAATAAAAAGTCATTTCTGTATGTCTATTTGATTCGTCTATTCGTATCTCACCGATACATTGATTGGGAATGGCACGAATTGGTTTCTAACATTGGATGGGGCACAACCTTCGTTAAGCTTTAATTTCCGAATCTGTTCCTAAGAGAGCATTCAGATCTCTGTGCGAGAAGTTTCCCCAACCCGGCTGGGGTTGCGCTGTGCAAAGACCTGGCTTCAGCTGGAGGACTGGGATTTTGATGCAAGTTAAAGTGATTTTTAGCTTGTGTTTTTCCTCTTTCAGAAAGCATGGTCTAGTATTAACTGCCCGTTACTTCAAGTCCATATTTGTGCACAAATATATTAATCTGGTCTATTTTTCAAGGGAACTAGCATAAATCATCTAGAGGACTGTGGCTCTGCATAGAGTAAGAAACACGGATTGCGAAGGAATGGTCATCTCTTGTATCTGCTCCTGGTGCAGTCCTTGTGCAAGAGCAAGTGTTCAGCTCTGGGAATCTTATTATGAGAAAGTTGTGGGTTTTCTTTTTGTTTGCCTCCTAACTCATTCCGGTTTGCTGAAGTGATTACGGAGCAGGAGGAAGTGGCCCATTTAAAAAGCTTACGTCCTTCTTGCTTGATTTAATTCTCCCTCAGCGGCCACTGAACAGAGCCGTCGCGTTCTGAAGGGTGTTGCAGGTACAAACCCCAGGAAGGAGGAGCGATGGCACAGAGGCTGCAGGCTGCGCTCGGGAGAAGCTCTGTGGTTCTGGGACTCGCTGGCTGCTTTGGCCGTTTCCCCGAAGCTGAGGAGAGGGGGTGTCGGGGTGCCCTCCAGCGTGGTGAGCGGCAGTCTTGGGATGTTGCCAATACTTCGGCCAAACTTGCCTGTAATTGAGGAGTTAATCTTCAGTCCTTGCTGTATCCAAGGCCACCACATCTGGAGGAAACAATACCAAGCTGAGTTTCAAGCAAGCTTAGAGAGACCAAGAGGGTGTGAGCTCCCAGCCCTCGAGTCGGTGGCTGGAAAGCTAACTACTAAACTCTTATTTTTCTGTTTTCCGACTGACCCTTGGTCAGCGCAGCTCCGTGTGCAGATAAATGCGAAGGACGTGGTAATGATACAGCTCTGTCCGTGGATCTTTATTACAGCCAGGCAGTGGAGGCCCATCAGCTGTGTTTATTGAATGAAGGTTGCAAGTACCGCTGCTTCTGCTCCTGTTTGATCTAGGCGTTTGTGCCTTGTAAGAGCATTGATCTTCTTGCTTGGGTTTCTTGCTAAGAGAGTATCAGCTTCGTGGTTAACAAATCTATAAATTCCTGCATGACAAAGCTTTCCCATAAACTTTAACTGCAGCCCAAACAGATTTTGATTCTGGTGGTTGTATTCAGATGCTGATCAGTAGGGCTTTAACACCGCCTTTTGCTAAAATGTCCTTGCTAATCACTGGGGAGAAACATATTTAGAAACAAGGAGACAAAACTGGCCTTAGGCCGTTGTGCTTGCTTCATTGCCCACAAGTTTTACTGGAGTTAAGTAACTGGTCCTGGTTCCACGGATTAACTGCATTTAATTTCCTGCGTGCGTTTGCTCTGGGGTAGCAGCCGAGCCCTGGGCAGGCATTGCTGGCTGGGCTCTGAGGAGCCGGCTGCCCCTCTGTGCTGGCAGCCTCCCTCACGCGGGTACCCACCAGGATGCTCCCCTCCCAGCGCCCCGGGCCCGTGGCAGTGCTCAGCCCGTCACTGTCGCTTCCGAACTGCTCCCGCCTCTGCTCTGAGCTCGTACCGGCCCTCCTGTCTCTGCTGGGTAACCCCAGGGTTGCTCTTCTCCCCGACGGCTGATCCCTCTCTTGATTTGCCCTTTTATTTGCCTCGTCTGCAACTTCTCCGGGGGCTCAATCTGCTGCAGGTCTTGTCATCAAATTCCTCTTTAATTCCCCTTTTTCCTGGTGATCACAGGGAATCGCTGAACACTTCTAAACACACACCGTCTTCTGTGCTTCATGCAGAAGCTGGTGAGACCGCTGTGTAATTCTGCTGCCGCATCCGTCTCCTCTGGCTGCCATCGCTGGCCAGAGCCACGTTTTGACTGTCAGCCCCTGCCCGCAGCCTGCGCTTCTGGAACAGCTCCCGGGCGACTTCTGTGAATGATACCTGTGTTCTTAACGCCTAAAGAAGCTTAAGCCCCCTCCCACCCACCAGCCCTTTTGCTCATAAAGAGAAAGGTATTTGATAGCTAGCGCGGTTTGTTTTGTTCCCATGGGATGCTCCCGACAGGGACAGCCTGTGCTGTTGGTTGTTTTGGATCGTAAGTAGGTACAGCCACCCTAGTTTGTTAAGCCGACACCTGTTGGGGTGCCTTAATAAATGTCTAATAATAAACTTACATTATTAACTTAAGAAACTTATTATTGCTGCAGAAAGAATAGGGCTGCAGCTATAACGTACACATGGAGCGTATCTTCCTTTGGGGTGGTGTGTAGGACCCTTAAAGATTCCTCAGTCAGAATTTAGTTGCAGTGATTTAACAAATTCTTGATTTTTCCTATCGTAGACTCAGCGTGCACGGCTGGTGGCTGATCGCACTTGCTTAGCAGCCAGGTTTGTGATGAGAGGGACTTGCTCTGTTCTGCAGAGTATCGATTTTTTTTATTATGGCCATGCACGTAAAATAATGCGGAGAACAAGGAAAGGGAATCTGGAAAGGAAATGGGTTGGTCCTTTATATTTGTTGTTTGAATTGTACAGCAAAAGTTTTAACGAGTAATAATGAAACCATTTTCTGAAATGCACATTAGTGAGCATGGCAATTCACAAAGCAATAAAGATACAAAATCTATCTTAATATAGACTATAGTTGCATGCTTTTGTTTCTTACTATACTTTATAAAAGGCTTTCAAACTAAAAGACGTGGCTTAAAAAAAAAAAGAGAAAAAAGAAAAATCATTTTTTTGTGGAAAAATCATTGCAACAAGTACAAGGCACACACAAGACAAACTTAAAAAATGTGTTTATAACCTTAAGTATCCTTTTCAGAATGACGCCAGTTGGGGTAAAGAAGAGTTTGTAAACACTAGCAAAGAAAATTCTTCCTATTAATGATAATCATAAAGTCATTAAGACAAACTGCTACTTAAAGCTGAGTGGGCAGTGCCTCATCCCCGATATCTAATGCACCATGGGGAGCACTGAGTTCTGGTGGCCGTAGCTTCTTGGCAAGAGGTCTGCGAGGGAAGGCGCAAGGACGGCACGCGTGTGCTGTGCTGTGTCTCTCGGCACTCCCGGGGCTGTTGTCTCTGCCCGCGTGTGCGGATCGGCGCTGCCCCTTGCTCAGAGCTCTGGGTGCAGGAGCAGCTTTGCTTGTCTCATGTTTGCAATCACTGTGGAGAAAGCACTAAAGATGCTAAGAAAGAAGATACTAAAGATGACGGGGAAGATTCCTACATCTACACAGCCTAAGGTCAGAAATTAAAGCCACTCTGGATAGCTGGACTTCTAAAAGGTGTTTTAATTTTTTTTTTTCAATTTTAATGAGTAGTTTTGACTAGTTATTTTATTTCAGCAACAGGTTTTGACTGGAATTAGCGATTGGCTTCTAGAAAATATTAAGCCACTGGTTTGGGAGAAGAATGTTTCTTTTTTCTTTTTTTTCTTTTCTCTTGGACTATTTTATTAACTCCTGTTGGTGGCACAAGCGTATATAATGCTGTGTTTTAATGGGTACTCCAGGGACAGAGCGCCATTAGAATACCCGAGCTCATCTGATGGAGTTCACAGGCGGTATAAGTGCTCTTTTCTGCATTCTGCAGGCCTCCCGTGAGGTTCGAAGCTTTGTCTGAGTGTCAGACAAAAGTCGGCGTGCTGCTGAAGTGGAAAAACTAGAAGAGAGGACTGTGAACCCAAATCACAGGATTGTTGTTAGCCTGCTTGTCTGTGGGAAGGGGGTGGTTCTGTTACCCACAGCTTTTGAACCTGGCTCATCCCAACTTGCCATGATCTGGGGATTGAGACCTCAGGAAAACACAGTTCTCTAAGTGTTATTAAAGTGGGCAGCCAGGAGAGGGGAGTGCAGAGACACCAAGCCTTAGGAATTCATTCCAGTCCTTGCAGAATACGTCTTTTTAAACACTGGTTACCCCTAGGGCGAGAGGTATTGAAACAACTTCTGCAGTTCGGATTACAAAGCAGAGCAGCAGTGCACTCAAGTCTGCAGATGCCTTGAACCAAAGCGGTGAGGTTTTGGGGCCGAACTTACACGGCGTTTGGGAATTCCACCAGCAGGGTTCAGACACTGAGGACAACTCAACTTTACTGCCCAGTTCTTCAGAAATATTCAGCAATGTTTTTTCCCCAGAAGGCGCTTGCACTAAATTGACTTAATTCGTGCTTATAAAGGGCTTTGAGCAGATTTTACTGTAGAAATAGATCCAGCATTTCTCAAGATTCTCTTATACCCTCTTCCTTTAATGACATTTGTCTTGTATAAACTTGAGATGGCTAAAAAGGGATCAGAAAAGCGCCCATTTCACTCACAGGTCGAAATATCGTCTGGTTCGTAAGTGTACACCCTGTTCCCATATTTGCCAGTTAGATCGGCTCGAACTGTCATTGAAGGATCTTGAGGGGAAAAAGTACAAGATATTAGCAACTCCGGCTTTGTGAAGTGGGGCGATGGCGAATAATTTTGTGAGGATAAAAGCCTTTTAAAATGGTGTTGATTGGCCAGCAAGGTGCATCTGGAAGCACCAGGCTCTCAGCAGCTGTACGTTAATGAAGGAAGTCTACTTGTGCAACCCATCACGGGTAGATCCTCTACGTACAAGCCTCATCTGGTGACTCAAGATATTGCCCATTGTCTCCTTCGTACCCTGCAGTTTGATGGTAAGTTTGCCTTTTGTAGAGTTGCTGGTCGGGGTCGGTGATGGGCCTTTGCTCTGCTCTTGGAGAGAGTGTTTGTCATTCATCTGAGGACAGGCTTGGAGTAAAAGGCTGTATTCAGATGTTGTGGCATGGCGTCACGCAGGCAGGACCACACTCTTAGAGGATATATGTTAGCAGTTAAGAGCAGTGACATGCTGTTCATTTCCACTAGTGGAATAAGACTGTCACGGTCCTGTTTTTAAAAAGATGGTAGTGGTTTTGGATGCCTGATTTAATCTCCGATTGCTAAACAAGTACTCTGAAATAAGGCCCAATTTGGGTTTTTCCACTGAAGCTGTTCCTTTTGAAAGTCTGGGTTATTCCTACAGCTTTAGTGCCCAAAAGAATAAGAGCTATTACTTGGAGCAACATTAATTCAATGGGGATCATACAGAAAAACCGCTGCCCTGATTATTCCCCTGACCCCAGAGACTCAGCCACAAAGAGGATCCGAGGGACGTAATGGCCATCGGGTGCCATGTTGTCATCGCTGCTGGAATGCTGTCGGAGTTAGATAGCCTCTTAGGGACGGGTAACCGTCCGAGCGCCAGAAATGGACTGAATCAGCTGAGCTTGCCTTGTCTACCAACAACTACCAATTCTGGTGTGATCAAATACCCAGATTCCCTGTTCTGTCCAAGTTGTCCCCTGCTAGATGCTTGGGGATGAGGACAGACACCCAGGCAGGTGTCTGGTAACTCAGAAAGCCTGATGAGTGGGTATTTTTTCATTGTATCGGAATAAGACCTGTTGTGGGAGAATACAAAATGGTATTCCTGTGCCAGTAAGTATACGTATGGCAAGTCTTGCCCCCTCTCCAAGGAGGAACGGTGCTGGTGTTTTGCAAACCCTGTTGTACATCCCCAGAGAAGTGGGGAAAAAAAAAGAGAATTTCAAGTACTACTTCAAAACTGTGTGAGGTGAATCAATTTCTGCTTTTAATGTGGCTTATTCCACTGTCTGGTAAACATTTCAATTAAGATTTTAAAATTCAGACTTACCACCAGATTGAGCATGATAAAGTCCTCCTGAGCCATCTGCTGGATCTCTGGGCTAGAAGCAAATGCTTTCCTTAAAGCTAAGAGAAATGCGTTATTTGGGTGGGAAAAAAAATCTGGATCGCTGCTTTTCATGGTTTTGCATCATCTTATATTGATCCTAAATCCAACAGTAAACAACGGGCACTACTTTCCGATGTGCACGTCACACAAAGTTTGGAGGACTTGGTTCTTGCAAAGCAAAATGCAAAGGACACTTAGTTCTCGAGAAACTGAAATACCGGTATACAGACGTATTTCCTTCTCCATGGCAGAACGGGTCATGAACGCATACGGCTTGGCTTTATTTGGCTACCTGTGGCCCCGCACTACAGAGCGCAGGAGTCGTCTGCATGATTTGTGCTGTAGGCATTTGGGGTAGCAAATACTTAGAGAAGTTTCATAAGAAAGGGTGAGGCCAGACTTCCCTGACAAACCTCACTTTGTTCTCGATAACCGAGGAGGTTATCGAGTGCTAGTGAGTGGTCTGACACACTCCCGGGCAGCAGGCCTCATAAGAAAGTGTATAAACCAGATGGTAGCAGATGCCAGAAGATGACTGAGCTTTCCAATGCTGTAAACTATTGCACTTCCAAGGTTCTTGTCTGCAGAGGAAAATATGCTGCCACAGGCATGTTGCAGTCCCTGTGAATCGGTGAATACGAGGCTATAAAGATAATTTTCTCGGTGTCTGACTCTCCCTGCTTGCAGGATGCCCATAACTTGAAAGCCACGGTTTAAAACAATGCAACAGAGGCAGCGTGATGCCTAACCTCGCTGGCTTGACACAGTCTACTTCCAGGGCTTCTTTCTGGGGGGGATACAACTTCCCCAAGCTTTAATCACGTGAGCTGATGATTTCCATGCTTGCTGGGGCCCAGGACTGGGCTTGGGAGTAGGCAGGAAGGAGAACTGACAGGAGATCGGGGTGGGGAAGAGGATAAAGGAGGAAAGCTTGGTGTCTACCTGCTTGTTTCGTAGCCATGTGTCTCTGCCAAGGAAGCTTTGACCCAGAGCACGTTACTGCCCAGAAGAACTTTACACCTGCTTTATTCCCCAGCTCTTCTCAAGGGTCCCCAGTGGATTCTTTGTCTCTCCACCTTTCTCTGCATGTGCTGGAAAGGCGTCACACCAAGCGCTCAAATGCACTGCCAGATTTGGATCCCCCAGGTTGTTTCGAAGGGTTTGCTTTGCTCACCTTGGCTGTAAGGACACTCTTCCAAGTGGTGAATAACCATCAGTGGCTTCTTGCTGAAATGACATTGCAGGAAAGGAGTGGGGAGGCAATTCAAGACCTTTCACGGACGGCACTTGCAAAGAGTTAAGGCACTGAGTTGCTCCAGGGATATATTTATGTTGTGAGGAGCAATAGCAACCGGGCTAGTAGGGAGGTGTGGACACAGTCACGTACAGAGGGGCGTATCGTTGAGAAGGCAACACTGGAGGCACTGCAAGGGCATGTGCTCATCTCCCAAAAGGTGAGCTCTCACCAAAATCTTGTTCAGCCTCTGTATCATGCAGCAAAATACAACTTGTATCGATACAAGGCACAGTCTGAGCATTGGGTTAGAGCAGAGCTCTGTTCTGTGCAGTTAAATGTATGAACTGGCGTAGCAAGAATTGAGGATTACCTGTGTTTTGATCGCACTAAACCTTCTTCATATGTCTGCACCCATTCAACGTCATCTCCCCAGCCTGTTGAGAGCACCCTTAGTTAATTTTCTGGTCAGTATGGATGAGGATGTTCTGCTGAAGGGGGAGCTGGAGCCACACATGTAATCGGGTGGCACAAACTAGGCACCTTCCCTCAGGGCATCCAGACCCTCAAGGTATTTGTGGGTACCAGGAGAGCCCCAAGCAGAAAGGTGCAAAGAAACGGCTGCTAGGGAAGGGGGGTGAAACCCCAGCCTTGCTAGGGCTCAGGTGGTGGATTCGGATTACAGACAGGTATTTCCAGCTACTCGAAAGCTGGAGCCCAGGGTTCCTCCCGGAACTCGTCCACCCTCCCAAAGAGCCGAACCAGGCTTGCTGCTTGCGTATGGCTTCCTGCAATAAGGGATTGCTCACCAGGCTGGGGGTAGGGAGGGTAGGGATGCAGGAGTGGTTTTGTTGTGAGGTTGCCTGGAACTTGATGGAGCAAAGCTTGGACCTGAGTCTGGAGCCCCTTCCAATGGCTACAGCACCCTGCTCGTGCCCTGCATCACCCAAAGGAGACCCCAGGGAGGAAGAGGATGTGCCTGCTGCCCGTGCCTGACCTACAATGCTGGCAGGAAACTGGACAGCAGAGGGGTTGAGCCAGCTGCAGCTTGGCTGCATGACTATGGTCTCCTGCATACAGAGCATGCCTTTATAGGGGTAGGGGCTGCTGGTGGGGCTGCCTATTGAGCTCAGGCTCTGCAAAGCTGATCAGCAGCCAGCTGATCAGCAGCCAGCCTGGCTCTTGGCTCCATCCCCAGCCAAGGTTTGGAGCAAAGCACCTGTACCTGTTCTCAAGCAGAGAGTGTGAGGACTTCTCCCCTGCTGAACGCACCAGTGCTCATGGCCATGGTGGAAATGGCACCTGTGAAAGGTAGGTTTGGGCTTCTGCTTCGGAACGGGAACATGGGGCGGGGGAGGAATCTCCCAGCTGCTGCTCTCAGACATTTCCCTGCCTGGATGTATGTGTGGAGGTGCACACTAGTCACTGTGACAGAGGGATATACAGGTGCTTGAGCACTGCCTTAAGCATCCCATTCACTCACCTCGAGAGAGAGTCTGCAGAGTCTGTATCTGAGCAGGGCTTTCTTTCTCTTCATCAGGGAGCTTCTGGATCTTTTTCTACGCAGACAGCATTACACCATTGCAGAGAAGGAGGAAACACAGTAACGGAAAGGCGTGCGTGCTTCTAGCTGGCAACAGCTGAGAGAGAAAGGGTCAGCTCAGGAAGGCAGAATGTGACAAATACCCAAAACCTTCAAGTGAAGGAAAAAAAACCTTCAGGTGAAGGAAAGAGAGGCCTATGAAACATTTATCTCCTGCTAAAAATGGGCTGACTTCAAGGCTGACACTTGAGCAGAAGCTTGGGGAGCCTTTGGAGTGACTCTGAGAGTTTGTCTCGCTGCTTGAGCTCATCAAGAAAAACCAGCTGTATCTGTCTGCACAAGCTGGTCTGCACCAGCTTGCCTTGCAGCTGAATTCCCATGTTTGTTTGAATGTTTCCTACCACTCGTTGAGATGCAGAGATAAGCTGCTCAATCCACTATGAAGTGGTCTAGATTTTCAGCCAAGCTTGGATCAGCCAGAGCTCCCGTTAGGTTTGATGGGAGATAAGGTGGCAGAGAAGCAATGCAGATCAGGTCATCTCTATCTGAAGGCCTGAATGCATTCGGAGCCTGGTGGGTGACACGGAAAATGCAGGCTGAAATAGCCACGGGGCAGCAGGTGCCCTCTGTCCCGTCAGCAGCCCCTTTCATCATGTGAGATCTCTACACATGGTAGTTGTTTTAGCCAGGCAGTCCTCCTCACTTGGGTAGAGTTCAGTGCTGTAATAACCGGCAATCACATCTACCAAAAGCCCAGCCACAAAGAGCAGGTACCCTGGCAGAAAAGGAACGCCCAGTCCTCCTCAGAGACAAGACAGTCCCATAAAGGGCCATTTTCTTGGAACTGGTCTCTCACCTGGCAGCTCCTGCTGACGCCTCGACAGGGGTGTCCTTGCTGCAGCCTCTCCCCTCCGGCCCAGGCAAGGCAAGGTCTCTTTATGCCTCTGTATTTGCACAATAGCTGGGTACGGACATCAGCTGAACTTCCAGGATATCCTGCTCTCGCCAAGGCGCAGAACAACCTTGTTACAAAAGCTTTCTTCAATCAGCCCAGCAACATGCACGTTTTTAATCAAGGTATATTGATTTATGAAAGCATTCATGCGGAGTTTATGCTAGACACACCTAGCTCCTTGGGGTGGACTGTAGGTCTTCAGGTACGGTGAAGTCTCCTAGAGTCAAACTGAGAGATACAGGGGAGACGCATACACCTCTCTTGACGCCCTTCACGCCGAGAGTGGTGCAGAATTCACAGCACTTAGAAGAGGTTTAGCACATTTCTGTAAGAAAAAAAAAAAATACAGAAGATAAGAAATCACAATGTAAACAACGTGGTCTGAACTGAGCCAGGTCACAGTAACAGGGAGCAGCAGCAGCATAATGAGAGGGCCATGCAAGGATGAGAGGCATAACTCTATGGGACTTGTGTCAGGCCTAAGGACATGGTCTTCTCCCATCATAAATTCTAAGGAAATTAAACACCAACCTTCCATGGAAGGTTGATAGCTCTTTGGAAAGCTTCTGCTGTATCAAGTGAAAAAGACCATAATTTCCATTGTGGAACCAACCACTGGCCTGTTAGGAAATCCTAGCTCTGCTTCTGTACGCAGTGATCTTGTGGTCTTCGTTTCTATCTGCTCTGTTGTGCTGAGTAAGAGAAGGGCTCCTTGTGAGGACCCTCTTCTGGTGTCCCATAGGGTGGGCTTTCGTGTATTATACGGGCCCAGGAGGTCACGGTGGGGTTTTAGAAGAGTTGGAAATATTGCATCCCCTGTGTTGCCAGTGCTTGGTTACTCACCCATTCGTGTGAATGCCTCTCCTTGGCACTTTTTGAAGAAACAGCATTTGCCTGTATTTAAGGTCCAGCAGGACTTGGACTTGCAACTGCAGTGCTCGCTTCTGTTGCCTGAATGACGAGGGACAACAGCCCTGGGCTGTTTCCCAGCTAGACCTTGGGGCTGGCAATGGCTGTGGTCACAGAAGGGAGGCAAGCCCTTCTTCTTTGGAGTCCTGAGTGCAGAAGGGGGGAGCACAGCTCATGGGAAAGGAGAGACCCCTTCTTTCCTTTGACTTGCCCACTGTTCTCACCTCCTCATACCTTTTCATTGAGCCAGTGAACCGGGTCCCAGGTGTCATATATATACATTCTCATACATCACCAGTGGTTTTCTTCTATCTTCAGTTCACTTGCAGGGTGAAGAGGCGGTATCCAGACCTGGAGTGTCATAAAGCAAGCTCAGGAGCACCGCCAGTGACTTACAGCACATTGCTAGCTCGAGGCTGAGGATTACAGTGGATGGAGAGTTGCCGAAATGTGCAAACATCACACATTTCTTGAACCAGAACGGTACTGCATGAAATCCAGATATAAATTGCATGGGGAGGTTGAGTTGTGCCGAGGAAGATGGATGGTCATTTCAGTAAAGTCCAAAAGCTCTGCTTATTTGCAAAACTAGACTATAACAACCCAAGTATGCTGCTGCGCTCTGAATGACAAGCTTTTCTGATTACAAGAGAAATAAAAGCCAGTATGGACAGCTTTAGCAGAGGTTGGCGAAAGGAAACTAGCACACAGAAAAAATTAAAGAAAAAAAGGGGGGTGGATCCAGAGAACGAAGTGACACTTTGTAGAGACCCAGCTCTCATGAAAGTTACTGCTTTCAATTTCAGTTACAGCAGGGCAGATCGAATAGATCCACACCGTAACTGTGGGCATGATATATTACCTGGCTTCAATAGACCCAGAGGGAACTGTTTCTCCTGATAAAAGAAATGTGATTGTGCACCCATTCATTGCAAAAATTATTTTGATATGATTTAACAGAATAAATCAAACAAACCTTTCCATTAATACTCCTTGGAGTAAACATGTTGCAGCTTCCAGGCTGCTTATTGTGGTTTGGGTCTTATCCAATACACCAAACACAAGTGGCCAAACCAAATTTATGCTCGGGGTCCAGAACGGTCCCTCCGTTACATACCTTAAGCAGGTAAAGCTAAGAAAACCAAAATATTTTAAAAAGTTTTGTATAGAATCTGTACTGAAATCATCGAAACCAGCAGGAAATATCTATCTAGGAAACCACACAGCTCTGTTTGTCTAGTCATTATGTCCGCACAAAATGTATTTAAGGTGTGTCTTATCAATTGATTGCTTTCATAGCTGTAAAAATAACTCACAAAGGTAATTCACCTCATTTCTCCCTTGCTTTCCGCAACGCAGTGCTCCTGAAGCACAGCATCTTTTTGTCACCTTGAGGATGGAAAGGCCACAGCAAGCCCGCTTCACCCTGATCCAGGCAGGATCAGCCAGCGAGCTGCATCTGTAGCTCTAGGACACGTCTCGTGAGCTGGGTTGTTGCTGGGTGGCAGAGGCAGGGCAGCAGGGCCTCCACGGAGCTGGAAGTCCTACAAATACGTCTCATGGCAAGCAGCCAGGAAATGAAACAAATACCAGGGGCCGTGCCAAGCCCCAAAAGAGGTATGTAAGAGGCCAGGAGCTCAGCTGGCAGAAGAAAGGTTTGCTGAGATTCATCCTGTATTCAAATAACTGAAAAGGTGTAGAAGGTGCCTACTGCATATTACTTGTCACCAGGTAGGCTGGTACGAAGTTCCCTCTGCCATAGACTTTATCCTGTTGGACATGGTTCAGATTTTGAAGTGAAGTGTGTTTTGAAGTGTGAAGTCACTTCCACACTTTCACAAGAGATGCTGAGCACTTTAAAATGTCTGCCCACTTCGTTACAGGACCAGATCGGAGCCAAGCAGCCGCTAGCATCTGTCAGTGTGTGGCACTGGTGAGATGGAGCCCAGCTGCCTCGGAGAAGAGGGGATGTGCACTGGAGATCTGTGCCCAGCACACAGGGGAAAGGAGAGGAGCAGGTTCAAGCAAGTGGTGTCTGAACCTGGATTTTGCAATCTGCAAGTCCAAAGTTTCTTGGAATAAAATGACTTTTCTTAGTGCAAGCGCTGGCTTAGCAATGCAGAGCCAGCAACGGGGAACACCCTTGGCGTCAAACGCCAGCTTCATTCTCCTTTCCAAACTGTGTAGGTTCCCCATCATTAACTTTTCTTGCAATTAGAATTAAATAGTAAATGCAAATGAGAAATCATTAGCCCCAGAGCTATATAGTCACCAATTTCTTCATGGCTTACCAGTGGGAGGACAGCTAATTAATATGACACGGAACACACGGAAAATCTCACCGGTTTCCATACTGCAGGTGTTGGGCTCGTGCAGTTACCTTTTAGGACAAGGGAACTGCGTAAGTGGTCTTGGGTGAGAGCTCTGCTCACTGCGAAGTCCCATCCTTGGAGCCTGCTTTCTGGAACATTCACAAGATGCCGCCACTTCAAAGTGTCTCTGGTATGGCCATGCCAAGTGAAAATGGGGAGTTTTCCTCTGCAGTGGAGTTGTGCTATTGAAGCAGCAGGGAAGAGGGGGCACAGTCACAACCCTTCGTTTTCCATGGCAAGGTTAAAAAACTGCCAGTGTAGCACAGAGGGTGGATTCATTTGTCTGAGTTTATTTGTCAGATAAACCTGGGCTGCTGGTGGAGCGTGACTGTTCCCAACCTAAGTGGGTGTATAGATGAGGCCCCATGGCAAGGGCAAGCAAACTCTTGCCACTGTCAGGAGAACCTAGCTCAAGGCTTTAGACCGGATACCAACTTTCTGAATAATTTTGGAAGCCAGAGACTGTATTTATGGTAAATAGTAAATATATGTAAATAGGCTTTCTTGTAAAAGAATATCAGCTGCTCTCAGGGAGCACAATGCGCGCTCCTTGAAGTTTCGTAACTTTGGCGACCGCACTTCTCATGTGGAGATGCTGTGTGGCAAAGCTGGTATCGGTTCTGGAGTCGGTGGCAATAGGATAGGAGAGAGATCCTTCACAGAATAAAGCGTATCCAGAGATGCAGACAGTATGGACTTCTACAGAACTCTATGGCAGCTACAGGCTATTTTAAATCTTCAAGGCATCTTGCAGGCCTGCCAACCAAATATTTCAGGCCTGTGAAGCATCAAAATACAGTTACTTCACATCATCTAGGAGCAAAGATGTACAGCATGACAGTAGTTTGTGTTTCACCAGTTTCCTGCTGATCTTCAGAAGCATACTGTCTTCCCAGTGATTTGAACTATACATTTGATATGTTTACCTGATGGGCTGGGAGTAATTTTGATGGTTGGTAATAATCCAAAATGTGTGGGACTGCTGGACGAAATTCCAAATTCCACATTGACTAGCAGCTCAAAAGGCAAAACGTGGCTTTTAAGGGGTGGTAGTAATTTAAAAGGCAAACAAACCCGCAGCTGTTTAAAGGAGGAGAGGGGATGAGAGAGTTCAAGAGCACGCTGACAGCGGAAGGCTGTCTCCCAAGCAAATGCCATTGTTTCTATGTCTCGGGCTCTTTCCATGGACTTGGTTTGATTGCTGTTCTTGATGTTAAGGGGTAAGGGGTACTGTGTGAATGTTTATTTCTGCCTGAGGAACTGATTTTAATGTAAACTTCCCAAATCCTGTACCATGGAGATCTTTGGAGAAGTCTCTCTTGGTTTAGAATTCTACACAATTACAAACTGTTTGGTTTCCCGTTACCTTTTTAAAAAGTCTTAAAACTGAGAAACGCAGTGAAGCACGAAAACTTGCTAATATTTATCATAGTCAGCAACAAAAATCTTGTTCTAAGATAATGCAGTCTGTATATCCTTCCATGTTACTGATGTCCTGATACCGATATCCTCAGGCCTGAACTATGACTGAGACAGCGGGTGCTTTCTGTTCTCAAGCTGCATCTATATTTTACAGCAGCATTTGGTGGCTCAGCTGATAGGGGTTGGAAACGGCATATATACACGTGTGCGCTTAAGCTACCGAGTTCATAAGGTTATTTGAGACTGGAGATGGTATCCTGCTGTTTGTGGCCTGCAAAAAGAAACAAAGGTAGGGAGCTTTACATTCCTGCTGCTGGGCCTTGAATATTTGGCCAGCAAACACGTACCATGGTGCTGTCTTGCTGCTTTCCAGCCTATTTCTGCAAAGAAGTTCAGCTGTATTAAGTCAAACTTGTGGCTGGAAAGGTCAGAGTCCCTTCATCTGGGAGGAGGCAAACCTTGGAGGAAAAGGCAATGTGTGTTGACGTCTATTCCCGCATGCGATGGTGGTGAACTGCTCAAAACAGCAAGTTTCTCTGCTACCCTTTTGGTGTTAGGATGGCTTTTGGCATGTGTCGGAGATCTGTGAATCTTCTTGTGAGGCTTTTGGTAAGCTGCTTTGTCTCTTATTGATGCTGTGTGGTCAGCTGAAGTTCCTACTGACATCTTCAGGAGGATTGGGCTCAGCTTGCCCAACGTCTGTGAACAATTCTAGTCCAAGGTCCTCAAAAAGGCCAGGTCTCCAGACTAAACTTAAAGCTATCTGTTTTACGGTCTTCTTTCAATTCCAGTGCCTCCCTTTAGGTCCACAGGGATTTGTGGAGACTTTGTGGGTTGCTAGCTTTTGGTTCTTCAGTTAAATTGAGCTGTGCTTCCTTGGGGTACTACCTCTTCAGCAAAACGAGCATGCCAAAGGCCAAATTTAACAAAACCCCTGAGATTCCTTCTCAGGCATCTCAGATGCTTCATGGAGAGCCGGTGGCAGAAATCCAGATAAACCACACGATTCCAAAATAAACAACCCTCTTCCCCAGAGCAGCTTCTTCCCAGTCTTCTTGCTTCCTCTGAGACCTCTTCTGATGCCCTTGGATGTAGAAGCTGTCAACACCTCCTCTTCTTCCCAGGCTCACCAGATCCTGTAGTCACAGCCTGTCTGGGAACCTCATCAACCCACCAGTGTGTTGGGCTGGGGGAAGACACAACTCACTTGCCTGCAACCACCTGCTCTCAGGAGCCCAGGTGTAATTACCCGGTCAGCGTGGAAGCCGTCCGCTTCCCTTCCTCCGCTGAAAAAATAACCTCTGTCCTTGCCTGAACTAATACCAGATAAATGTGCTTTGTAACGTGACTGTTTTTGTTCCTAAATCCGATTCATTCTTCTAAGGTTGTTCAGCAAGGCAGGCGAGCTGGAGCTGTAAACTGAAGCACGGCAGCACAGCCGCCATGCAGCCCCGTTGAAGTTCAGCTTTCAAACATCAATGGTCACGACTGGCCAAGCCGAAAAGCAGTATTTCCTTTCTCAGGTTCCCAAACCTGGTCAGGCACATTGGCAGCGATGTGGAGGCTGGGGCACAGCCAGGTTTTTGCTTGTCGATGAGGGCTGCGATGGGGCGAGGACGAAGCGGGTGGCAGGGAGGGTGTAGTTTGCTGCCTGGAGGGAATGGGACTGCAGGAGACCACGACGGTGCTGCGGGTCCTGTGCTGTTCTTTCATGGCCGTGGCCTGGCTTTGCTATGGAGCGTGACGCGGGATCAGGCATTCCTGACCTTGTCTCCTTCTCCCCCATCCGTCACTCTTACTTTTTACTTCTTTATTTCAAGAAAACAAAACAAACCAAACCGGAAAGATACAACTGAAGTTCCTGAGCACTGTTTATCTGCTGATTATCCAAAGAAGGGGCTGGGGTGCGACTCGTTCTGTGGGACGAGAGGCTTTGGGGCTGATCCCAGGTCCCCTCCCTCAGGCCCGGGGCGGGGGAGGACAGGCCCTAACCAGGCCGCCGGGCCGGTTGCTAGGGCCGCGTTGTGCCTAGCAACCGCCTATCCCGGCTCTGCGCTTGCGCAGTGAGGCGCCCTGCGCCGCGGGGCAGGCCGGGAATGCTCGGAGCCGCCGGTGGCGGCGGCGGCGGCGGCGGCGGCGGCGCGGTCCCGCCGCCGCTATGAACGAAGCGGTGGTGCGGCGGACGCAGGAGTCCTTGGGCCGAGTGATCCGCAAGCCGCCGCTGACGGACCGGCTGCTGAGTAAGCCGCCCTTCCGCTACCTGCACGACGTGATCACTGAGGTGGGCCGGGAACCGGCCTGCGGGCCCGCTCCGCTGTTGCTAGGCAACAGGGCCTGACTGCCGGCTCCGCCGCCCCCTGGCGGGCGGGGGTGTGGCTGCCGCGGGGTGGGCGGGGGTCCCCCGGGCGCGGGGCTGGGGGGGGGCTCTACCGGGGGACACCCGGGGCCCTGGGCGCTCTCTCGGCCGGGAGGGGGGGACCCCGGCACCTCTCCGGGGCCCCGGGGCCTGCGCAGGGTGGGCGGTGCCCGCAGGTGACTGCTGCAGGGGGGACGCTCGGAGTAGCGAGTGGATCTCGGGGGTTTTAGGGCAGTGAGTGAATCTCGGGGTTTTTAGGGTGGCTGGTGGTGGTTAAGACCAGGCGAGGGCTCTGACTCCTTCCCTCAGGCTGCTGTGGATTTGAGCTTTCGTGAAACCTGCTAGTAGGTTGTTTTTCCACCTCCCATTTAAAAAAAAAAAGCCTTAATTTTTATATTCACTGAGCTGCTGCTTTTATATATAGTCACATGTAAAGAAGTCAATAAGCAAGTAATGCAGAGCCACGTTTAAAATGCATATGCTGGTGTTTACGTTGTGAATCTCACAGATTCACTAACCATCAAGGCTGAAGATGGAATTAAATAGGAAGGGAGGTGTGAGCCGTAAGCAAGGATTAAGTCTCGTTGTTCCAGAGCGTTGTTCAGAGACACAGCAGACCTCTGAACCTGCTCTAGCAATAGTTCTAAGCGAGGTATCGTGTCTGAAAGCAAATAAGGCCACCATATTTCCTATGGTCACACAAGCTTTATAGAACAGAGGCCTTCACGTGTTCTTAACTTACTCCTTTTCTTCTGTTTTGAAGGTAATTAGAGTGACAGGTTTTATGAAAGGACTTTACACGGATTTCGAATTGAAATCAGATAATGTTAAGGTGGGTATGAAACTTCCTTATTTATTTAGCTGTAATAGTAGTATTCTTTGAAACTTGCCACAAGGTACTCCTGGTCTTTTCTGCGTTCAATGTCAGGGACCCGTCTTTAGTTTTGTGAAGACACTGTAAAAGCTATTGCCTGTTGGTTATATTATGCGTGGGGTGAACACGTATAGATGGCATTTGTGGATGTGACACAAACAAGCTGTTGTGTGTAAAGAACTGTTTCTGTGAAGATCTCTAAAGAGGGAGGGCTAATCTATGACCCGGTCTAGGTTTCCAAATTCCTCTTGTGTTACAGATGAAAAGAAGCGTTATGTAGCAAGATTGCCTTGAAGTAGTTAGGCATTGATAATAAATCACAAACACTAGAAAGCCACACACGGCTTTTTAAAGAGTCTTGTGGTCTCTCAATGGAATGTATGGTTCCATATTTATTGCTTTATATATGTGTGTGTGTGTGTGTGTATACACACACACACATATATATACTGTATACATCTATACAGTAAATACTCTTGCTTAATATCCCAGGACTTGCCGAGGCATTTGTCGATTATATGCATTCCACAATAGGTTTATTACAGTATACAAATAGCTAATTACTGAAAGAGGGAGGTTGATGTTATTACTGAAAAATGCTTTTCTTAAGTACAAGGGTGACTTTAGTCTCTTTGCTGCTCTTCAGTTGTCTGCCTCTTTGCTGAGCTGATGCTGACTTCAACTACTGACTTGACTGGAAACTTTGGTCGCTTATTCGTGGCAAAGAACGCAGTGTTTGTATGTTGCTAGTTAGACAGCTACGTCCATTGATGATTGTTTAACATAGCAACTGAAAGTATGAGGTCTATGAGCCTGGCTTGTCACCCGTACAGCCAGTTGCATGGATGCTTTACACACTTCTTGCAGCTAATTATTGATCTGATATGTACGTTTATTTCTGTGACTGTTCTTATTGTTGGTGGGATGACTAAAATCTAAATTAGTTATACAAGGGATTGTTGTTTTTCTTGGTACTGTCCCTGTTGAAGCTTGTCAGTAGTTTCTGTGATGAAGAGTAGCTTAGCACATGCTGCCTCTTTGGAGGGCACCGTGCATTTTATTTGTGGATTGAAAAAGCAGATTTCCTAGCAACTCCTGAGTAGGTCTTTGTTTGTACCTACATACTGTGATAGCTGTGAAGTTGTGCCGATCTTGACTGTCTCTCTGAGAATTTCTTTCGCAGCCCACGAAATCACGGTTTTCAAGAGTTCAGGCAGAGGAGATCAAAATGCTGTAATGTGGGGGAAAATGTCTCTAGCTCTTTTCAAGACGCTGGTCAGGAGAAAGACTTGGCTGTCACAGGATGCTTCCTTACTCTGATTTCTGTTGGAGTTGTAGAAAATCAGGAGAGTAATCTTTATGCAGAGACCAAAACTACCCACAGAGAGCTAGAGTCTGAGAGCAGCAGCCGCAGTCCATGTTGTGAATAGCTGTGTATGTGTCTATGCCGAGGGTGATCTGCTTTATGTAACTCCAGGGAATGATACTCATCTGGTGTGATGATCTGGCAGTAGATGCACAGACTTGGAACGGGCAAGACGCTTTCAGAAAAAAGAAAAGGTTTGTACCCACTGTGAAATAGTCCCAGTGCCGTAGTCCACAGTCTGCTTGCTGTGGGCTGGGAAAAATTGACAGTTGCTCTTTACAAGCTGGCTGTGCTGTGCTGTTGCAGATCAGGAGGTGCACAGACTGAAATTGGGAAAGCCCAAAGCTCGTGGTCCAGCCTCTGTGGCGGCTGGGGCCGGCTCCTGGTCTGGACATCCCCTTACATGCTACGCTGCGTCATGCACGCGTACGTGCAGCAACTGTCTTCGTTTCTAGTTTCGACTCGCCTCTCCCACCTGGACATAGCAGTGCGGTCCTAAAGTACCCACTGTTTCTTTTCTGCTACATTTTATGTCTCCACTGTTGGGATAACACATATTGCGTGGGTAGCTGGTCCCCTCCTCCTGCATAGAAAGAGGTGGGAGGCAGGCTGGAAGCATCCCACGAGCCAAATCTGCCCTGCAGAATATGCGTGTGGACCTCACCGAGTTCCAGTTTGTTTCAGGGATGTACTGTCAAAGCCACCAATGGAAGAGAGATGCAAGGGAAATGCAAAGCATGAGGACAGCTACATTGGATAGTATTGCTGTCTGCGTGTTTATCAGGAAGGTTCGTCTCATTCTGACTAGTAAAAAGTTGTTCTCTTGTAAATGGAAAGATTGGGTATCAGGCTTGATATTTTAATCTTCCACATCAGCTTTATATATATATATTAAAAAGTCATTACATTTTTTATATGTATAAAAAGTCTTACCACTTGGAATAGTGGAGATACCTTTGTTTGAAAGCTACTCAATAAAAAATATTTTCTTAAGCTCTCAGCACTGTTTCAGGTGTTTGTTTCTATTTTGATAGAACTTTATTTACTGATGCAGGTAGGAGCTGTAGATTTCTCATTGGGTTCTTGAGGATTTCTTATATGGACAGAACTCACTGATAATGTAACTGCTGAAAATGATGAGGATGTAGGAGAAAATTTTGGATCTTTATTTGAAAACTTGTTTGGTTTAGAATAGTGTCCTGTCTCCTTCCCTAAATTAATAGCTTGCATATGTCCTTGGAAGGATGGACAACTATTTTAATAGAAGGTTGCAGTATTTCCTTCCTTTCTTTTTTTTATTTTTGAATGCAGGGAGCACTGGTGAGGGTGAAATGCTCCTGATGTTAATG
The DNA here is from genome assembly GCF_035582795.1 of Mycteria americana. Lineage (NCBI taxonomy): Eukaryota > Metazoa > Chordata > Aves > Ciconiiformes > Ciconiidae > Mycteria > Mycteria americana. Next base: position 1,753,332 of record NC_134373.1, on the reverse strand, counting down.
GAGACAATCTGAAAATCCCAGCTATGTGGCAGTTGTTTGTTTTAATCCTTTTGGAGGAGTCAAAGACGGGAAGTACCCTGACTCTGGAGACTGTCTTCCCACGCGTTTAACTATGATTCACGTGCTTGCAGCAGAACCCAGTTCTTGTTTATGGAGAGTGGCTCTGGGACTGGACATAACACATGAACAGCTCTATTAAGCTCCAGTGCCACAGGGGTAGATGGTGCTAACAGATGGCCTGTAAAGAGGGTTGGCCTTGCTCAGCTGAGGAAATACTGGCTTCTGTTGCTTTCCTTTGTATCGGTACGTCTGTCAAATTCGATCCAGGTCATTCTGGATCTGTGCACCTGAGATTCTCAGACAGTAAACGCAGTGCAAAATCAGGTGTTTTACTGGATAATTACAATTGCTCCTCTTCTGCATTAACTGAAATGGCAGTGGTCCACTTCTCAGTGATCAGTTTGAATGCTGTAGTTTATATTCTTTTGAACCGATGCCTATTAAAACACACATACAGAATTCTTCTCACATGGGTTTACTTTTTAATAGGCTAGTAAAAGACTTTCTTTATCTCCACTCATGACTGTAAAGGATGAGTGAGTAGACTTCTGTGCTGGGCCTGGTACATATTCCTTGAATTTTATTACGTTTTATTAATAAAAACCTTTTTTTCCCCCCCGAGTATTCTGCAGCTGCAGAGACTTCACACCATGATTTCATTCTCTGGGCCAGGAACCCTCCAATAAAATTTTACTTGGTGGGGGTTGGTTTATTTTGTCTTTATTTTTTTCTTACGATTTTGCATAATCACCAAAACCCATCATCTCTACTGAAGGACACTTGGGGGAAGTTGTTTGTTAAGTATAATTATAAAACTAAAACACATCTGGTAATTGCAGAGATAAAAACATGTGCCTGTATTCCTTTCCCACCGTCTTCGTATGTTTTCTTTACTCACTGTTAAGTCTGGTTTGTAAAGTATGCGTACAAGCATGCAAGTCCCTCCTGTAAGTCCCATAGCTTTGTGACTTCTGTGCTGAAAAATATTCAGGGCAAGAACTGTCCTTCTGAGCAATATCTGCTGTAACAGTCCTGTTATAACTCTTTAGTGATTCTTTTGGTAATACTTGCAATCATTTCTTAAACAAAACTTTATCTTCTTTAATGCTTGAAAATAGAGTGCCAAGGGTTTTATAGCAATCTTAAAATGCACTGGAGCTAAATGATAAACATATTAAAAAGACAAAGTTATACTTTCACTTCGGTCATTCCAGTTCAGTGTTCATCCATTATCAAAGCTGTCATTTCTTAATCAGAAATAAATAGCTAACTATAAATCAGGGGCAGCCCTCTTTCCTGACCTTACAAACCACGTGCTGCTCTTGTACGGATGCTTTCTGCAACTATTCCTCTCATTAGAATTTTTCTAGTCTTTAGGTGGTGTGTGGAATTATTTTGGAGTCTCAATATTATTTCTTAATTGCTCTTTTGCCAGGATAAAGATGCCAAAATCAGCTTCCTTCAGAAGGCAATCGATGCTGTTGTAATGGTAACAGGAGAGCCGCTGTCAGTAAGACCAGCGCGTGTTGTGGCTGGACACGAACCTGAGAAAACCAATGAATTTCTTCAAGCAATTGGGAAGTGTTGCTTAAATAAAGTATGACATTACTATATATATATTTTATACACATAGTGATATATTATCAGAGCTTGTTTGTAACAGACTTTATTGACACTCGTATGCTACTTTTAATTACACAAGATACACATTGGGTCACCACTTACAATAGTGACAACGGATAGATGGTATATGATCCTTAGCAGAGTTTGAGCCAGGTCCCCATTCAAATATGTTCTGGATATTTTAGTGCCTTCAATGTATACTGTTTTTTATTTTTCATCTTATTCATTGGTCATTTAATAACATTTATTAGGTTTGAAGAACAATATGAAGCTTCAGAACTTTTAAAACTTTGGGATGCAGACACGTTAATTGTACGAACAGATGCTGCCACCTGTGACTTTATCTCCTTTAAAATTTCAGTCAAATCTCTAATTCTGTAATGAAAGTAATTTTCCTAATGTGCTGCCTTTTTTTTTTTTTTTTTTTTTTTTTTTTTACTTTTTTGAATGTGGAAATGCAGCAAAAGAGAAATTTGACAACTTGTTAAAAATAACTGCAGGGGCAGTTCTTAAAATAATTGTTGCATTAAAAGTAATGGGATTCTTTGCTTATAGGTGTTACAGAGTATTTTGAAATACAAAGGTATTATCTAAACCCCTTGAATGAATGAGTGTGAAGAAATTTTGTATAATTAACTGTGAAATACTACAGTGTTTACAGGCTGTCTGCAAGTTTAGTTTGGATTATCTTTGTCTGATAATCTACTAATTTAAATTTATTTTGTTTGAATTAGCTGAGTGCTATGAGCTTCTTCCTTATGAATTTCTTGAGATCAGGAAGGGGGAAGTTGATACACATATGCACAGAGACTGGACGAGTTTGAAAATGTGCTTGATGGAATGGCTTGTAGAACGTTGTGGTGAGATTTAACATCCAGAGGATATAGTCTACCCATTTGAGCAAAGATAATTAGCCCCTTGGCTTTTATTGTGAAACATAAGCTTGATGTGCATTGGGAAAAAGATTTCCTTCAGTCTCTAGCTTGATATTTTTAGTGCTGAGCTGAGCACACTACTTGGCGTTATTTAGTTTAGGCAAGTGTTGCTAATGTGCAGAAGTTAGTGTCCAAATGTGAAAACCCACAAAAATTCATAGTTTTGCATTTACAAACCAGGAGAGAAAAAGGAGTCAACCCCCAGGGCAGTATCAGTTTTAGTGATCTAAAAGCTGTTCCTGTTTCAGGAAGAATTCCCTGGCAATGTGATGATTTTTTTTCTTTTTTTTTGTTCGTGTAGTCAAACTCTTTGCCACTTGGACATGAAAACATGATGTTAACTTGCTGTCTAAACGATCTAGTTAGTAATTGCATGTTGCCTTAACAAATGAACTAGATGCAGAAGCTTTTTAAACACTGTAACTGCAGCTTATTGAAAGTCATTCTTAATGTAGTTTTCTTTTCTTTAGTGACTGTTGCTGATTGAGCGAGTATTAGGTGAAAGTGGAGTGGCCTAACAGTGGATGCAAATACAACATAGTGTGCTTTTAAGAGTGTTTAACCAACCCAGCAGTTGTGGTTATAAGGATTTGTCAGTCATTTACCTTACCATTTTGAAAAATACTTAGGTTGTTGCAATGAGAATTGCTATTGTGCTATAATACATAAAAAGCACCATATATTTATATAACTCTGGCACATATAATCAAATTATTACAAGAATTACAAGGAGGTGTTTGACATAAAGGAGCGTTATTACTCCTGTGAAAGAGTATTTCCAAAAGAGAAGAAATATAAGCTTTATTTAAAACAAAAACACCACCCCCCAAAAAAAAAACCCCAAGTCAAGTTGATGACAGAGATAGGAAGACAGGAGATATTTAATAACATAATTTACTTATTTCAACGATGTTTTTCTATTCCTTGCAGCTCTCCAGTGATGTTGCTGTAAAAAGGGTCTTAGCTGGGGAAAGAGCTGATGCTAAAGGGAAACCTCCGTCCTCTAAATCTCGAGATAAAGAAAGCAGAGAATCCAAACCAGAAGAACAAAAAAGCCATAGAGATAAAGAGGTAGGCATTTGTAACTTTTGTGGGGTACAGGGACTACCGCTCTTTTTGGTTTATTGTGGTGGTTTTTTTTTTTTTACCTTGCATTGTTGTCTGTGGAAAGTAACTGTGTGATAGAGTTGCCATGTATTGGAATTAATTTTTAGTTTTTACTTTCTTTTTAGGGTAGAGGAGACACTGAAATTAAAGACAGAAGCTCAAGCAGAGACAGAAAACCCAAGGGAGATTTGAAAGAGAGCGAAGAAAGAGAAAAGCGAAGTGATAAACAGAAGGATAATGAAGACAGGCACAAAGACCCTGAAAGAGATACCTTTAAGGAAGGAGAAAAACAAGAAAGGGAAAGAAACAAAACCAGAACAACCAAGCAAGGAAGAGAAACAGAAAAAAACAAGGGAAAAGGAGACATAGAACAAGAAGATGATCTTGAGCGTGATAAAGGACAGGAAAGAGAGAAAAAAAATGAAGGAGGAAGAGAAAAGGACAGACTGAAAGGAAGAGACAAAGATAAGGCTAGGGACAGAGAACGAGAGAAAGACAGAGATAGAGGAAAAGATCGGGAAAGGGATAGACAAAGGGACAGAGAAAAAGATGGGGAGGATTTGAGAGAACATGGAAAGGATAAAGCAGAGAAAAAGGTAATTGAAATCTTATTTCAGAGAACGATAACTTTTGGCATGCTTGTGGTAGGGACTGAACATTTGTTATAATGACCTTGCATGTTTGTATTCTCTGCTCGTTTAACAATTAAGTACTTTCTTTAACAGCAATTACTCTCATGAAGTGAAAGTGTCGGTGTGGATTTGATCTGGTAAGAGTGTGACTGAGGCCGTGTGTGTAACTTCATGTCTCTGTCATGATATATCTTGACTTGAGCCATCAGACTCATCTGACTGTGCTTCCTGAACATCTAAGCAGCAGTTTCTTTTCGGAACTCTGCATGTCTGAATTCTCCTGATCACATTACATTATGTTTGGCAGAGAGGGGTGGCAGCGACTGTTGGAACTGTGTACTTATATCCTCATGTGTCTTCCCAGTAATGCATGCTGTTGTTGCAGCCATAGCCAGCTTTTGGGGAAGATGGGGCTGACGAGAGTTCCTTTGGGCCATAACTACTCATTAGTACCTCTCCTGAGCTTACTTCTGTAGCAGGACACACAGGATGGAGCTGTACATCTGTGGGGTTTTTTTCTGGCTTTCTAGATTAAGCTGTTTGCTTCCAGCTTGATTTTTTTTTTTTTTTCGTGAAAGAACTTTTGGGAAGCCCATCTAGATTCTTGCAAGGATGCTCTGTTTGCAGTGGACTCTGCACATCATGTTGCATCTTTGAGAAGGAACACATCCACCATTTCCCCATACTTCAGACCTTCTCAGTGTGAAGTCCTAAGGCTACCTTAAGAGCCATCTCTTCATTGCCTTTCATTTTGTTGTTGTTTTTATCTTCTCTCTTCCTCCTCTAAATATTTCCTATTCTCATTTTCTGTTCTGTCGCGTGCTGGTTCGTGGTAGAAATTTGGGATTAATGGGCATCAAAGGTGCTTTTGTTAGGGGGTAGTTTAATTTTGTTAGAAGTGAGAAAGCACTTCTGTCAGTACCTGTCTGCTGGCCTTAAAGATTCTTACCTTCCTGGTATCACTCAGAAAGAATGATGTTTAACTGTCGATTTTGCTCGGTTAGTCTCCTGCGCTGGGGAGGCAAGGTAAAGAGGGCAGGTAGATGGGCAAGAATACCGTTGTAATGTGCTCAGTTCTACTCTATGCTCATTTCTCCTTTCACGTTATTCAGGTAAGTAGCTCGCTTCTCAGCACGCTGAATCTAAAGCAATTCATTTCTTTTCAGTCCGGAGATTCTGAGGAATCCACGCTTAGAAAAATGCACAGGCCCACTAAAGACAGCAAGTGCCAGCCAGATAACGAGGTTAGTAGTATAGAAGATCTGGGAAGGTGAGTATTGAAAGCGTTGCATTTTAGAATGGTTTGGGAGTCTGCGTGAAAGGAATGTAGGACTGAAAGGTAGGTAGATGACAAGTTTTAGGGCTGTAAAATAGATGCTTGTCTGGGTTTTTTTATTTTTTTTAATTTTTTTTTTTTTTAAATTTCTCTGAGCTTGGACAAAAAGGTCTACTCGGTTTACTTAATTTTACAGATTTTATTTCTGTGTATTGATATGTTGGGTAAGTCAGAAAAAATATTTATTTTTTTTATCAAAGTTTTTATCAAAACTTTATCAAAGTTTTCTGTTTATTTCTCTGAATCTTTCCTGGAAAGCTGTTAGGTTGGTTTTTTTTTTTGTACTGTAATAGAAGTTACTGTTTTGGAAAGAAAATGAGTCCAATGTTGTGTCCGGGCCTGTGTTTTGCAGCTGGATGATAGTAGGGCAGAATAGCAGCTCACTGATTGCCTCTGAACAGTAGCTGTTGCTTGTGATACCATTGTGTCTGCATCTGCTGCTTCTTGATGACCTGAGGCAATATGGGGAATTATGGAGCCATATGGCTAAATGTTTAAAGAGTGAGACTTCAATAAATTAACCTAAAGGAGCTCAGGCTAGGAAAAAATAGGCAGGATCCCAAGTCTAGCAGGAGTCTCTGTTGAGAGTCTATGGGCCACTGACATCATCGTGTCTTCTACATGAGATGACAAATTTATAGCTATTCTTTGACTTAAATCCAACCAAACTTTTTAAATTATTGGCACTTGGAGGGAGAGCTTATAAAATAGTTTTTAGCCTGAAGCAAATGTTCATGGCCAAGTTAAACGTCCTGCAAATTGGGTCTCTAATGGAAATTCTGAGCCTCATCCCAAACTATCGTAGTGCTCTTGGGCACCACAATAATACACTGGGGCAGTAAAGTTTCATTTCCCGTCTTAAGTGCTTTTGGGAGTGATTCCAAGGCATGTGGGTTTATTACCTTAAATCTAGATGACATGCTTTTCCTCTGCTTGCTTGCGTAACAGTAGATGCTGCTTAGTTTTTAGGTGATGAAAACACGCACTCTAGACCAGTGCATGACAAATGGTCGTCGTCTTAAGACTGTGGAAGAGAGGAATGAAATGAAAATGTTCCCAATGAATTTTTAGAGCTGGAGAGCTAAGATAGCTGCACAAAGTGATTTAGAGGAAATTCCAGCATGAAATGAATTCTAATGGACTAGGGTTGATCATCCTGTCCTCACAGTAGTTTCACAGCAGTGTAATGCCTTTATTTCCAGGGATTTACCCTGATTTAAAGTACTATAACTCCATTTAAGTCATGTGGCAGTGAAACAAGTGTATTAAAAAGAAGGGAAACAGTTTATGTCTTTATGCACATGAAGAATATTGAATCATAGTTTGTAGTCTCTGCTGCATAAGTAATAAATCTTCAGCATCTGTCTTTAGCTTTTTGTAAATATAATATAAGTGAAACAATTTGAAGCACCCCCTCTCGAGCAATGGCTGATATGCCAGTGCCTAACAGGTCACCCACTCTTTTCTGCCCTGAGGATTAGCCTCTTCTTCTTTTCTGGTTTGTTCCTGTCGTGCTCACTTACCCACGTCCCCTGGCTCCTAGTCCTGCTCTCTTTATCCTCATGCTCCTAGCCGCAGCTTCTCTTTCTTTCCAAGCCTAGTCTTACGTGGCTTCTCTTTCTTTCCAAGCCTAGACTTACGTGGCTTCACGGCATTATGAGCTATTTGTCTTCCACTTGATTTTCATCTTGCTTCTTCTGTGTTTGAATTAGGCCCTTTCTTCAGACACGCTGCTTGGCAGCGTAAGAACATGGAAACAGTGGGGGAAAAAGCAGTGGGGAAATGGGAACTTTTAATTCGAGATGTCTGTGGAATTTCAGGCTGAATGGCTTCTGTGCTGCATTTACTTTAGAGAACACATTAATTTATATTATTTTTTTTCATATTCTACATGTACAGCAAAGCTATCACTTAAAGCTTAGTTTCTGACTTTGCTCCTATGAGATCAGGAGTCTAAACAAGATTCTAGCTGTATTCATGCAAGTCTTAATTTTTCTTGCTGCTAATTATCAGAGGCCAGCTTTAAAACGATACTTAAATTTTGACAGGTTGACTTTTTTCTGGTACTAAAGAAACTCTGTATGTTACCCAGCATGTAATAGTCATCACGTAAGTATCTATAATTTTCTGGAACCAAAAGAAAGCAAGTATAAGTAGGAATTAAGAAGAGACACTTGGCTAACACATGGCAATCAAAAGAAGACTACTTGCTGCTTTGAAGCTAGCTGTTGCATACCATGCTGTTTGTGGTCAGAGTAAGTTGAGTTATATTCTCTTAGCTCTCAGTCCATCTCAGGTAAAAGTCTTGTTTAAAATGGACGCTTCGTAACATAACTTATTGACTTCCTAAATAATAAAGATAACTTCGTCTTTTGACAAAAGGTGATTGGGGTTGTAGAGCTTCTGAGCGTATGGTGCTGTTTATAGGAAAGTGGCTGCAGAACAGGTATGTCATTTACCCCTAAGGCCAAACACGTTGGAAAAGTCTCTTCCATTTTACAGATGGCTGCCGAAACTCTTGGCTAAAGCTTTTTGTAATATCCTGTCACTTTTGGCCACTTCTATAATGACTTTTATTTTTGCCTTACAAACTGTATTGCTCTGGAACTGGTCACTTGAATCAGCCTCTAAGTCATATCTAATGAACTTCTATTTCTTTTGGAACTCATCTTGACTACATAGTGAAACAACTACTGAATGAAAAAAAGACATAACTGCCCTAGAAGCAGCAGAGAGAATTGTTCCATGGAAATCTGCTGGACATGGCGCAAATATTTTTGTTCCGATGCTGTGAATGACCCTCTCTTTTTAGTGTCAGTTATTCATAACTGGCTCATGTAATAGAAATCCATCATTAAAACTTACATTTTAAAAAGCGTGATTTTTCTAATAGTTCTTTTTGCATTTGAAAGGTTTTAATTAGCAGAAGCTAACACCAATAGAACACCACCTTGCGAGCCTTCATTTGAGGAAAAGATAATTGATCGATATTTTCCTAATAAGTTTTACCACCACAGCAAAGTGACCTTAGCAAACAGAGATCTGTCCTTGTTGCTGTTGCACACTATATAAATTATGCCTGTTAATAATGATAGGTGTTTTAGGAATAAATACTGGGAATAAAGACCGTTTGAGGGAAAGAGCAAAGAAAGTCTTGGAGGGATACATAGCTTGCAGTAAAAGCATTAGAAATGAGCTGTGTTCATTTGCTGAGGAATAGTCTGTTGCATAAAATTAAAAAGTGTATTTGTATATGTAGTTTTATAAATACAGAAGTTTTATATAAATATACATACTATTTACACTACATGTGCAAATATACCTCCTGGCACTGTGGATTTAATTAGAAGAGAAGTCATCCAAAACATTGTGGAGGGATGGCTGAGTTAGATTCCTATTCACAGACTTAATTCTTGTTTATTATTAGTGAGCTATCGGCAGATCTGATGAATTAAAGGGGGGAAATCCCAGTGTATATATTTATATATACCCCATTTATATAATGAGTTGTCCCCCTCCCTCGCTTGGGTGGGAGGGTTTGTTCTGCCTTTGACTGTTGATGCACGGAGTGGCCGTGGCTAGAGGAGATGTATGTTAGGCACGTACAGAATTGGTTCCGAGAGCGGTATAAAAGCCGCTGATAGAAACTGCTCATGACATCCTTTCATGAATATAGAGGTTGGTTGTTGTATGGAAAGGGGGAGGAATTAGCAGTCTGGCAGGATGTCTTTTCAAAGCATATTCCTCTTCTTGACCTGCTGAAACATTAGAAATCACCTTTTTCTTATGTCTTAAAGTAAAAGTCAACCTATTTAAAGGTTAATAATGAGGACAAAGCAGCAGATTGGACAGTTTACAGCAGGCTGCTGTATCCTCTCCAAATAGAAATGTAATTCCTCAAAACTGGGAAGTGTGCATACATCCATCTAGGATTCCACTTTAATATGTTTCTTCCAGGATGGTGTGAGATGAAGTGTAAGATTTCTTTTTAATGGTTCCAGTGACTGCTTTTCAAAGTCTTGGAGCCCATGAATTTGTAAGAAGAAGAATGACCTATTTTATCTCCCTTTGGAAAGACTCTAGTTATAAATATTGTGGGATTTATGTTTTTGTGTGCTACCATAGTGATTAAATTTTAACTTTTACTTTGCACCTGTTGCCAGCGTGCACATGTGGCTCTACAAAAATATTAAGCGGTGTTTGTAGTCACTACCTGACATAAATAAATGACTGAATGAGCTCCTCCAGAAGCCTCAGCACCTATTCTCAACTCCTTCCCCACCTGTGCTAATAATTACATCACCCCAAGAGCTGCTGAAGTTTGAGTGTACCAGATGTGGCCTGCGGGCCCGTAGAGCCAGACTCTGATGGTATATAAGCTTTACTTTTGCTCCTTGAATAGTGTTGTGATTGTGAAAGATGGTAGTAATTAAGATGAACTGAGGTTAAGATTAACCGCTTCAATATTAGCTATGCCTTTTGGACTTCTGTCTGTTTTTCTTTATAATATGCCAGCATTTTCTAAAGAGTGAAACAAAAGTGTTGGTAGGCCTGGTTGTGGGTCGAATAATAATTGTAATAAGCCAGTGAAGATAGTGCAAGTGAAAACTAGTTTATGTCAAAGCAGGACCGTAGACTCTCCGTTTGGCTAGATTTTTGCGAAGCGTGCGATGTAGGGATTTCTTTTGGCTGATCGAATACCTGAAATTCTGAGCATGCACGTTGTATTACAGTCATGGAGGTGAAGGAGATGTAGTTTCTAAAGGACCTAAACTAACTGTTGAAGCTGACTCTTGCGTAGACTGCTCACTTTCCTATAAAGCACCTCCAAACGGTTCAGCTTCTCAGTTTATCCCAGTTGCACGCTGTCATTATCTGTTGTTAATAAGCATTTCCCCTTTGTTTGTCAAGAACTTCTGTTGAAGTTCTTGTATAGCTTGTATAGTTCTTTTATATGTATAGCATATAAAAAAGCAACATTTGCCTTCAAAGCAGACTTATCACCATGTTCCTGACATGTCAGCTTCATTCCCCTCCTTCACGTAGCTGTGTCTCCAGGGCCAGTGGGTACATTGTTGTAAGCTTGTAGAGGTGGGATGTTTCTCTTGTATGGTCACCTAAAGTAGTTTGAGTAAAAATACTTAACCAGTATCCTATATTTTTAAACATCTTGTAGTGTTATTTTCCATTGCGACATGTATGGTCCATTGTCCTATATGCAAGAGACTATGGAAAATGAATGTTTTACGTTGTGTAATTTGACGATTTTCTCGAACGGGTTATTGGAACTTATAATGTTAACGTTTGCGTAGAAATGGAAGAATTTGTAATTCCCATTTATGTTATCAATATCGACATTATCAGCAGGGCTGGCAATAAATCTTGGATTCAAACTGCATGGACTGTTAATTCACACAACCTACAAAAAAGCAGATAAGGAGGAAGTCCTGTGAGGTGCGAAACATATTTCAGGATTTTGAATAAGATGCAGAGATGTTTTATAGGGATAGAAGGCACAGAAACATAAACCGGTGTTCTATAAATCACCTGTACTTCATCTGTTGTGTTCAGAGGTGGCTGCTTCCTCTTTAGCAACAAATGTTGCTAATGAAATCAGGGAGTTAGGTAAAAGGACAGGACAGTTATTAGAAGCACGCGTGGCTTGTTGGAAGCTACTGGTTTATTAGTATGTACAGTCCCGTAAGAAGCGGGAAGCCCTGCGTGTGAGCGTAGCGGGCCAGATCCCCTCGCTGGCTCCATCCTCCAGTCTACACGTAAGCAGAAATCTGCCCCTTCTGCTAGCCAGGATTGGTGTAAGGGGACGGTCTGCCTCCTTCCCACCCTGATCCCATACCCAGGAGTTTTGTTGGGCTGGCAGGAGTCCTCCTTTACACCTTGCACCTTCTCTGGAGGCATCTGGGCCCTGGCTGTGCTTCAGGTAGTAGTAAATCTGTAGTATACCTTACCTACGGTAGTGGTAGCTCTCACGGACCTGCCCCTCTGCAACATAGTGCCTTTGCAGAAAGTATTGTCAGTCTGGTGTTCTTGACTTCAGGCAGCGCAAGCTATATCCAGAGAAAACAAAATAATTCTTGTGTGTGCTTGCCTGCTTTCATTTCCTGGCCTCTCTGAATCACTTTCAGACTAAGGTCAGAGTCCTCAGAAGTGTCCTGAATTTTCCCCTGGTTTGATCTTTTCCACTTTTGAACTCTTATCCTCCTGCCTGTACCAGTTGCACCTTCAGATCATCCACTGCTTGTTTGCTGGACTTTCTGGTATGACCCATTTCTTAGTTTGTCCAGGGTCTTTGTCCAGGAAAGTTGCCATTTGAGTAAAGGACTATGCAGGTCTAGTGGCACAGTTTTTTAGTCTTTGCTTCTAGTTTGGAATGAAATTTAAAAGACTTCCCAGAAGGTTAAAGAGGAGCTCTCTATCTGATGTAGCTGAAACATATAGGTGATTGTAAGCATCTTATTCCTTTTGGTAGCTCACTGGTAGCTAAGCATTGATGCCAAGACCAGCAGTGGCATCATAGATGCTCTACAGGTTTCACAAGATCGCTCTGCCTTGGATACTCTTAGTTCACATGTGGAAGTTGTCTTTACAATAATGAAATCTAATCATATAGATTCATTTAACAGAAAATAGCTAGCATGTTTCCAGGAAAAATACCTGCAGACTTTGAGGAAAATAGACTTGACATATTCTTAATGTTATATGTGTAGGTCAGTTTGTAAGTGAATATTTTTATGTATAATACATATAGATAAAAAAAAATGTAAATTTTATATATAAATATATAATTATTTTATATACTATTATATAAATTTGTGGGCTTTTATTTTTTTTTTTTTAAGAGTGAAACTCCTGCAGGAATATCAAGGCAGCCTTCAACAAAAGGATCAAGGCAACGTGCCAGACCCGGAGGAGAAGGTAACTAGAAGGAGGATATTATTTCTATTAAATATGCTGGAGGCTTATTGAATAGGAATAGCATAAATACTTAAATATCTGTGTTTATTATTTTCAGTGCTTGTTTTATACTCCCAGTCTGCATTTATGACTCCAATAGGCAATTTTTCTGCATGGATTTGATACATAGAAAGTGGTACTTGGTTCAGTTTGCTCGCGTTCCTCATCCAGAATTGCAGATAGAAATTCAGCCTGCTCTTGATTTTTATTGTGTTCTTTCTGAACGGGCTTTTTAGTTGGTCTACAACTATTTCTTTTTCTATTAGTTTCACAAGAACTGTTTCTTTGCTTAATAATCTAGGAAATTTAGACAAATATGGATTGCAAAACTTTGGGTTGTGTGGGGTTTTTTTGTTTGTTTGTTCATTTTTTTTTTCTGTCACTGAGGATTAGTGGACAGTATGTATGAGTTGATAAAATTATTGCACGTTACCTTTATGTAAAGTCACATGTAAAGGTTTGTTAAATGTTTAAAGCAGAGCAATAGTCAGCACAGTGTTTTTGTTTTAGTAAGACCGAAGATGTTGTTTAAGTTGTTTTAATAAGATGAAAGACTTTTGTGAGGCAAGATGTGCTTTCCTGTAGGGATAAATAATACAGCCATGAACCCTGAATTTGTAACTTCATCGCTTACTAATATTTGGGAAGAGTGCTCTTCCTAAATTTGGCTAAGGAATCCAAACTTCATTTATTTTCTGAATTTTTCAGTTGTTTCTCAAGGATCTGAAGTCCGAGTGTTTGGTCTTTAGAAATGTTGTGTTTATAAATGAAAAGATCGTATTTGTCAAAAAAGCCCAACCAACAAAACAAAACAAAACAAAAAAACCCCCGGAATGTTCCCTGAGATTAACTGAGCTCTGGCCAGTGCAAAAAGGAATTTCCCTGGCTATTTGTTTGATAAGCAGTACATTAAACCATCCACATTTGTGTTAAACTTTCTGGGGTTTCTTCAGTGAAAAGATGGTTGGCTGAATTCAAGACTAGCCAAACCTTTCTGAGTGATTTCCATAGCTTGAGACGCTTAAAATACTCCGGGTGTAAGCTGGAGAACAGGTGAAGATAAGGTGTTAAGCAAAACCTCTGGCATTTGATGACTAGAGAAAATTCCTCGGACTATTGAAACAGTGGCACATGTTTGTAGATCTTTGACTTTCTCTAATGTCTGTCATTACAGCTGTGGTCAACAGTGCACCCGCACTGGTGTCAGGCTAGGACCTTGTCATTTGAGTTGGAACAGGGAAGGTATCATGCTGGGTATCATCAGGACTAAATCCTGTCCCACGTCCTCTTCCACCGTAGCTCAACCATGTGTAAGGACCTGTAGCATTTCTGCTGAGAGTGCTGGGGAAGGAAGGCCAGATATTTATTTGTTATCGAGGAATGAGCAGGAAACGAGAATCTGTAAAAGGCCCATCTCTTTGTGCCGGCCAGGAGTCGCCCCTGGTAGCGATGTGGCCACCACCCTGGCTGGGCGTGCAGTGCCAGGACTCCAGACTGAATCCTGGCCACGTGAGTCTAGGCAGCGGGTGAGGAGGTAGCTCTGTAATCATCTTCTGCTTGCTTTGGTGCCAAGTCTGTCAAGACTGGCGCTTGTGATAATAGATCAGTGGTATCCGTGCTTGCCCATTAGGAAGTGGATTGATATCAACTGTAACTGTATTGATTACAGGCCATTTTACCAGCCTTTGGATGATAGCCTCTTCTGAGTCTTTGTTGGCTGGAGCTATTTAACAAATGGTACGATCATCAATAAACATTCCTCCTCATCTGCCTTGCACCTGCATTAGTCATTTCTCTTTGTCTCTTTAGACAAGATTTAAGTGAAGATTTTAGGCCTGAGATAGTTTTAACTGAATATAATAGACAGTTGTGCCAGGCTTTACAAATAAGTAAATTATTTATCTGTTAAGGTGCTTCATTGCAATTGGTTATGTCACCAGCTTTTGTATGTAAGTGATTAAATATTGTATTTGCATGCTAAATGGAAACTAGATTCTCTTCAGATTATCCCAAGTACTTAATACTTTCACATCAGGAAGAAAGGAATCTAAACTTAGTAGTGCTAGCCCTTTGTGTAAGAAAGTCAAGAGGAAGAGCCTAGAGAAACATGTGGGTAAGGAATAAAACTGGCTGCTAACTGGAGCTCATATAGCGACAGTGTAACTGCAATTTCTGTCTGTATTTAAGTGTGCTTTTCCCTCCTACTCCTATTTTGGTGTCCTGATTATTTACTCTGAATCAAGTTTTCTTTCAATGGTTTTGTGCCCTGGGAGCTGATATTTTATTTCTAATGAAGAAGTCACTGTACATAAATCAGTTTAACATCTCAGTTCAGAAGATAAAATAACAGCTGTGAATTGATACCTGTTAAATAGCTAATTCTGGCTAAAGGCATAGTGTTTAGACTAATGAAGCACTAAGATCTTCATACACTTAATCTGCCAATGGCACTACTTTTAATCTATGTAAAGAGATTGCGTGTTGCTGTGTCTTTGCAAGCGTCCACATTTTCTTTGGGTTTGTGTTTTAATAGGTTTCCACGTGTCTGAGGCAAAATACTGAAGTTATATCAGAGCTTGGGTAGTGTTTTCATATCAACCAATAGCTATGTTTTCAAAAGGACTTGGGGGAAAAAATTAAAAGGATGTTTAGGCACCTTAAATACTTTGGGAAAGATCTGGTACTTTGGATATGAATATCTGTTGACTTAGGAGCTCAATTCAAGTTGGTGCTCGAAAATTGAAAATTTTATGTCACATCTCATGTACTTAGGTGCTGTGAGGTTTTAATAATTTTGTAGATGAAAAATACCGTCTGGATTCCATTAAATGTAGTCTTATTTTACTACTTAGTGATCCTTAGCTGATCCTATAACTTTTTTATTTCCCAAGATTTGAATATTTGTTTTATAGCCTTTATGGCACTAAACTACAGTGACCAGACATGCCCCATTTTATAGGATCATCCCTTGTTTAAAATCAGGGTCCAGTTTTTCTGATAAATGAAATACAGTTAATGACTTACCCTGTGTTTTGGCTTTAAGGTAAATACTTTAAAATACTCCTCTTTTCATGACGCAGCAGGCCAGCGCACTCAAATTTCAGTTTACCGAAGTGATAAAGACTTTGGAGCGTTAGCCCTCTTTTTGTTCTGATGCAGCAGGGCTGCAGTAGGTGAGTAAGGCTCAGAGGTGCTCCAGTAAGTCATCCAGAGGGGAGTAAAAACCTTCTGGAGCTACGCTGATGCCTGTTACGCGCTGCTCTCTGTAGTTACTGGTGGTGATGATCAGAGCTTTCTGTATTTTTCTGTTAACTGGGAGATAAATAAATGCACAACAGGAGAACACACAAGGGCTAGTGTCATGACTAAACTTGTAATAAATAAAAACTGAAGTGGTGAATGGAGGACTAGTTAAGCAAAACCGGGTATATTTGCTATCCTGGTAATGAAAACAAGTTATTACCAGCATTTGCTCACCTCTATTATGAACAAATTCCTAATGGTATTGGAGCAAATGTTTTGGGGTTTTTTTGTTTTTGTTTTTTTTTTTTTTTTTTACAGTTAATGTTACATTTATTACTACTCAGGCAATGATTGCTTTTATAGTTGCAACATGCCTTGCAGCAAAACTTGTATTGTGCAAGAGAGACCATTTTTTGCTAATTTAGAAGTTAATTGATAAATTGAACATTTTTTTTTTTTTTAAACTTGCAGTTGCTCTTAATTGAGATCTGAACAGGTTTCCTTTCAGACACTGAATTACTTTCTAAATGGAAATGGTGGAGTAAAGTGCTTTACTTCCCACTGTTGGTTTGGCTTTTCTGCTAATTGTGGGTAACTTGTAGCACTGCTGTATAGGTTGGTGATGAATGTTTAAACGCTAGTTTCAGTTTTATTAAATGACAATTCATCCTGGCCTTAGTCAGCACAGGTAAATGAAAGTGCTGGTTGATCTTTTTCTGCTGTGTGTTAATCTCCTCCTAAACTAGTAGAACTTGGCATTTCTGCTGCAATGGACTATATATCCTTGTGGATGCTTCCTGTGGCACGGGTGGAGGAGTATTGATTGCTATGTCCTGAAAACTTCAGCTTTATGCTGCTTGCAGTAATTTCATTGCTGGTTTTGGAAGTGTTGGATGTTTCAACGCAAGGATTAGGCAGGGTTCTATCTAGTAAATCTTTTCCTGTGCTAGCAAAACTGTTTCCTCATTTGTTCTGGTGGTGCAAATGTTACCTGAGGTGTCCTAGCTCTAGATAGGGGCCCTGTGAATCTGTTCTTTTTCCTTTGCATTACAGTTACCTGTTTGCAGCTAAGGAGATTTGGAAGTGCTGGGTTCAGTTCCTGGGCAGTGCTTTGGGTACCTCTGTTTTAAACACGCGTGCTCTCTCTGTATCTGTAATCTTGGCTATTTCTGAATTTATTCTGCTTCTGCTGCATTTTGAGGAGTGTGAGAACTTAACATATTACTCCAAGTGAAGGGGTGTGTGTGTATAGTATTTTTAATGGTAAGACTAAAGCTAAATATTCTACCCATTCTGTACATATCTTGATAAACTGTATGAATAGTTTAACTTCACTTGACCACATGTGTTCAATGCACAGGTATATTTTCAGGTATGATGTACAAATGGCGCTGAATCGTTCTCCTTTGCATCCCTCCACCCTGAATGTCTCTTCTCCCTGGGCAGATAATTTAGAAATCAGATGTATACCTAATATTTCAGCTTTCTTCCACTGTGTATTACTTTGCTTTTGTCAACATCGTCCTATTGTAACTGGGGGAATGAATTTAAGATAATTGGCAGATGAAATGGTCTGTCTTTTTTTTTTTTTTTTTTTTTTTTAAATAAAACTGTTTTAAGGAGCATCAAAAGTGAACAGCATTTGTGGACTAGGCTCTTATGTGGCATTACCAGCAAGTTGCAGAGTTCAGCTACCAGAAATCAGCTTTTCTTGCTTGAAATTTCTTAATGGCTTTAATATGAAATGTGTTTAAAGCTAAAGCCTTTGAAACAAACCCAAGGGCGTTATGCATTCCAAGTAGTATACAAACAGTATTGTGTATTTTAGCAATTACTTAGGCTTTATTAGGTAAATATTGCCTTGTTTCACCAGGTATCAGGCTAATAAATAATATCTGTAAATCATTTCTGAATTGAAGAAGTTGTCATTAGTTTGCAGTAACATAAGGAGTTCAATCAGTGGTCATGTAAAAAGTCTTTGTGAACTTTGAATGTTGTTTATTTACACTCAAGATGGTTTATTAAACTAGGATAGCCCTTAAAGAAATAGTAAGTGTAACAGGTATTTAGCATGGCTTTTTATTTTAAATTTTTACTGTATCTTTGGTTTCATTTGACTATAAACTGTTTTGTTATAGGAGCTGTGGAAACGAAGAGCGTGGCAGATAGGATTTCAGAGGACAGTGTTGCTAAACTGCAAGAGAAAGCTGAACCGGGACTTGCAATAAAACAGAAAGGTAGGGAGAATAAAAACTTGACTGCCTTGGAAAGTCTAACTTGAGTGCTTCAGGGTCAAACTTGAATCCATGCAGCTAAATGATTTAAGGAGGGTGATTTACACTTAATCCAACTGCTGCCTTGTGTTTTAATCACATCTTGTGATTAATGTCCTGGTTTGAAAAATGTACGTTCCCTGATAAAAGTTACTTTTATTTTCTCTTTCCTTACTCTTACGCAAGTTTTCCAAGAGACCAGTGCTTACAGTGTCCCAAGGAAAATGCAGGGCTGCTGCGCCTGAATCCCTTGGTGACTTGTTCTATGTAAGAACTGAATCATTGCACGTTGCCTTTTTGTACAAGTATTTAGGAGTCTCACGTAGTGTTTGCATTTTACAGGATTTTAGAGGAAAATTCCATCTCTGCATTCTTATTTCCCCATTTTTTTTTCCAAGTTGTATATAGCTCCCACGACATGTGTTGTTAATGAGGTATTTGTATCCAGCTACAGGATACACGGAGCCATAGAAGCAAAATGTAGGAGGAAGAACTGAGATTTAAGCAAAAAGCTGCGTTTTTGTTTTCTCCAGATCCAGATGCTTGACCTAGTTGGGAGAGTTGATGCCACGTATGTGGGAGGTCAAAGGCTGTTTCCCAGTCCACCTGTGGCCTTCAGGGCCTCATAGCTGTGTCAGTCCAATGAAATGTAGACGGTTGGCCAAGACATTTGTGTGACCTTACACAACTGGGAGAACTTCCACGCTAATTCCTTTTAATCTTTTGGAGCTGTCTTGTCTATTGGAATGTATCTGTTACGGAATATAACTTTATATTCCTCTATTTCTAATTTGAGTGTATCTAAGAGGAGTACCCCCGGGTTCATTATGGATTTGGATTGGATTCTCAGGTGGTATAAGAACCAAATATTGTATTGACTGTTCTTTATTTTCAGCTTTATTCAATAAGATAGTGTAAGGTATTAGTGCATTAGTGAACCTTAATTTTCTGTAAGTTCTTACAGAGATGAAATTGTCATTCATACATGTAATTGCTTTCATAGTTGGAATGTAAAATCAATTATGACAGTCGATAAGAACAGTCATTGCAGGTAGCTAAGTTGGATGCATACTTGGCAGTAATCGTAAGTCAGTGATGACCTGTCCCTTCTTGCTGTGTTCTTATGTCTTTAGCTGCAAATGAAAGTTATGAAAGTTTCCAAAGGAAGAATCACCTACGGGATTTTAAAAACTTTGTTTACTGGCTGAAATAACTTATTTTCCTGGATCTTTTGGAGTTTTATTTCTGCATTCTGCTTCAGTCTTATGTTCTGTTTCTGAGCATTGAGGCTCTGAACCTTTCCATTGTGGTTTGTGTTTTTGTTTTGTTTTGTTTTTTCCCTTTATAAATGAGGATTTGTCAGCATATCAATTATTCTCCCTTGGTGTCCTCCATTAGGAATCCTCACTGGCAGCCTCTTAAATAAGAAATATATGTTTAAAACTTTCTGGTAAAAGGGTGTTTTGGCCTGCCTCAGCTATTTGCTCATACACCCCTGAAGTTACTTAGGTTCCACTTTCTTTAGACATGTGCACATAAATGCACCCATGTGGCAAGAAGGGAGGAACAGTTGGATTTCATGGACGCTCTATAAAGTGTAGGCCTGAGTGAGGCTTTTTCAGAAGCTGATGAGTATGTAAGATTTTTCTGAACCTTGTTAAATTTTAAAATGAGCTTTTTGGGGGGTTTCACTGGTGCAGTTTATCTTCTCACAGTTTTGGTAATTACACTGAGGTGTACGCTTCTTTGGGAGGAGTAATGCCAGGCTCCTTTCTAAAGTTTATCTCAAAGTAACCTTAAGACGTTGTCACTCACTCAGTTGAGCCATCGCAGCCACCTACCACCCATCCGCAGAGAACTCGCATTATACGTAAAACATGAACCTCCTTTCTACCAGCTTGGCAGAGGGGCCGGGAGGGCAGTGTCTTAAACCGAGTCACACTGATCCAGTGCTTCAGGCAGCGTGTGAATGCATGCGCTAACGGGAGGGAACGGGCAGTGGGAAGGCAGGAGGGCTTATTTGGTGGCAGTGCCAGTTTACACTAGTGGGAGGGCTTAGGAAACTACTTAGTTTGTTAGCGCCCTTCGGAGCATCCTAGAAATCACAGTCCTTGCAAGATGCTCAGGCAATGTCTTGTTTGCTTATGTAGCTGGTCCATGATACCGTTGGGTTAGTTAATTGTGCATTAAGATTTATATTCTAGCTAACTCTAGTGGAATTAAACTGCAACTGCTTGAAAATCACAGTTGCTGCCCTTCTGCAACTCCAAACCTACCTTTGGAGTAGGTTAGTCAGAGGAGAGCTGAAGATAGTTCGTCTACAAGGTTTTCAAGGGTTTAGGGGGTACTTGGGACTACTTAAAAAAAGTATTACATTCTGTGAACTGCTTCTGAATTTCCTCTGGACCTTTAATTTTTATATTTCTGGACTGTGTGAACTTACTTTGAGGGGTGAGCAGTCCCTGTGCTTTCCTAGTTCAAAGTAGACGGGCATGGCTTTGCCTCTCAAATCTGGTGTACAGATTTATACAATTCACCGTTTACACATCTCATTTAACTTTCAGGAGTGTCTACTCAGATATTCTATCAAGACAAACATTTTGATCCTCCTGTCTTTTGACTTTTTAAAAAAAGTTTCATTTCTGAGGAGTGTGTTCAGCTTAGTGACCAGAACATTGGTGTCTTTAGCACAGAAGTGTGAGTTTGTTGGAAACGCTCCCTAATGTCTTTGTCCCTATTCTCCCAGCCCCGGTAGTAGTTCCCAAATAAGAAGCTGGCTGTAGTTCTTGTTGTGTGCTTCATGCCTAACTTGGTCAGATTATTATTAAAGAATTTATATAACTTATCTGAAAAAGCAATGTATTTGTTATTTCCAGGTGAATTTGCCAGCGACTCAGGAATATTACAGTGACAAAAGACCAGCACTGAAAATACCAATGATAGTTAAAAACTTCTAATAGAAAAAACAGTGCTTTTTAATAAATAAAGCACTTCTCTAGTTTAGTGCTTTTTTTTCCTTTAATGCTAGGTATTAAAGAATTTTTAAACTGTAACAAAACATAATTTAGTTGTGTTTGAATGCTTTGAGTAGACTTTATCCAAGTAGTTTCTATTTAAAAGAATACCAAAAAGCCATCTATGAAAGTGCTTTAGTTAAGTGTTTAAAAAAAAAAAAGGAAAAAAAGAAGTAATAGTTTATGAGCACTTTATGGGTTCTAACTTGAAAATAAGCAGAACCTGTGGGGAACTTTTTGCAATATATTCCAGGTAGTTATTTCAACAACCAGATTAATAAAACGTACGTTTTCCATTTTCTTAATGTCAGTACATGACTTTGTTTCCCTCCTCCTATTACTTGTTGCGTTTGTGGCTTCTGTTCCTATTAAAAGTCATCCACAAAACCTTTCCTCAAATAACTGGATAATTGGGCCAGTAATAGACGGTGAATCTGGAAGTCTCTTGGAAATCTGGTAGAGAGGAGGTCCCTGAAGCATCTCTTCGTTTGCTCTGTGCAGGTGTCCCAGCGCTGTGCTGTGATACCGTCACTGCTCTGTCCCACTGGCGCTGTGGGGCTGGGATGAACCAGGCGAGTGGCATTTGAGAGATGCTCTTTTTTCACACAGAGTAAATGAATACTTACGGGGCTCCTCGCAACTGTTGACTTTCTATCTCATGGGCAGCTGTTACGTCAGCATGATGCACGTCAGGACGTAGCGAGACCAAGAAATTGGCTGAGGCCTTGACTGTGGTTGAGAACTGCTCCAAAAGCTAAATTTCTTTAGCAGGCTGCCCTCCTTGCTTAACGGTAGCTGTTTCTTTGAAAACAGAATAGTGGTTCTTGCAGGCGTTGTTTCCTGGGAGCTGGGTGTATATAGAGGCAAGGGAGGACTGTCCATGCTTCCCACAAACCTGCAGGAACCTGCTGTGCCAAAGGCCAGTGCTGGCTTTTCAGGATGAGAAGTGAAGCTGTGCTATTAACAGACTGAATGTAACACACAAAAAATTATAAATCCTGGACGTGCTCACGCCGCTCCCCAAGCCTGTCTGCATAAAGGCTGCCAAAGAGTTCTTTGGTCTGACTTATCCGGGGTACCCACGGTCACCAGTGGGCTGTCTCAGCTCCTGTGATTGCATGTGCAGGCTCCAAGCAGAGCATTTACACAAAATGAAATATTTTATTAAGGAGCAGACCTCTGGTTTTTATTTCTCTGTACTTTTGTGATCTTCATCATGTGGGAAAATGCCTTTTGCTGTGTGGAAGGGGAATTTTGAAATCCCTATTGCATCCGTTAGGCAGGGATGCTAAATTAGGTACCCAGGGAAGCGCAAGAAGCTCGTGGTACAGCCAGCAACAGAGCACAACTTTCTGACTCGGGCCTGGCTCGGTCTTAACATAAGGATCACTCCAGCTTGTGTGCCAACAACCATAGGTTGTTGATGCACGGTGGTTGTTCCTGTACCAGTAAGACCGAGGGAAAACTTAACGTAGCGCTTGTGGTTGTTAAGGGTGTTTACGTATCTTCCTTATGGTCTCCAGTGGACCATATGTAGAATTAATACACTGTATAAGAATGTAGTATATGTACTGTTCAGTAGTTTTAAATGAGAAGGTCCTACCTGTGAAATGGCCGTTCAGAGAATACGCACAAACCCATTAGGAAAGTGGAATGCAGTAGACTCTGGGAAAGATACTTGCATTTCTTTGCCTAAATTTGGACTGGTAAAAGCCCAGCTGCCTTGGCCCTTTTTCTTTCAATGGTTCCATTTGTTGGTGATTTCAGAGCAGAGGGACACTGAAGTGGACAACAGTGGTAGAGGAGGCCTTTCTCTGTGTGGCATTAAATGGAAGAAATACTGACAGATTATTCATCTGAGCAAGCTTTCTAGATGGAATCCAAGAACATCAAATGCTTTTTACCTGCCAAAATTATTTGTAGAAACACTAAAGCAGAAGGTGGTGAATGATGTCCATAATCCCGTGCAGTTAAATTGTCGAGGCAAAGATGTCATTCATCTTGTTCTCTGCCATTATAGAGAATGGTCTAACCTGAGCTTGGCAGGTGTGAGTTCATGCTGTTAACTGTGCTAGACTGGTCAGAGTAACTCGGTGGGAAACCTATCAACTGGGAAAGAGCGGTTAAACTGGTTCTGCGCGATTTAAATTGCAAATGGGGTCAACCCTATGGAGAGCATAACGATGGTGGGATTTCAGAAGAAGCCCTCATCCTCGAATCATAGAATCCTTGGTGTTGAAAGGGACGGACGGATGGAGGTCAGCCAGTCCAACCCCCTGCTCAAATCTGGGTTGAGTAAGAGTACCAGTAGAGGAAAATAATAAGGTAAACAAAAGAAAGGTTTAAAAAAACCCAGCATAGAGAATATAGGTTTTTTTAATATGGTTTTTCCTCTTACCATTTTGTGTAATGGGCAACTTGAAATATTGCAAATGTTGCCATGCGACTGTGGAAGAATTGAGTGAGATTATGTCATTTTCACAGATGAGGGAATTTCACAATATTAAGAAACAAATAAAAAATGAGGGAAGTTTAAAAGTTTTTTCAGTGTCCCTTTTGAATTGTGAATGCTCTGAGATGTTTAAAAACTGGAAGTTCACAAGATATTTAACTTTTATATAAGCTTATAGAATTTTCTTTCTAATTTAAAAAGTTCGTCATGTGATGTATTTCATGAGCACACATTCAAGTATAGTGCTGATAAGATTCAAAATACTGTCGTAAGAAAAGGTAGATTTGCCTTGCCAGCTAAGCCAAAATTGTATGTTTGTTTCATTTAATAGAAGGGGAAGCAGAGAACGTGGCTCCTGAAAAGCCTGCAGTCTCTGAAAATGGTGAAGTACCTAATGATCTTCCACCTCAGCCCATCCAAAGGTTTGTTCCTATCCTGTACTCTCTTTGAATCAAACTATGATGTGTCTGGAGGTACTACAGTCCATTTGAAAACAGCAAGGAAACTTAGAGCAGTAGGTTTCTGCTAGTGGTACCAAATAATAAATATTATCCCACGTATGGTTCCCTTTATTCACTTTCATTTCCCTCTATAAAGAAAACTTTAACATTGTGAAGTGTTTCGGACTTATTTTCTTAGTCCATAAAGTGCTTCGATGTAATGTTATTAAAATATGAGGGACGTGTGGAGAGTCTAATGAGAAGAACATTGCGTGACATACATGACTTTCAAAGTATGGTGTTACAGATAAGATGAACTTGCCTTTTAAATCCCAGTTGACTTTTTCTTTGCCCAGCGAAGGCTTGTGTAATTGTATCACTTGTGAAAATCATTTTTTTCCGTTTACATTGCAGTGTGTTCTGTTAATGCTACATTTGTTGTTAATGGTAAATAAGTGTGCTATATACAGGTTATTTTTTAGTGAGACAAATCAAGAGGTGGTTCTACACGGAATCATAATTTTTTCTTTTAGGACACGTTTTCTAGGTTTTCCTAGAGTCCTACTAGGATAGCAAATATTGCGATATTGGATTGTATACTGGGGATGTTTTCGGTGTTTTTATGCATTGGCTAATTTACTCAGCTCATGCGTGTGTATGTGTCTGTTCCTTTGGAGGACATGTGAGGCTTCCTTTTATGGTATAAATGAAAAAGGCTCTTTATTATTGCAGACGCATTCCCCGTCCTAGCAGTGCAAGACCAGCACCACCCCGAGTAAAACGTCAAGAAAGTGCAGAGGTCTTACTTCCAGAAAGGTAAGGATTGTGGGAGGTGCAGAGCAGATGATTCTAGCTCTTGTGGCACAGTATTCTTAGATCTTCTGTGCCTCACCTGCTGCTCAACAGCTTTAGGATGGATCATCCCACTGCTCATTGATTTAGACTGGAAAATTCAAGCCTGCTTTCTTTGTTTTATCGTTTCTGCCAATCCAGTGCATTATCTAAAAGTTATGGTTGGTAGTCACATCTGGAAGTTCAAAAATATGATTTAATTTTTTTGCCTTTGGGAACTCTGAAACAGGTAACCCTAGAACATTAATCTAAGCTACCACTAGAATATATGTGCCAAACATGCAGTGAATATCCCTTGTTCCAAAAAGGCTGAAACAGCCATTTGAAACTGCGGGCAAAATGGCTTACTTGATCTCTGATAAGTGCCAGTCACTGAAGTAGCGTGTTTAGAAGCAAAATAGACGTCCTTTTGTGAGACAAGGATGGCTAACTGTTTTCAGAGTCGGACAGTGAATGGAAATGACAGAATTTGATGTGCTTTTAGTTGGTGCTGCTTTATTTTATGGGCGGAAGGGAGGGAACTGCTGTCTCTTCTCTTCTGCATAGATCTTAATAGGTTTGGACAGATCTTAATAGGTTTTCATTTTCATTGTGTCTCTTTCAGGAGTGGTAGTGGTAAAACAGTCTCAAACGTGATCATAGACCAGCAGATTTCTGATGATGATGATGACCAGTTTGTGGTGGAGGCAGCACTGCCACTGCCAGAAATGCCAGAGATGGAAATGGTCTGTTCATGTTGCAAATTATCGAACCTTTTTCCATACTTTGTTTGTAACTTACTTGTTTAAGTAGCTTCTAGCTGAATATTTTTGAATAGTCGTATATTATAGCAATGCCAGCTTATTGCAACTAAAGTTCTCTTCCTGCATGTGTAGGAGCCAGAAGTGGAGCTGGTTGAGGATGAAAAGCATGGTATGTTTGCTTTTACATATATTTTTATAGAGAGAGAATAAAACCATGGGTTTAAACCAAATGCTGAACACTTAAAATGCTGAATAAAGCAGCAAAATACCTCCTGAGGGTAGGAGCTTGCATCTTTTGCAAGAAAAACAGAAATTATTTCTCAAATGCAGTCTTGTTTAGTTGAGCAGCTGGATTTGCAACTGCTGTTAAGTACAGATTTTCTATACATCTTTAATGTCAGCAGGATTTAAAATTTGCATAAAAGTCATAAATTAATGTTTCTTTGAGTCAGCTTGTCAGCTCTGAGATATGAGATGGTATTGGCTGTTCAAGGCAAGTTATAGAAAAGCTTTTAGCAAAATTGATGGACTGGTTCTTAACAACACTTATGCTTACTTGTGACCTCAGATCTCCGATTCAGGGGCTTCCCTTATGGTTACACTGGATGTGATTTAGGCAGATATACTTATCTGCATCCAAAAATTCCTAGCAGAGGAAAATAGATATCTATCTACATACCTATCATTGCAGTTCTTGAATTCTTCCAAAAGAGGGGTGCAAAGGAAAAGCCTTTGTGTTCATACAGCTCAAGGATCTGGTTCTGTACCAAGAGTCGTTCAGTAAATGATACTGATGATACAGTTTGATTTGGAGGACACCGGAGAAAATGGATCAAATAACAAATACCTTGTATCTCAGTAATTAAAATACATAATAGAATGCTGTTCGTGTTGCTCTAAAAATTGTTCGCATTAAAAAAAATTAAGCAGTTGGTTTTGATTTTATTCTCTAAATGTTTAAAATAACATTTTAGTGCCAACCAGTGCTGAGAAATACACTGATTTTTCAACAGGTGGGCTTGTAAAAAGAATCCTAGAAACAAAGAAAGATTATGAGGCATCACAGAAATCATCAAAGATGACAGAGAGGGTAAGATGGTAATGGCTTCCAAGAACTGTGAATATTAAATGTTGTATTCGTGACCTTTTTCTCTGCCTCAAATGTGTTTTTTCCATTTATGATCAAGCTTTCCTCCTTGATGTGTTATGCTGCTTTTTTTCTCCATTAGTCTGTCAGATATTGTTACCTTCTCTGTGTAGTGCCCTCTCTTTCTCACTTTCAATTGTTGTGGTTTGGGGTTTTTTTTCAGTATTTCAGTACAATTTTTCAGGGAGCCTTCTTTAGCTTATTCTTTTGTTTTCCAGAACAAAGTCTACTGATTTCAGCCTTGCCCTAGACGTAGTAGGGCACACTGTGCATTTGTACAGCTGCACCGTTATTGTTTCAATCTTAGCTGTCGTCTGGGCATTTGAAGAGCAGTATCCTGTTGCCCAGCAATCATTATCATTGTCTAAAAAAAAATGGGATCTCTGGTGCAGTTAACCATATAAAGTATTTTCGTATCATCAAATGTTTCCCTAGTAACATCCTAGCATACCCCATCATTCGGGTCCGAATCTATTAAGTGATTTGATTTGATTTGATTTTTTTTTCCATAATCAGTAGTTAGGAAAAGGGAAAGTGGTTTTTGTTGTTCCTGGGCTTTTTGTCGGTGTTTTTTTTTTTGTTTTGACAGCTTATAAAGGGACTAGAAAGGGTCCAGCAGTGATCACAGACCAAAAGCAAAAGGTTGAACCCCCTTGATTTCAGTGTCTTCCTGTTACAACTGAAGAGCTCTTGCTTTTTCAGCCTTGCAGAGCTCGTGTTACAAGAAGCAGCAAAAGGCAGAGCATTTAGATGGACTTTTCTGATCCATTGGCCCTTTGGAAAGTTTCTAAATCGCTGAGCTAGTTTGATGTGCTGGTGAGGAGGCACTGAGGAATGCAGTGCAGTGCTGTTATAAAAATACAGACAGGTACGTAATGTTTTGGAAAGGCGAGTGCTTTTCCTGAACTCTTAAATCTTCAATTCCAATCACATCTTCTCAATTTTTTAATGTTAATTCAGTATCGTAGGTTTTTACTACCTACATTCTTTTCCAGGAAGGATCTATAGTTTGGCATACTGTTTTAAGATGCTGCAACTTGGACGTCAAGAGTCCAGCTTTTCACAGGGCATCGAGCTCTTTCAAATAGCTGTCTGAAATCAGTAGTGACTTTTGAAGCCTTGACCACTTGACTGCCTCTTTTGGCTTTATCGGCTATCGTAATTTGGCAGTGAGTAATGATATTATGATAGGTTATGAGCAAAGTGTACAGCAGAAAAAAAAATGTCCCTGAGAGACTAAAACCATGGTAGACAGTAGACTGTTTTAAAAACCTGGTCTTATCTAGAACCTCTCTGACTTTATAATCGCTTCTACAATCTGCAGCAAAAGTGACACAGTGTTAACTTTTAGGATTGGAATTTTGGGAGGGTAAAATCAACAATTCTCTCCTCTTAAACAGAGATACTCCCATATGCTTTGTGTCCAGTGGTAATGGGTTCCGCTGGCATACAGACCAGCCTTTTCATTTCTTCCCCAGCAAACTGAGAAAGTTGGGAAGGCAGCTCAGACCCTTGTTGGGAGTATCTTCCTATCTGAAGTTTGGGACTGTCTGGGATCCAGGCCTGCTTGGCTGGAAGAGAATTCCTTTCATGTATTGCAAGGGCTGAGGTTAATGAAGAAAACTAATCCTCCTTAAAATAGGAAAACACCTTCAGTTTCCTGCTCGTAATCAGTTATGAACAGTTAAAGCTTTATGCAGCTTGCTGAATCACATACCATTTATTATAAATGTGCAGCTTGTAGCGTCTGTGTACTGATCGTTGAAACGCTGTTGGCTATTTCTAATGAATATGTCTGATGTGGAAATTTGCCTGCTTGAACAAGCTCTGTCTTTATATAACTGTTCGGAGAAAAGAAGGGGGAAAAGTTGATATTGCTCTGTTTATGCAGGAGCTCTAAAGCTCATTCCTGGAGTGCATGTTGAGCTGGCACTTGTGAGAACAAGAGATACAGCTGTTCCTGTTCCTGGCTTTATAACTAGGTGGTGCTGTTGAATCATCAGTCTCGAGACTAAGTTTTGGTAGTAGTTCATTTAATAATGTCTTCTGCCAGTACATAATTGTGCTGTAGGCTGTACTGTTCGGGTTTGTGTCCTGTCAACTTAAGCACTGGACATAGAAAGGGACAATGGGGGAGGCTTTACAAAACCGCATGGATTTCGTGCTCGGGAAGCTTCCTCTGGTGTTTGTGCTAAATTTTCTGGTTTTTTTTTCTGAATAAGAGTAACTAACTAACTAAAACCATTCCCTTTTAACCCCTTAGATTTTTTTAAATGCACGTGGACAATTACGTCCTTCTACAATAACCATTTAGTCCTGTTGCCCGTTTTCAGTCTCTAAAACATTCATTCAGTCCTTGTCTGTCTTTTGTTGCATCTTTTGAAGCACTGATCTGTGTTAGCAGCGCTGATAATAGACAACTAATTCTGGAAAAAAACGTGCTGACTTCCTAGTCCATCATGTGAAAACTTGTATACAACGCTAAGCTCCTGGAATATCATCTGATCTCATATCCAAGCAGCTGGCTGCCACTGCAGTAGGTTTCTTTGCTGCTACTGCTTTTCAAATTATGTTGTTGAAGTCGTTGCGATCCAGAGAGGAGAAGCGTAGTTTTCCTGACAGCAGAGGAAAAAATAAATGGAAAAGATGATTAAAAATGCTTGGAGTTAGTGACTGGGACTTGACAGATGTAGTTCAGAAAACATGAGCTGGAGACATTACTGAATCCTGGGAATTTATTTTAGAGGATAGAGACACTGTGACGCAGGAGACAGTAAAAGTAGAAAATACATTTCCAACGTGGCGTCGCCTCTGGGAATATTTCAGGGACCAGATATGCAGAGGGTAGCAGGTGGGGGTCTGGCATCCTTGTGTGGCCCTAGCATCATGAGCACGCCTCATCTCTGAGGGATGTTCCTAACATCACGATGGAAGGCAGTGGCAAGATTTATTCTTGCGAGACTGCAGGCCAGCAATTTTGGGAGGAATAGTTCCTGGTCTGTGGAATCTCTTTGGAGAGAGGCAGCAAAAGTAATTAAAAAGAAGGAAGAGTTTCAAGTGGTGTATTCCTGCCAAGTGGTCTAGGCAGGCAAGTGGAACCACGTCCTGTTATGTTGATGGGACTGCGAGAATGGGTCAATGAACTCTGGCCAGTGTGCTGTGCTCAAATGGCCGTAGGTTTTGTGCCAGGTCTAGCTCTGCCGTCTGCTGGGAAGCAGTATCAGTCTGGGATTTGACCATTTCTCCCCAGACTGTCAGCTCTCTTATTTAATTTGTTTTCCGTCAAACTCTCCAGAAGAAATATCTTCTACATCAGTATGCAACTGTATTCCAAAACGTATTATGCATTGGAGGGTAAAATGTAATTGTACTTCTGTATTTTGGAGTAAGGTAACCAAAAGTCCAGTGAAAATTTGAAAGAATACTTGCTTTGGGAAATTACGTTTGATGAAATGAAGGTTGTCCTTGTGTCTGTCAGCAAGAATGTTCATCTTCCCTCGTTTTGTCAAACTATTCAATACATACAAAAGAAATGAAATATTTTCCTAGTTCTGTTCATTAGTCTTTAAAGTCTTGTTCTTCTGCCAGTTGGGAAAATGAAGGGAGAAAAAAATATATTTGTAGTCTGAGTGCTGGAACTTTTGGCTAATACTTTATTAAGTCCAATATTCAGCAAAACCATGATCGATGGATCTACCTGATTTATTGTGGATTGATCAACTAGAAATTAGGTGAAGTTGGTGAATTAATACTTAACCCAAATGTAACACTGGTGAACTCTTGGGGATGTTTCACACCTTCACTTCTAACTCCTGATGGCCGAGGAGCATTTATTTGTGTTAAAAGCATTCCTCTGAAACCTTTTATGTGCTGCGTTTCCCAAACATGCATTTGCTTTTTAAGAAGTTTTAATAAAGAAAAAGAAGAGAAAAGGAAAGTAGGCTGGGACTTTCATCATCGAGGTTTTGCATGTGCAGAAACTTAAAATAATATACACAATTTTCAGGTCAAACAAAGAGGTCATTCTGGAAATACACAAGATTTTTGCTGCCTTGATTAGCTGTGTTCAGCCTAACAAATTCCTGAAAAGACTTCCTAAATGTATTTGTTTAGAATCTAACCCTCTCATGTTAAACAGAGAAAGAAGCAGATGTTACATTTTGTATTTCACTTCATTTATTTGATGTGTGGAAAATGTAGGCAGGTTATTAAATAGTTTAAGCAAGTGGGATCACAGAATTCCCATCTTTGCACTACCAAATACAGTTCACAGGCTTCAGAAAAGCAGCAGCTTTGAGGTTTCTGCAAGGAACAAGTGATATTAAATAGCTTAGCACCTGGATAATATTAACTTTAATTACAAATGTGATAAATTAAGTATGTACTTCTAAGCTTAGAACAAATACAATCATTGCTGATTCTGTTTGTTTAAAGTTCTTCAGGTCATTGATTTTTACATTAATGCATCAGCTGCACAACATTGGGTGTCCCCTCCAGTCAGTGCCATTAGTAACGTGTCGTGTTAGCCAGATGTATTCGTATGTCCCACCATTTAAGTGTTTTGAAGAGGCTCACCATTCAAGACCACAGCTTCTCAGCATCCTGCCAGCTTAATATGTCATAAGAAATGCTGACAGTAAAATTAAATAGAATTACCTGCAGAAGGGCTTTCATCTTTGTGTGACAGCTCTCTTCATGATGATCTGACGTTAACGCAGTGATCTGAATAAAGCTGCAGTGAGAAATTTTTGGTGCAAGCATGCAATTCCTCAAAAATAAGAACTGTACCCAGCAGTCTGGTTATAGACAGGCACCATAGCAGCTTAAATTGAATGAGTGAACGCATGAGTGTCCTTGGTACACTACTACCAACTCTCAGAAAAAAAAGCTGTGGTCCCCAAGTAATTGTGTTACAAGCTGTGAATGCAGGAAGAGGGTTTTTGTCACTCTTGTGATATTCCTGGTACCACGGCTCCTTTGCTGTGGCCTTTGCACACAAAAACACAGAATGTTCTTTCCTGTGGGTACAGTATAAATACAACGTGAGACAGCAGATGGATGTGTTAAACAGAAAGGATATATAAAAGTGCAGTGAGGCGGCCGTGATTTCCATCCCTAGGAGAGGATGCAGTGCATCAGCTGTGTAGCAGCAGCGTGTTGTAGGACACAGTACAGGTGACTTTCCCATATTTCAAGAAGCTTATCAGTGGATTTGGCTGGGGCATAGACTGGTGTGAAAGCAGTTGTTTAACACAAGGAACAGGTTTATTGCAAATTCTTCTTGAACAGGAAAGAGGCTGCTTTTTCAAGAGAAGGAGGTCATGGACCCAGAGTTTCAGCAGTGTGAGCAGAAGAGGAAAACTGGGCAGGACTGGCACCCCATAGGCCATTATGGCTGAATTAATACTACCTGCTATGGTTAATTACCACTAGAGTTGTCTCTTGGCATGTGTGTGGTCAGACTCATTGGATTCTGCTTAGCGTGCCGAATACTGCACCAAATACGCGAGGCTTTGTGAACCGACTTCTCCCCAACACGGACTGAATGTGAAGTAAGGCAGACTGGCTGTAAGGGCTGAGGTGGGGTGTTCATGTATGTCTGAAAAGTCCAGCTCTTTTTAGAGGTATCAAATGTGAACTGGGGGGAAAAAACCCACCACCACCCCCCAAAAAAACAAAAAAGAAAAAAGAAAAAAAACCCCAAACCTTTAAAGAGCTATCCTTTTATTTTCTTTTGGTGCCTTCCAACTGAGAAGCAGGTCAGACTAACTCTGGTAAATCTAACGGTAAGGAACATTGTGTCTCCGATTCCTTGGCCTGTTACTGAACTTGGTACCTGGCATAAGCAGAAAAAGCATCCTGTTCATTTGAAATGATTTAACATTTACTGTTTTCCCTGTGTTTCTGTGAAAGAGTTTCTTATGGTGATCCCTAGTGGATAGTTACAATCTACTTAAAATGCAGACTCTGTAAAAACCAGGAAAAGAAAACACCCTTTATGATCAAAAAATATTTTGTACAATAAAAAAACCCACCTTGTTGTTTTTGCATTGAACATATCAAAATTACTTGTCTAAAATGAAGTTTCTGTCCTGTCCTATAGAAAGAGGTAGGGGGGAAATGGAATAGCTCAATAAAACTATGATTACTTGGGTCTGTTTTCATAATGGGGCATAATACAATAGTTAAAAGGGGCTGTAGAAACTATTAAGTGCTTGATGGATGTTTGTTCTAATTTGATTCATATTTAAAAACTGTTAATTTAAAAAATGGAAACAAAGGAGAAGCTATGTAAAAGTAAGAAAATACTGTTTCTAGAAATAAACTTTTCAAACAGGGGTGGTGGGGGGGGAAATCTTATCACCTCTTCAGCTTAGTAGATGTCAGGCACTTCAAATGCCCTCGCCAGCCCAGCTATCGGAAATGGATGTCTTGTGAACGATCCGTTTTATGGAGCTGTGCGCACTGCAATATTTATACTAATTGCTTTAGCGAGGGTAAATTAAACACAAGTAAATTCTGGTGGTTTCTGGAGCCCTGTTGATAATTTCCCCTTTATTGATGAAAAAGAAAATTCCTGCTTTTTAATTTCTCAGGTCCCTGCATCCGAGTCCACGTTGTGTTCTGTTCGCATTGAGGTAATGGGAAAGGCAGACTTTTTCCCAGGAATCCAAAATAAACATTTATCTTGGTGCCTTATGAAAAACACGAAGGAAAGGAAGCGTGTTGGGCCTACAGAAGTCATATAGGCTTTTATATGGGGATAATTTATTGATTCTTGAGCTTTTGTGAAAAGAGAGTTCATTGAGGTGTATGGCCTAATTAAATAGACTGGAACAATTCTGATTCTGGCATTTTTCTTAAAACTGAATATATCCTGTTACATGTTTGTGCAAAATGAGCAAAGGTGGCATTCAGGACTCTTACCACCCATGTTGCCTGTTGTAATAAACCATCTGCCATAATTCGTAGCGATTTAGAAGAGTGTCCCACGTAGATGTTAACCCGTAACTGTAACTATGAAACTGAGAACAGACAGTATGGCTTCCCCCCCTCCCTTAATTACTTATAATCAGCGATAGCTGGCAAAGCTTGAGTGCGTCATGGTGAGAATTCTCTGTCCTGAGCTCAGCTTTCTATAGACCGCAGGAAATGTAACGTGGCATCTTGGTAGTACAAGTGTTAGTGAAATGAAAGGAAGGAACGATGGTTATTTTTTAACTCTTGGCAGGAGGGACAACAATGTGCCAGCTGAGCTACTGCACCTTCAGGTGTCGGGAAGTTTTGCTTGGGAGCTTGAAATTTAAGTGCTTCTCTTTTAAAGAGAGATATACTAAAATACTCTTGCATGTTCCCGCACCACTTAGATATAGCGTATGTGTTTCCAAGACACGGGGTTTTTTAACAAGCCTGTTGTTGTACCTGTTTAAGTCTGAATAGTATTTAATAGATTTTTAGTGGTAGTACGTTTCAGTACTTGAAATGACTTTGGATGGGATAACATCTTGTCCTTTTTACGTCAGTTTTGAAGAATTGAACTACACAAAGAGTATGCTGGCGTTACAGGGACACTAAAATTATATTTGAATATTTACTAATACACTTTAAGGCCATCTTCCTGATTCATAGAAAATATTCCATGGTGTTTGATTTCCACTTGAGCTTTTCAAGCAGCTGTGTATTTTAGCATGGAATATTTCCAATTGTTAGCTGGATCTGTGTTTTAAAGTATACATTTCTGGTTTGCTTGTTTACTGAATTGTGGGATTTTCACTTCTTCTTTATTTTTTATTTTCATAACCATACTTGCTGGTGCTGAGATGTGTGGCTGCTTGGACTGTCTAGGTATCAGGGAGGTCACGCCAGCATTACAGGAATGTAAAACATTGAACCCTGCATTTGGAAAATAAAAATGAAGCATTCTTCAGGTTGTCACACACCCAACTATGTCCTCAGATAATGGACTGGCTGAGTCCTCTCGCTCCTGAGATAGTTGTATTTGAAACAAATTCCTTATCTCTTGGTTGTGGCTTCTTATAATGGATGGCGGGGAGGAAAGTGGTAGGGGTTTGGTACACTTGGGAGGAGAGGAAAAAAAAGGCAACGGGACTTCTTCCTGGGAAGCTGTTGGATCTGATACAACTCTGTTCTGCTGCTGAACTGAAGGTGATTGTCTTTATAGGTAACTTCCCAACTACATGTGGAATGTATGGTGCAACAGATTAAGACTTCCCTATGGTTTTGGTGGAGCACAACATGTAGCAGGGACTGGGAAAACAGAGTTAGAATAGAGAGCGAAGGGTTTTGAAACACTGTGGGAGTGCAGATCTGTTTATACGTCTTTACTAGCTGCAGCAAGACGGTGGAGCAAAAGAATATTTCCAGGAGAGAAACTCTTGTCAGCTGGAGATGTGTGCTGAGCCCTAGTAAATGGCTGGTGTGCAGGACCCTGGCCTGTGGTCTGGGCCCTCAGGGGCTCTTGGGCAAAAGCTCCCTTCTGTGGGGAGCTGCAAGATCAACAGGGAGAGAAGCTGGATGACGCTGATGGGAACGCCATTGGCCATTGTGCTCAGCGGTTGGCCAAGGAGGAGACCCAGAGGAGAAGATCTGCTCAACCCTAAGCAGCTCTGCTCAGAACGGGGCTGCTCACCAGCTCTTGGGGGATGAAACGGGTCAAGAAGCAGCGCTTTCATCTTTGCGTCGCAAAGGATAGCAAACACATGGATGGCTCCAGAAAGTATCTAAATAACGTGTTTTATGTAATGTAGTATAATGAAACACCTGCTTCTGTGAGAGAGGTATGGGTTGAGCGAGAAGGAATTAAGATGAGTGTTATTTTTAACAGTTTAGCCAGCAGTCATGAATTGACTTAGGGAGTGAAGGTCACAAGTTCAGCAGCATTTGTCACTTCAGCCCAGTTCCTAATTAAACAACTTTAACATTATAAAATCGCAGTAAACTCAGAAGTCCCACAGTTTTCATGCACCGCGTGTGTGGTAAAACACAAGCATCGGACCTAAGTAAATCTCAGCCTTCAAATCTTTAGAAGTATTTTTCTAAAAAATATATATATATATATATATCTGAGTTCATCAGTAAGCCAAGGGCTGCTGAAATGTGTTTGGCAGTAGTCCCTGCTGCCTCCAAACGCAGCTGAACAAACAGCCCACAGCTCGCACAGGAAGACAGGCCAATTGGGTAGGAGGGCAGGAGGGGACAGCGCGGTAGATTTGGTGTCCCAGCACGAGAGAGAAGCACACTGCCACCTCTGTGTTTATATAGCCGCTAGGAACCCTGCTTAGGAATTGGTTGATCCTGCGGTTGGGGTGGTAGAGAAAGACCTTTCTAGTTTTCCGGCATACATTGACTGAGCGAAATGACTTTAAATAAACTTTACTTAAAGCTTTGTGTGTCTTAAAGAAAAACTCGGTTTGGGAATTTGACCTGTAGGGCTCTTGGAAAGAAAGAAAAATTAGGTTGTTTTTCTTGATGGGGGAGAAAAAACCCAGCGGACTTTTCTTTAATGGTGATTGTTATTTTCAGGGAAGGCTTTCCTGGAATGAGATTATTACAGTGTGTTAGTAATGTGGCATCGCTTTGCTCTTTTTATGGCATCCTTTTGCGCTTCGTGACTTTGCCGCTTTAGCAAACACTTTCTCTGTATTTAACTTGCAGTAAGCTAGGAGGCTTCAGGAGATTGACCACAGAGACTCTGCTGGCTGCACATGAGGGAAGCGTGCACAAGACCAAATTATTTTTGAGTAGTGGAGTTTATTGAGGCCACATCTGCAGCCTGCATGATTTTACAACCACTGTTAACAGAAGTACAAGGCATGGAATAACCACCGTCTATTTTAGCTGTGCAGCGTGAAGTGCTATTATTAGGACCAGCATTAGGAGCTGGAAATCCAGACAGGGACAGTGGAGGGAGAGAAGCATCTTGGAGGGACTGATTTAGAGAAGCAGAAGGAGGCTGTGCCCTTCAGCGTCTGCTGCAGCTCCCAAGTAGCAGCAAAACAGTGGCAAGCAGGTCCGATGAACGTTTATGGTGCGGTAGCCTATAACGTGATGAGCGGGGCTGCTTCTGCTTCTCCAAATTACTGCCTTTCAGATTTCATTATCACCTTCCTCCAGAGTTTAACATGACCTTTTTTTCAGTGTCGTTATGCGCCGTGCCTTGCAGCAGCCTTGAGTAAATGCCAATCCACCAAGTCCTGGTGCAGGGCTTGGGAGCGATGCCGTGACGGTCCAGGCTTGCCCCATAGAGTGCGCAGGGGGAGGATAGATGGATGTGTGATTTACACAGCGAACGCGTCGGCAGCCAGTGGCAGCAACAGATTGATAACAAAAGTGGTGTTGTACATGTCTGTTGAGAGCTTCTGTTTAATGATGCCACGTTAAGCCACAGAAATTTCCCTTTCAATATATAGGAATGGGTTGAAGTAAACCATGACTGAATGCGAAGGAGTTTCCCCCCCCCTACACCCACTGCTTTGGGAAAGATCGTGTTGAGAATGAGAACATCAGTGAGATCATTTATGGGATCAAATACTAATTTTACTTTTGTGCACTTGTGATCTGAGAAGCGATTTAATATTGCTGACGCTATTGCAGAGTTTTGTAGCGTCCTCTGTAGCAGTGGTGACTTCGATATGGCATGCTTTCTGCTCATCTATTTCTAGACTATTGCTTCGTTTCTTCTCTTTCATTGCAGGCTGTCATAAACATTTCTCCAGATACTTCACAGTTAGCAGTCTCTAAAACATTCTTCATTCAATACCTCGTGTGCAACAAACATTTTTCCTAGTTTTCATGCTTTCCTTCTTCATCCTTTCTATTAGGAGAAGCCCTTTGTATCGGAAGCAGCTAGGAAGAAAGAGAGAGACTTGGTAGCCAAAGAAATTGAGAAGTTTCAGGTCTCTATTCAGACTCTGTGCCGGAGTGCCCTTACACTTGGCAGGATCATGGATTACATTCAAGAAGACATGGATGCCATGAAGAACGAGTTGCAGATGTGGCGGCACGAGAACAGACAGCATGCAGAAGCTCTACAGAAAGAGCAAAGGTGAGTGTGGTCAGGGAAAGTTTGATTTATCTCTCGAGACACATTTCTGCTTTTAGGAGAGGGGAGAGTTTTGCTCACTTTTCAAAGCAAATTTGTCATCAGTCATTTTTGTGGTTTTGGGAATTTTTTTTGCAGTCTAAATTGTTTTTTGAAGTGTTAAAGTCTTAAGGTCTTTTCAGCTCAGTTTCACATGATGTACGTGACAGCAGAGATGCAAATGTTCATGTGAGGTGAGAGGGCTTGATGTTTCGTTTTCTTCTTCTTCTCACAAGTATATAAGGAGCAATGGGGGAAGAGTAAACAAAGTAGATTTTGAATTGGGACTAGGAGCGGATTCCTAAATCACAGCCTGCTCTCTTTGTGCCATTGAATCCAGCGTGTTCTGCAGTGGTGTTAATAACAGTTGTTGCCATCTGTGCGAGGTTAAAAAACAACATTGGAAAGCCAGCAGAGTGAAGGTGGTGTGCATAATAGAAACAAGGAGGTCAAGCCTAGAAACAGTTTCTTTGGCCTTACTTGTCTCACCAATGTGTCTTTATGCTCCTTGAAAACAGAACTTCCCTTCCAGTTGTGTGTCCTCTGATCTTAAACGTGAACTAGATATCGATCTTCTTGGCTTCACAATCAGCCTAGATAGATTTGCTGCTCCCTGAATCCACATGCTTCATTCGTGCAGAAGCAAGTATGCGTGGTATTCTTAGCTAAGTCCTATCTAGGTAGGCAGCACTCGGTTACATGTCGGAAATTTACAGCTGCTGGCTTAGTCCACTGGCTGAAGTGGGAATTAGGGCTTTGGTTCACATATAAAGTGTAATGATGTTAATTCCTTGCACTTACATAGCACCTTCTATCCCAAAACCTTGACAGGCTTTAAAACGCTGGTTGGCCTCAGAATGCACCACCCCTGCAAAGAGAAAGGAAATGGTGTTTGGCTTTATTTTACGGTTGGAGAAACTGAGGCATTGACTCACTCGCCTTTGCACCACACCTAGCAACAGGGAGCACGTCTCAGGCCTTTCTCCAGGCGTGTGCTTACTCAGTGGATCCACTTTGGCCTTGCGAAGCAAGTCATTTATACTTCGGCTGCTTTCCCAGCACAGTGACTGTACATGCTTCACTGGACTCGTATGTCCCCTGAGTTCCAAGGCAGAGTCTACTGAGGACAAGACAGTTTCCTTGATACTGGTGCAGAAGGAGAGAGGGAGCGGGAAGGCAGAACTGCCCAGCTGATTTTGTTTGCGGATTTATGTCAAACCAAGCTTCACAACGGCCAGCTGTTTCGTGCAGAACTGCGGGCGGGCTAGCATCCCCTCAGCAGAGCCACTCGGTTCCCTTTCACGAGCTAAGGACTGCCACGGCATATCCCAGCGCTTCACAAAGCTTCGAATGAGATCCTAATCAGATCAGTGTAGTGCTAAGGCATGTCCAATCCTTCAGTAAAGAATTACAGAGTATCAGGCATGAAGAAGACAATGCTTCCCATATGTACTGGAATTTGGATGCACGTCTTCGCTTGCTTTGCTTCTGTGAAAGACAATTGAAGGATCCCATTGGGGAAATGTTAGTGCAATTTCTAGCAAGGCTTTTGGTGATTTATGCTAATGTGGTAGAAAGGAGGGGAAAACTAAATGATTTTGCCATGCGGACTTTAGCTAATGAGTCCACAAAGTGACTGGGTAATTCAGAATGACAGCAGGCTAGTTCAGTCTGTCATTTCCCTGGCTGTTCAGTGTTCCTGAAGATCAGCAAAGCATTACAGACGGGGGCACATTTGTTTTAAAGCCAAACAGCTCCATTCACTTAAGATGCGTCAGTGTACTTGTGGTTTATTAGCATAGGATTTATTACATTTCCTATTAGTGTGGGATTGCCTGGCCTTGTCAGCAGCTAGTGATGGGTCAGTTTTCGTATACCTTGCCTCTTCTCAGACGTCTACCTGCTGTAGCTTGGTGCTCCCGGCAGCTGCTGGTGTCTTGCTGCTGGCTTGCTGGTTTATTGTAGGAAATAGCTGGTAGCAGGCCAGCAACCTCCACAGCAGTTGGATTTGTCCCTCTCTGCCACGTGCTTCTCTCCTTTAAGTTCTTGTGGTGAGGCCCACAGGGATGGCTGTTACCATGTGTATCATGGCAGGACCCAGGGGCCCCTGGAAAAGGCAGGTGTCCTTAAAATCATAGAATGGTTTGGGTCGGAAGGGACCTTTAAAGACCACCTAGTCGAACGCCCCTGCCATGGGCAGGGACATCTTGCACTAGATCAGGTTGCTCAGAGCCCCGTCCAACCTGACTTTGAACACTTCCAAAGATGGGGCATCCACAGCTTCTCTGGTCCTTGTTGTGTTACATCCCAGAGAGATATCCCAGAGGTGTTGCTTCAGCCCTGGGCCAGGTGGTTGCAGCTTTGTCTGGGTAAAATGAAAGAAGCGCTTGATGTATACATAGTGTGGGGTGAAATAACTGCAAAGCCATTTTTAGCAGAATTTTAGCAGAAAGCAGGATTTTAGCAGAAAAACTAGATTAGCCAAGAAGTGACCGTTTACTGGTGAACCTTGCGTGATCTCTCTTGAACAATATTCTGCTCTGTCCATGTTGTTAGCTTTGCCTTTGTGCTGCTTCTTCTAAACTTTCTGTCAGGAAGGGTGAGCGCCACTTAAATTCTTTGCGAACTTTCAGGTATTGAATGTACTTTCTTGGAGGCTTAAGTAACCCGAAGCAGCATAATGTTTCCAATAACATTACGCTCTTTGTGTCTCTTTCAGCATCACAGACAGTGCAGTAGAACCATTAAAAGCTGATCTGGCTGAACTGGAACAGTTGATTAAAGACCAGCAAGACAAGATCTGTGCTGTAAAAGCTAATATTTTAAAGAACGAAGAAAAAATCCGGAGGATGGTTCTTAGCATAAACCTGTCTTCGAGAAGGTGAAGAAGAGGGGAGGGGGAAAAAAAAGCCTTGGGACTGACTGACATTCCTACCAAATAAAAACAAAATAGCAGAGAAAACTAAGATATGCCTTGTTTAGATATAAAATGTTTAGGGACCAGAAGTCTAAAAATTATATAAAATGCTATTATTGCATTAATCTTTAGATGTTGCTATTACCCAGGATAAAATTATATTCATTTGAATGCTCAAGTTGCAGAGCTATTAAAATAACTTGTTTGTTTAGATGTGAACTGCTGTTACTCACTTACCAGGTCTTCACAGCCATCTTCCCACCCCTGGCCTGTTGAGCACAGTTTCTGAGCCACTGTTTCTCTCTCCATCTCCTTCTTCTCCTTATTTCCACTGAGGTTACTTTTGAACACGCTGTCACGAAAAATGGGTATTAGGTACTTCTTTTACCCCCTTAAATAAATGTTCCAAACTCCTGCAGGTCAGAAGGTTCCTGAATCCTGTTTGTTATTAACAGGGAAAATTATCTACCAAACAATGCCACGAGATCATGAAGTAAAGCCTTGTGTAACTTGCAGTTCTTTGCACCATTACAGAGGTGATGTCATGTTTTCAGAGCTATCAGGAATCTTATTAGGAACAACTGAAAATGCAATACGAACATCACCGTGTAAGGGAGCAGAAGTATTTTATCTGCACAGGTGTTAATTCCATTTTTATTGCATATGTTCATTTGGAAAGGATTAATTTAAGTACCTGTTTCCTCCCAAATGCACGTTCCTGTAACTTTTTGTACGTGAATAATTCCACTGATTTTTTTTAGTTAACTGCAGATGTCTGTACTGTTTTCCTAATGACCTCTTGAGCGTACTGCACGTTAGAGTCCAGCTTTACTTATGCCTAAATCTGCAAAGTGTATTAGCGTAGACACAACTATATGACACCGCACTGAGCACAGAAGGCTTTAGTCCCCTGCAAGGCTGTTCTCAAGATTTTTATAACGTGCGAGCACATCTTCTCCTCCCCTGTCGTTTGGATTGTGTATGAAGTGCTAGTGTCCTCTTTTTTTTTCCTTCTTTGATCGGCATATCTGTGGGTTGGGTTTTTTTTTTTTCTTCTTGGTTTCTTTTTCTGGTATCTGGACCTCGAAAAACCTACCAAATGGATCATCACCAAATAGTGTGAGTATTTAGTATGTTAAATACAGACATTTTAAAGGGCAGGATGCTTTGCTGCATGGGGTTTTGGTGGGGGTGGAGAGGAAGTAGGGGACTTGTGAAGGAATAGGAGAAACTTTCTGATCTGTACTTAACAGCACATGACACTATGCTCTTTGCATTTGAATTGTCACTTCAATTTTTTTATTTCAATATCTGAACTTAAATGGTGAAGCAGTATTGTGGGTAGGGTCCGGAGAGGCAGGACTCTTGCAGTGACCCAGCCCTGCGTTGCCACCCTCTGCTACCGTGCATTGCTTCTCACCCAGGGTTGGAGCCCGTCCACTGTGTCCTGGGTCTCATCACATGAAGGAAAAGGGGTTCAGGAATCCCCACCAGAATCCCCAGAGCCCAGAACTGATGGTGAAAGCCTGCGTGGTCAATATATAACTTTGGAGTGGTTTGATTGCTCTCTCCCTTCTCCCTTTAAATACTTGCATCAAAAAATACGGGGTTTGGTCGGATTGCTCAGACCCCTGCTTAGACGGAGTTTGACCCCGTGAGCCCCTGGTCCCTCAGTGCTTCTGTTGCCACTGCTAGAAGCCACCCTTTAAAAGCACAGAGAGATTTGTTACCAGTCCCCCAGCCTTTGTCACCCCCTTGGTGCCTCTCCCACGCCCCTTCTGTATCCACAGACAAGACCGGCGCGGTGCTGCTGGAGCACGGGGCTGGCAGGAAAGCCGTAAGAGGAGACCAGTAGCAGGGTGTTCCAGGTGTTCTCCAGGGACATGAAGTGATTTCAGCTCTGCCCTGGCTTAAACAGGATTTAAATCATGACTTTTTCTTTCCCTTGGCTACTCCATTTCACAAAGTTCCCTTCACCAGACCCTTTCTCCTTGTCTTCTCCCTGCTGACGGGCGCTGCGTGCTCTGCGTGGTGATGACCCACGCATTCGTCTGTCCTTGCGTTAGAAGTGACTGCCCCTGAGTCGGGGTGGAAAGCCTGGGGCTCATATAAACCTGGGGCTTGGAGGCACTGATTTGGTTCCTGGGAGACCTTGGGGATGGCTTCTTGCATCTTTATGCACCCATTTTCTTACTCTTTCTGCATCAAATATCACTTTAAACAAGAATTGGTTAGTGTAAGGTTTAATAATTTTAATAACTTGTTAGGGTTTCCCGCAGTCTTAGCTGGTTCTCTGACTAGGTTTGCTTTGTTTTCCAGTATGATGGAACTCCTTTTGGAGCTGAGGCTTGGCTTAATTCTAAAGGCAGGTTGAGGATGCAGCACTGAAAAAGCAAATAAACAGCTGTGCCTCACGAAGGGGAAAGGAGCCTCTCTGAAAATGGATAGAGAAGAACGTCTGTGTGCGCACGTCTGCCTGCGTCTCTCTTGCACACGACGCCTTGCCCCTGCCTTGGGCTTGCGTTTCAGCTTGTGGGTGGTTCATTAGCAAGGGAAACTTTGCTAGCGCGGTGGTTTGGGGTTTAAAACCCTTACATTGTCAGGCCCCTTTGGCGCTAATGGAGCCTGACAGTTCTGGGAAGCAGGACTTGTATTTCACGACGTGCCTGACATTCCTCTCTTGTGCAGGTCGGGAGGTGGCTGCCAGCCCCTCTGGGTTAGGGATGGAGAATATTTCTCAGCTGAAAAGGCAGAGCTGCTGGCAGGATCCTGAAACGCAATGGCTAGCCAGCGAGGGACACCGGTGGGGTGACAGGACTTCCCCAGACCAGGAGGACTCAGGTCCAGGGGCAGAAGAGGCCGGAAGGGGGCGGTGGGGTGAGCTCACAGGTCTCCATCTGAGGACATCAGTGAGTGCTCTGGCTGTTGGAGACAGTTCCCTAGGGTGGGAATGGGAGAGGCTTAGTTCTGTGTTCAGTGGTGCAGGGGAAAGGAAGCCTGAAGGCTGAGGGTTGAGGACTTGGATGGAGTTCAGGTACCAGAGGATCCAACTGGGGTT
Source organism: Mycteria americana (assembly GCF_035582795.1). Lineage (NCBI taxonomy): Eukaryota > Metazoa > Chordata > Aves > Ciconiiformes > Ciconiidae > Mycteria > Mycteria americana. Next base: position 1,709,427 of record NC_134373.1, on the reverse strand, counting down.
GTGAGGGACCCCCCGCTCACCTGGGACCTTGCCCCTCAATTCCAGAGACACCAGTGCCAGGCATCCTGAGTCCAAATGCGCTGGCTGTGTAGGCTGCTTCTAGATTCAGCCCATTTCTTGAGTATTCTTCAATTCACCTCCTTGTCAAGGTGAGCTCAAAAACAAGGCTCCCTAGAAAAGCCCATTTCTCTGCCTTGTCTGCAAGAGCAGCCTTGGGCAAGAAAGCTCAGGTAAGGCTGTTTACTTTGCCAGCGTCTGAAGTTGTGAGATTTCTCTCACCCGTCTATGAGTTTGAGTCCTTCAGTCTCAGACCCTGCACCTTAGTTACAAGATCAGGTGTCTCTTCCCATCTCATGGAGGCTATCTGCCAGGGTTCCTCACCCATCACGAAGGTAGATGCTCTGGGTAGCAGGCTCTACACACCCCTTCTCCTCCAAATTCTCACTCCCCACTGTACCCTCCAGATGGAGACAGCTTCTCTAATTCAACCAGCTCGCTCAGGGGCAGAGCTCGCTCTTGTTTTGGTCCTGATGGGACATGTCCTGCTTGGAGGCACGTAGATGTGGAATTAACAGTTTCGCAAACAAGCAGCTCTTGCCAGAGCTGGCACTTGAGTGTTTATGTTTCAGCCTCGGGGGTAAATGCTGTGTGGTTTGTCCCTTCCCAAACTGTGGCTCCAGGCTGCCTGCTGACCTGGGAAGACAGCGCTACCGCCGTTCACATCTCATTATCCTCGCTAGCTTGGGCAAAATGACCAGCGTCGTTATTTGTACCTTGAAATCCAAAATTCCTGATCGTGTGTGTGCAGCCCGGGACATACCACCTCCAACACAGCCGTGGTGCACGCGTCCCTGAGCCAGATCTGGGTTTCTCCGCTCCGTTGAGCTGGTGCCTGATCTTGCTGCAGCTCCCTCTGGTCTGGCTCAGCGATACTGGGTTGCTGTGCTGCTGGGGATCTGAACAGTAGATGGAAACTCCTTCTGCTCTCTAAGCCAGGCGGACTGAGAGGGACACATTGCTTCCTTCGTGGCGTGCCCTTGCTTTCAGCTGACTCCTCGCTGCAATTTGTTGTATTGGATTTCTTCCTTCGTGAAGCCAGAATAATTCAGAGGCCTCGGAGACGGTCTCTTGCCTATTGGGTTACTTCCCATGAGCACATCTTGGAACGTAAAGGGGAAAATGCCAATTACTTTTAAATGCTTTAGAATTGCAAAGCTCTAGCTATATTTCTGTGTCAGTAGAGAAAAGCCTGGCATTTGTAAGCCAGCCAGCCCCTTCGTGATTTAGGGGATGCAGCCCATTGAAAGCTAATTGAAACTGGGCTCCCAAACAGCTTTGTTTTAAAAATTAAAAAGCCCCAGTGATTTTTTTGGTTTTTTTCCCCCCAAAGCACCTTGGATCCATCCACTGAGGAGGCAGCTACCGCAGCCTGATATTGCCGCTGTGGTTGCAGAAGAGGGCAGGACCGAGGCTGTGGAAAGCCCAGCAAATGCAGGGCTGCTTGCGTGTTTGTGGGGCTTTTGTGAATGCATCCTTCTCTGCCAGAAGAGTCCAAGGGGGTGGGCTGGCTCTGGGACCTCGCACATCTTAGACGGCTGGACCCTGCCTCAGCTGAATTTGCACTCTCCCCTCTTCCCGGAGTCTGAAGGCAGATGGGGAGGCAGGTCAGTCCAGTACGTGTGATGGGCTCGGGAGCTGCCAGCCGTGGAGTGACCTTCAGCTCTTGGAGAGCCCCAGGCACATCCCACGATGCCCCCGATAGCTGCCTGCAACGCCGAGGCACGCCTCTTCCAAAGTGCTTCCTGCCATATTTTGTGAAAAAAATATTAAGAAATAACATTTCCGTTTTCCAGTGAGAAATTTAATTAGAAGGAATTAAAAGGTATCGTTTATTTAATAGTTTATAGTTTAATTTAATGTGATGAAAAAAGGATTAGCTCCCTCCCCCTCCTACCCAAATCCCAGCCGAAGACGATGGCAGCCTGGCCTCCAATTGCATCCAACAGCCACAGAAGGGAAACGCTTACCAAGAAGAAAAGGGAGAGAAATTCCACCCCAGATTTACGACTTGTGAAGCAGAGGTTGCATGGGTTAGCCTTATTTTATGTCGCGCTGGGTCTCACAGACTCGACTTTGTTGTGTGCCCGGGAATGGGCTGAAAACTGATTTTTTTGGCTGTTTTTGCAGGTCACTTGTGTGCTCAGGTGCTATTTTGGGCCACTGAGGTTCTCGGTTGTGTGTACGTGGCGGAGCGTGTGGTTCAGACATGCGGAGAGCATGCGCGCTTGTCCCTGCAAGGTGGGGTTTTTCCCTCCCAGGCGGTTTCCCCTTTTTGACTTTTTTTTTTTTGGCTAGCGACAGTGATTAGGAGCATCAGGCGGAAGTGAATGGGAGGGGTTTGGCCCCAGGGACATTGGCAACGTAGGGTTTCCCCCCTGCCACGCTCAAGTCAGTTGGGTGGCAAGTTCTGTTGCGCAGGAGGAACGCTCTGCCTGGTGGCCCCTGCTCCAGCCCTTCTCTATCATAGACTTTCCAAAGCAAACATCTGCTGTTCAGGGGAAGAACCCAGATGTGGCTTCTTCCTTCAGGATCGGTCAGGCTCGTGGCGCAGCCCCATGCAAGGGAGCTTTCTGCACCCTCCTGGCCCTGGTGGTTTTGCCCTGAAATGACCTCTGGGGAATCCTTGCACAGCTCGGGACTTCAGCAGAAGCAGGAAGACCTACGGCAATGGGTAACAGCACAGTTGTGCCGATTATCTTTGATTGTGCCGCTTATTTTGCTCAGAGGCAAGAGGTGGTGGGGATGGGAGCCCTGCTCTGAGGTGGCACACGGAACCCCCCTGCTGTCATCCTGGTTGTGCTTTGTTTCTGCACCGAGGCTAAGTTGATCACCAGAGCTGGGACCGGGATGGAGCTCACCTCCTCCATTAACTGGAGGTTTGGGAAGCAATGCGGCAGGATCTAAATGGGTCGGCCGGGAGGCACACGAGGCCAGAACAAATGACCCAGTGATCCTAGAAAGCCTCTAATCCTACCACAGCATCTACACCTGGTGGCAAATGCGCTCAAGGCATTCTCCCCAGGTGTTGCACCAGAGGCACCCAGGACACATGGGAAGAGGGGGCCCAGCCACTGCCTGGCCCGGTACTTCACCCAAAGTGCAGCACTGGGAAGTGGATCCTGGGACATGCAATGAAGTGCAGATGCCACCTTTGAAAATGCATCCAGGCCTGGAGGACAGGGACTACGCCTGCTGCAATATATTGCTCTCTGCCCTATGCTGGATAAGGCGGAGAAGGCAAAGGTGATGTGGAAACGCCATCTTCGGCCTTACAGGGAAAGCAGCGCCTGAACGCACCTACGGTGACAACCTTCTCCTTGAAGCCAGGGAGAAAATGGACATGTTCTGCAAATGAGTCGACTTCTCCAAGGAAAATGGATGTCTTTTTTTTTTTCCAGCTTTTGAAGAAGTGCAAATTTCTTTTAAAGAAAAATGTTGGTAGATTTTTTTTTTCCTTTTTCTCTTTTTACAACTTTTTTTTCCTGTATGTGAAAAGGCCAGGTGATTTCTGTCCTTTTCAGTACTGGAAGTACTTCCAGGTGTGCTGGCTCTGCAGAAGGACAGGGCAGGGCTGGCGTTAACTGCTGCCGGTCCCACACCCTGCAGGTGAGAGGCTTCCAGAGATGGCAGAGGATGTGGTCTCCCTGTGTGTGGGCCATCGCTTAGATAACTCCCTTCTACAAACCAGAGCAGCTACAACCCCATGGACTCGTGGTCACGTGCTGAGGTATGGTTGCTTTTCTGAGGGACGTGGAGGCACGCACGAGTGGGGTTAGGTGCTCGGCTGCTGGAGCAGGATGGGCCTGGGGACCTTGCTGAGCATCGCCTTCCTGCAGGATGTGCGGCTGGGGAGGCTCCCTGCTCTCTCCTTCCTCCCAAGAGGATGTTGTAGAGGCAACGACCGAAACAAGTCTGGCCCGGGGGGCCCATATGCCTATCTTTACTGCAAGGTCTGTTAAAGGTTAATAGCATAAATAATGCAGAGAAGGAGAAACTACTTTCTACACAGGAGAAACTACTTAAATATCTAAAATAACTGATACAACCCCAAAACTGAGACAAACAGAAGGAATTTCATTTTCCTGAGAAAAGCAGCAGATATAGTCCACGTGCCCAGGGTATACCAGGACCTGTCGTCTCTCCGTCTCCTGCTGAACCACATTTAGGGAGGTCTCGTGCTGCAGTGCTGTGGAAGGGAAGGGCCCTTGCTCTCCATCCGGTGTAACTGCTTTTGTTTGAAGGGCTAATTATGGATGTAAACTCCTCCCTCCCCAAAAGGCCAGAAGAGCCTGTTCCAGATGACCGGGATATAAACTGAAAGGACTTCCACTGATTTAATGGAAAAGGCATATTTTAACAGAGCTCTTTTTGTTTCAGAAGACTGACTTGGTCTAGAAGGAAATGGATGGGAAGTGGTACAGGCGAGCAGAGTGGAGGAGCTGCAGAGCATCTCTCAATTCCTGGGCTGGCAGCCTAGCCACAGGGACTGTTTTCTGGCTAACAGCTTTACGTTGGATTGGTTGGTGGCAAGAGGTGCTTAATTTCTTCTGTGCTTTCAGGTTTCTCTGCTTTTTGGAACAGCATCTGCTGATGCTGGAGACCAAGTGTCGGTTGTGCTTGGGAGGAGCTGGGGATACACGGCGTATTGCAGAGCTGTCTGGGAAGGAGAAGCTGTTTGGATAAGAAGCAGTTGCTCCGAGCAAGAGGTTCCAAGCTGGTCTGGCTTTAACCTCAAGAGGGAGAAAGGAAGTCTTTCTGTCCAATTCAAATAATCTCGGCGGTACTTCCAGTGCACGTTACAAAGCTGGAAACTGGAGTCAACCTGAGGTAGGTCCTGGGTCAGCATCAGTGCATGGAGAGTAGGAACGCACAGGTGAGAACCAGAAGTGGCACTGATGAATTGTGAATGAGCAGCACAGAGATGCTAGGCTTTGTCTCATTGCATCCTCTTAAAGGCAGACAAGCAGCCTTTAACCATTTGCATGATGCTTTTTCTTTTTTTTCCGCTGGAGAGACGGCAGCGGGAAGAGAAGGAGCCCAAGATGCTCCTCTCCACAATACCCGAGTTCCTCTGTCGACTATCACAGACGTCTGTGCTGCAGTCCTCGTCGTAAGGATAGATGGGAAATAAATGGCAGTGCTGTTTTCATAGTTCTCAGCTACTATGATGTCTGAGGATGTGGAGAACAAAGAATGACTCCTTCGACATCTCAAAGTGTCTTGTGAGCCTGATGGCTGGACATCAGGAAAATGGCATTAGAGTCAAGTATGTTTGAAACAGTATCAACAAAGCACTCAAATGGTTAAATGCACGTATAAAAATGTACATAAATTGTATCATGGGGAGAAAGGTGAAAGTAAACAGACTGTCAACAAATAGTGAATATACTATTTGAATATACTATTTGAATATACTATTTGAATATTCACTATAGTGAATATACATGATGAACTCCTTTCTCCTGGCCTTCACTTGCACAGGTATTAAAGTCTGTAGATTTGGGAAACTGGAACAAAATGCCTGTAAAAGTAAGTGTTTCAACATATATGTTAACCTGAGAATAATCGCTATGATCGTGTGTTTTGACTTTGTGTCAACACTGAGGGAGATAGCTAAAGACATCCTCGCTCCACTGGTGCTTGTGTCTAGGAAGTCCCAGGAGGTAGTGGGAAATGATCGCTTCAGAAAAAACGTAAAGCTAGGCAAGAGTGAGCTTGGTGAGCTCTCACCTGGCATATCGCACTCCAGCCTCTACTGGAGCAAGCCGAGACCTCATTTCTTTTCGTGCTGATTTTATAGCCATGTTGGTTCATAGAATCATAGAATCGTTTAGGTTGGAAAAGACCTTTAAGATCATCAAGTCCAACCCTTCACCTAGCACTGCCAAGTCCACCACTAAACCCTGTCCCTAAGCACCACATCTACACGGCTTTTAAATACCTCCAGGGATGGGGACTCAACCACTTCCCTGGGCAGCCTGTTCCAGTGCTTGACAACCCTTTCAGTGAAGAGATTTTTCCTAATATCCAGTCTAAACCTCCCCTGGCACAACTTGAGGCCATTTCCTCTCGTCCTATCACTTGTTACCTGGGAGAAGAGACCGACCCCCACCTCTCTACAGCCTCCTTTCAGGCAGTTGTAGAGAGCGATGAGGTCTCCCCTCAGCCTCCTTTTCTCCAGGCTGAACAACCCCAGGTCCCTCAGCCGCTCCCCATCAGCCTTGTGCTCCAGACCCTTCCCCAGCTCTGTTGCCCTTCTCTGGACACGCTCCAGCCCCTCAATGTCTCTCTTGGAGTGGGGGGCCCAAAACTGAACACAGCATTCGAGGTGCGGCCTCACCAGTGCCGAGTACAGGGGGACGATCACTTCCCTAGTCCTGCTGGCCACACTATTGCTGATACAAGCCAGGATGCCATTGGCTTTCTTGGCCGCCTGGGCACACTGCTGGCTCATATTCAGGCAGCTGTCAACCAACACCCCCAGGTCCTTCTCTGCCAGGCAGCTTCCCAGCCACTCTTCCCCAAGCCTGTAGCGTTGCATGGGGTTGCTGTGGCCCAAGTGCAGGACCTTGCACTGAGCCTTGTTGAACCTCATACAATTGGCCCCAGCCCATCGATCCAGCCTGTCCAGGTCCCTCTGCAGAGCCTTCCTACCCTCAAGAGATCAACACTCCCACACAACTTGGTGTTGGACCAAACTTACTGAGGGTGCACTCGATCCCCTCGTCCAGATCATTGATAAAGATGTTAAACAGAACTGGCCCCAGCACAGAGCCCTGGGGAACACCGCTTGTGACCGGCCGCCAACTGGAGTAAACTCCATTCACCACCACTCTTTGGGCCCGGCCGTCCAGCCGGTTCTTTACCCAGCAAAGTGTGCGCCTGTCCAAGCCGTGAGCAGCCAGTTTCTCCAGGAGAATGCTGTGGGAAACTCTGTCAAAGGCTTTACTGAAGTCTAGGCAGACAACACCCACAGCCTTCCCCTCATCCACTAGGCGGGTCACCTTGTCGTAGAAGGAGATCAGGTTGGTCAAGCAGGACCTGCCTTTCATAAACCTGTGCTGATGGGGCCTGATCACCTGGCTGTCCTGTACGTGCTGCGTGATGGCACTCAAGATGATCTGCTCCATAACCTTCCCTGGCACGGAGGTCAGGCTGACAGGCCTGTAGTTCCCTGGATTCTCCTTCCGGCCCTTCTTGTAGATGGACACATTTGCTAACCTCCAGTCAACTGGGACCTCCCCGGTCAGCCAGGACTGCTGATAGATGATGGAAAGTGGCTTGGTGAGCACCTCCGCCAGCTCCCTCAGTACCCCTGGGTGGGTCCCATCCGGCCCCATAGACTTGTGTGTGTCTAAGGGGTGTAGCAGGTCGCTCACCATTTCCCCTTGGATTATGGGGGCTTCATTCTGCTCCCCGTCCCTGTCTTCCATCTCAGGGGCTGGGTACCCGGAGAACAACTGGTCTGGCTATTAAAGACTGAGGCAAAGGCAGCATTAAGTACCTCATACTGTTCCTCATCCTTTGTTGCTATGTTTCCCCCCCACATCCACTGAAGGATGGAGATTCTCCTTAGCCCTCCTTTTGTTGCTAATGTATTTATAGAAACATTTTTTATTGTCTTCTACAGCAGTAGCCAGGTTAAGTTCTAGTTGGGCTTTGGCCCTTCTAATTTTCTCCCTGCATAACCTCACGACATCCTTGTAGTCCTCCTGAGTTGTCTGCCCCTTCTTCCAAAGTTCACAAACTCTCTTTTTTTCCCTGAGTTCCAGCCAAAGCTCTCTGTTCGGCCAGGCTGGTCTTCTTCCCCGCTGGCTTGTCTTTCAGCACATGGAGACGGCCTGTTCTTGTGCCTTTAAGATCTCCTTGAAGAATGCCCAGCCTTCCTGGACTCCTTTGCCCTTCAGGACTGCCTCCCAAGGGACTCTGTCAACCAAGCTTCTAAACAGGCCAAAGTCTGCCCTCTGGAAGTCCAAGGTTCTGCTGACCTCCCTCCTAACCTCTTTGAGAATCAAGAACTCTGTCATTGCATCATCATGGCCACCCATGACCCCATCATCACCAATTCACTGCCTAGTGCAACATGTACATCTGCGCTGCCAGATCTCTTTTGGGTTGTCGTAACTGCAGGCTCACACCTGGCTCTTTGTGCATTGTCTCTCCAGAGATTTGGGAGAAGGAGAGATAGGACAAGAGAGGAAAAAATTGCTCCCTTTTACGTATCAGTTAATCTGGAATTCTTTTGCAACTGATGTGGAGCTCATCTGTCTTTCAAGATCATTCTTGCTGTGTTACGTTTAGCTGTAAAACCCAACTGTGCTTGGATTTTCCTCTGCAGTTCTTGCAGGAGGGATTTTCTTCCTGTCCCCTGTTTAGCATCCTTTCCAGATTTCACTCCGTTGCGCTCACCTCTTGCAGGCCAGGCTCTTCACTGAGAGTTACACTTGGAGGCGGGGAGGAGGACTGCAAGGAGAGATAGATGTTATTTAGGTTGGACAAAGATGCATAGCCCTTCCTGGGGCGTGCAGCTTTATATAGCAGGAAGGTTTATTTGTTCTAGTTACACTAAGAATTTTATTCATGCTTCTTGCTGCTCCTGGCAGGGCGAGAGCTGAATAAAAGTACCTCTCTGTCCCTTCAGCAAACAGGCATGGGTCCAAACAAAAATGTCCTGACAGGAGAGCAACGGGATAGCTCTTTTGGAGGATGCACCAAGACCTTGATTTAAAGTGATCCTGAGCAGCCTGGATGCTGGGAAGCCACTGAACAGAGAAGAGCCAGAGGAGATTTTCCAATAGTGACAGGTTTTCACTGTGACGAAGCTGTGGCTGTCACCATGCATGGGTGGAGTGGGACAAGGCAGAGGAGAGCAAGAAATGCCCCCTCGATGGCCTCAGCATCCCTGATGGGGTTCCCGGTGGCTGCAGGGGCAGCTCAGCTGAGGAGCACCTCGTGCCAGAGACCAGCCCTGGAGCCAGGAGGAATTCATGGGCCGCCCAACGTGCGCGGTTCGTAGGTAGCCCTCTGCCGATCAGGTAGCCTGGGAGGAAGGAAAGGTGTTCTTCTCCAGTTTTAGTGCTCCCTGGCGCTCAGCTTTCCATTCCTCTCCACAGAAGTGTCAAGAAAGGGCTGGTTTTATGTTTAACTCCGTTAGACGGAAGGCTGTAAACTCATAGCCCACGTTAATAGGATACTTGTCTTTCGGAGCCAAAATGGAGGGTGAGAGACCAGGGTCTCTCGCAGCTAAATACTGTTCTATTGTGCTGCATTTTATATCTGCTGGTAGGAGCGACCAAAAGCTGTGTGGGAATGCGCGTTAAATGTGTTATTTCGTTAAAATGTCACTTTCTCAAGTATCATGTGCTGTATTTGCACGGGGCTTGCGGGCTCTCAGTATGCGACTGTGGAGAGCAACTGGAGCATAGGACCACCCGAAGGCATCCAGCTGCTTCCAATGCAGTGCCGCGGAGGGGGGGACAGCCCGCGGTGGAAGGCGCGTGCAAACTTCCATTGCTGGTCTCAGCATTTGTGTCTGCTGCCACCCGGGCTGGCTCTGCTGGTGGCTGGGCTTTGTGGGAAAGCCACTGTGTGATGCAGGAGAGAGGATGTCTCCCCGGTGGGAGAAAAGCGTGCTTGGAGAGGGAAGGAGCCCCTCCAGAAGGGGTAAAGTCCTTCCCAGGTTCATGTAGACGGGATGGCTTGATGGCCGTGCAGGGCTGAGTCCCAGTCACCTGCTGGTGCTTGCGCAGAAAAGGAGTCCGGGAGCTGGAGGCTGTGTTGCACTGTTAAATGCAACAACATTTTTGGAAAGTGTTGGGTTATTAAGTGCAGATTTCTGTGCCCAATTAAGGCTGAAATATGCTGAGAAGGGAGAGGGGTTTGTGTCAGGTATCTAATGCCCACTGTCATGGTTTAAGCCCAGTCAGCTTAGTTAAGCCCCACGCAGCCGCTCACTCACTCCCCCCCGGTGGGATGGCGGAGAGAATCGGAAGAGTAAAAGTGAGAACACTCGTGGGTTGAGATAAAGACAGTTTAATAGGGAAAGCAAAAGCTGCGCAAGCAAAGCAAAGCAAGGAATTCCTTCACCCCTTCCCATGGGCAGGCAGGTGTTCAGCCATCCCCAGGACAGCAGGGCTCCATCACACATAACGGTGACTTGGGAAGGCAAACGCCATCACTCCGAACATCCCCCCTTCCTTCTTCTTCCCCAGCTTTACATGCTGAGCATGACGCCATATGGTATGGAATAGCCCTTTGGGCAGTTGGGGTCAGCTGTCCCGGCTGTGTCCCCTCCCAGCTCCTTGTGCCCCCCAGCCCACTCGCTGGTGGGGTGGGGTGAGGAGCAGAAAAGGCCTTGACTCTGTGTGAGCACTGCTCAGCAGGAATGAAAACATCCCCGCATTATCAACACTGTTTCCCGCACACATCCAAACCAGAGCCCCATCCGAGCTACTGTGAAGAAAACTAACTCTATCCCAGCCCAAACCAGCACACCCACCGGAGTTCACTTCCAGCTCACTCCCAGGGCCTGCCCAGAAAATTTTTCCTTAATTATTTTGTGCAAGGGCAAAGTGCCCTTTCTCATGTCAAAGATGTAATTTGCTTTCCTGCCACCCCTTTGCCTCTGCTCCTGTGGGCCCCCACATCTCCATATACTCAGAGTACTTGCTCTGAGTGTCTCCTGGAGCTTGGCTCTCTTTTTACAGCCTTGCACTCATTGTCAAGGCTGTAGACACACTTGCTTGAGAAAGCTACAAGGTCAAGCAGGTCAACCACTGATGCATCCGCTTGCTGATGGTCCTGTTGCTTGTTCTGAAGTCCCCGGGTGGTAAAGACCACTAGAGGACTGTGATACTGCTAAAGTTGTTTAAGAAATTGTCCTCCTTTGAGCTGTATCTTCTCTAAAGCATTGGGAGATGGAAATGGAGCGTCCCAAAAGTGTTCCCAGGCTCAAAATCAGGGATTAATTGACACGTACATTTATATGTGATTGGCTCTGACTCCTTTGGGGGTGGTTGCCTTAGAGGTCTGGAGGCTTTTTTTTTTGCTGTAACAGGAAACAAGGTGTTGGGTACGGTGCTAGGCTTTATCTGGCCAAGAAGATCAACATCTCTACAGACATCTAAAAGCAGGCAGCCAACTCTCAGGCTTTGGAAGAGCAGCTTATTACTGAACTCATGAGGAGGGAATCCTGGAGTGGGCCTAAGCCATCCTTCGAAAAGTGCAGAAGAGGCCGTTCAATGGACACTGCCTTGCTTGGCAGAAAAGGCATCCAAAACAGCAGGGTCGCCTGAAAGGGGGGTGGTGATACATCTGCTGTTGAGTCAAAGGACTGTGTCAACGCACCTTCTAGAAGAGTGGCTAAGCTGCCTCCTGTTTGCTGAGAGCAGCTTTCGTGGGGGACGAGGAACCTTATGCATCTTGTAAGCTTGCTGCAGGACAGCTGGCTGCCCCAGCGAGCGTTCGGTTTGGAGGAAGGATAGTCTGACAGGTTGACCTGGAGGAGCTTTGCAAGTAGGTCTTTGCCGTGCCCCAGCCTTACTTTGTGATCCATGAATGTTCCTGCCTCGCAGTTCTTCTGATCCAATGGTGGTACCAGGAATCTCTTTCTGCCATACTCTTTTCTCCTGCCTTCTGGCAGCCGCAGGTTGGACATCTGAGTTTCCAAGCCAGACCTCAAAGACAGACTTGTGCCACCAGAAATTAATCTGTAGGGGTGATGAGTGGGACAGCTCTCCAGGGCAGCCCTTGCAGGGCAGGAGGAGCAAAATGTTGTTGGAGGCAGCTAGACCCCTGCTTTGGGGTGGGGACTGTTCTGTTTGCCATGTCTGGGGCCCTGGGGGTGGCTTGGGACCAGCATGCTGTGGTAACAGGAACGAAGACAGATTCAAATAAGACAAGTGATATGTTACCTTTAACACCGGGGAAAGCAGAAAAGGTTCGGTGAAGCTGAGACAACATTTCTGGAGCAACGTAAGGTTTTTTTAAACAATTTCCTGATTACTTTGCCTGCTTGATCTTACAGCCCGAGTATTGCCCTGGTGTTATTTTTTTGCATTTCATTTCCTAAGACGTCCTGAAGAGCAGGGAGTGAAAAATAAAATAAAAACCTGGCATGTATTTTACAAGCTGCGCTGGCTTCTCCCACAGACCCCGTCAACCCTTTGAACCACAGCTGCTCCGATAGCTGAGGTCACTGGAAAGGCTCCTACTGACTTCAGGGGGCTTTGAACCCAGCCCGTAAGTAGTGATGCAGTTGCAAGGGTGACCCAAAGGCCGTTTTGGTGGAAAAGCTCCCACTGGCTCCAGGAGAGGCTGGGTCACAGCCTGGCCGTGGGCTCTGGTGATGGAGGAGCCACCTTCATAACGCCGTCGCTGCTGGCTGCACCGCAAGCTAGCGGAGCTGCATCAGCTATGTGCCACCCACTGCCTGACAGCAAGGGAAGGAGAGGCACCTTGTCTTCAAGTCTTTGGGGTGGATCAGGGTTTTCAGCCCATGGCTGGGCTCCAGTCGTCTTCCTAGAGTGTTTGTGGCAGCTCCCGATCATCAGTTTTTTCCTCTGAGCTCCACAACAAGAAGTGTGGTTAGAAATTTTTTTGAATGGGGAAAGTTTCTTGCCTCAGGCCAAGCGCAGAAATGTGGAATGGATTTGGATCAAACTTTTTTTTTTCTTTTGGAATTTTATTTAAAGAAAAAAAAAATAGTGCCTTGGGCAAGAACTGAAGCATGGAAAATTTTATCCCAAAAGGTGGATGCTTTGTGAAATTATGAGCGTGTGAAAACAGGTGGTTAAACTGAAATGGTTTTACAGATTTAAGTACAGAGGGTGCTACCAAAAACCTGTTATAAATCCTGGAGTGAACTCTTCTTGAAAGGCAGAGGGAGAAGAACAGGCCATCAGCAAGTAACCTGAACCACTACCAAACCCACAGGCGGCTCCAGAACCGGTAAAGAAGCCAAGCAAAATGAGAAGAGGCTTTCTGAAAGGTCAGCAAGGGAGCCAAGTCCAGGCCTGGGCTTCGGTATTTAAACTCAGTCTCAAAAACTACACCCTAGTGACTGGTGTCTGGCTGGGACAAATTTTACTTGCAGCACCTGATCCAAAACCTGCTCGAGTCAATGGCAAGCAAACTTCTCCGAGTGTTGGATCACGGTCTTTAACGTGCAGCCAGGAGGAAAAACATGTAAGGACTGTGCTGCAGCACGTTGCACGGTGGAGGAAGGGCTGGTGCTACGCAAGAGCCAAAACCCCCCTGCCCTTTGCCGTGAAAACCAGTGGGCGTACTGCTGAAATGAGTCCTGGTGGAAATAGAGTCCTGGGGAGAAGAAAGTCACGGTGAGTTGGAGGTCTGCAGCTGTGAAAGATCAGGAGGGAAGGCTTTACAGCCGTTATTAGTGTCATTACAGCTAAAGGGGCTAATTACATCAAGGCTTTGCTGTGCAAGGTGCTGTATAAACACATGACAGGAGAAGGACCCTGCCCTGCGCCGCTCTTGGTTGGCGGCACAGAAAAGGGGTAGCAGTGCTTTTCAGCTGCCTGGATGGTTTCCAATGAGCACGTGTGGCTGTCATTGCCCTCTTTGTGATGGACTGTGTTCCTGCTGGAGCCTGGGGCCTCGGAAACACATCTTCTCTGTGGATTAAGTTAAACTAAGTAAGAAAATACATTTGCTTGTTCAATTAGTGGAATGATCTGTGAGTGAAAGTCCCTTTTCTGTGGATGAACATGCCTACACGTGTGCGTATACGCTGTAAAGGATGCTTGACTCCATTTTCTATACTTGGGGACTGAATATTGTCTTCACATGCCCAGATTGTTTTCCTATGCACTGATGAGAGAAAAAAATTGTATTTTTGCCCTATTGTCTTATCCCTTCTTCAGATGTCCTCGCAGAAATGTAGGAGGACCTCCTCAATGTGCCTTGGGGAGCCCAGCTCATCCCAACAGTTAGCCTCAGAGACCCGCCAAGAAAACACGCACTGGGAAGCGTCCACCTTCGTGCAGACCTGATGTAGCTCAGCAAGGGCCTGCCAGGGAATGAGATGCTGCTCCCAGTCCCCCGACTCCCTCGGGTTCAGCCTTGTCCCACCGAGGTCCTCCCAGAGGACCACTGAGGACAGCAGTGGGGGGCAGTGGTGCTCCAGCTCGACGCCTCACTCCCAGCTTCGTTATTAATGCACGCTGGTGTACTGCTTTTAGGCTCCCCATGTCACTAGGAGCTGATTTCTGTCGTGTGACTAAAATGTAAGTGTGATTATGAAGTGTTATGATATACAGTCTGCAGAGTTTTACAGCTGTGTCTTAAAGGGCTCATAACAAGAAAAAAAAAAGGGGGCTTAAACTAGAGGCCAGGAGTATAGTCAAATTAAGGAGTACAATGGCAATGCTAATTAAAACCCCTCGGAGAGAAGAGGGGGAAGGAAATGACCTAACTCCCAGTGCTGTCACAGGATGGTTATCGCCCAGGGACAAAACAAGGGAGAGGCAAACCAGAGGCTGGAGAGACTAGCTTGAGCGACGGGAGATAAAGCCTTAACTTCTCCTCTCTCCCCTGCCGCAGAGCAGGTGGGTATCCTTGCCTTGGCAGGAGAGCCAGGAGGGGCATACCAGCCATGGAGAATTTGCCTGTTGCCTGAACACTTTGATGCATGGAAGCCATTAAAGAAGACCTCAACCAAGGCGAAGAGTTGCAGCCTGCAGCACTTTGTCCTAAGCATTTCCATTATTTCTTTTCACATTAGACAATAAATCTTTTAGCCATCCACAGAGGAAGTTGGTTAAAAGTGTTTCTCTGTAGTTCTTACCTCGTGAGAGCATGGGTGCAGGCCCTGTGCTCTCCGCCTTGGTAAAGAAGTGCGTGCTGGCATCTTCCTGGAAAGTCCAGTGACCAAGAGATGGTGGGCCCCATGACAGCCTGCAAGGGCTTCCTCCGGGTCCTGGGTGTAGGTAGGGTGACCAAGTGTCTGGGCTGTAAAGTACAGTTTGCATGGCTGAGTAGCAGTGGAAAGAGGGTTTGAGATTTAGGGGTTCTTTTGGACCCCTCACAGTCAAACCATGAAAAAATTAATAAATGAGCATGGCACTCTTCAGAACAAAAGCTGGAACTTTGTCTTTACTAGCAAGAAAGAAGTTGTAAGGTTGCCATTTTCCTGCCGAAGCAAATTGTTTTCCTATGCACTCAGGAGAGAAAAAAAAAATCTGTTTTTGCCCTATTGTCTTACTGTTTCTTCACATGTCCTTGACTGAAAGGCAGGACCCCACCACCGTGCTTTAACCCCTCACAGCTTTGTCTTGAGTCCCTGTGAAGCAGGATGGGTCTTGAGGTTTCTCCACCAGCCTCTCCAAGAGGGCCTTGTTCTGCCACCTGGTTTTGACTCAGAGTAGCATCTCTTATTCCAAGCCCAGACGGACATAGCACAGCAACCGTTGGGCAAGTAACTGTCCAACCACTTGGGATTTCTCTTTGTGCGTCCAAGCCTGGCAAAAAAACTTCCCAGAAAGTGTGAGCCTGGAGTATTCCTCTGAGGTCAGCGTGAAACCTGCTGCAGGGGGATGGGATGCTCCGTTTCAGCCTTGGACCTCACATCCCTCAGGAGAGCTCCAGGCCATTTATTCATGCCTTGGCTCCAAGCTTGGCTTTTGCCTTCAAACCAATCCAACTGGAAGGTGTTTAGGAAGTGCTAGCCTTGCTGTTTCACGTTTCATCTGTTCAACACAGTATCTTCCATTCTCTTTGAGTTTTAGGAGTTTAATTAGGTGAGCCAATACTTTCTGACCATAGCCATAACTTCAGCATTAGCTGGGATGAAGGTGCAGCCTTTTGTGATGACTTCAAGTTCACCATCCAGGTTTTCTTAGAGGTAAGTAGGAGTGGATGAGACTTTTTTACATGACACCACTCAGCTGGGCTGCTGGACTACACAGCTTGATCCAAGTCTGTCCAAAATCCAGATAAATTTAGATCAGACATTAAGCCCTGCCAACGACTTGCAGATCAAAGCAATAAGAGCACTGGCATGGGAACACAATAACATTCACTACGTTGGCTTCCTCTCCAGTTCTGCAACAGATCTCTGTCAGTCTGGGGCAGGCCATCTCCCTTCCATTGCTTTGATTTAAATGGGTAGCAACTCGCAACACCATCTTTGTGCATTTTTTTCAACAGTGGAGCTAGGGCTTGCAATAGTGCTGATAGGGATCAATAGTAATGATAGCGAAGAATTAGTAGGGGCTAATAATGACTATTTCTCCATCTGTTGGAGTCTTGCTTTCTTATATGATCAGGTACAACTGTCTTTCTCCTCCTGTGTTATTGGCCTACAGCACTTTCTGCGTATTTCATAAGTGTATTTGGCAGCGTGAAATGCCACGCCACATTTTGTGGCATTGAAAGCCTCACTTTCTCAGAGTTAAAGAATTGTCCTTACAGACTCATTTGTGGTACTGCTAATGCACTATCTCAAGTGAACAGTGAAAATATCCTGTCACCACAATGAGTAAGTAACCATGATAGATCTTTATACCTTGCAAAGTTGATCCACCATACTCTGCATATGGGAAAGCTAATTTATCTCTATTTTATTTTTTTTCCTATGTCTAAAATGACTCAAACCCTTTCCTCTGTGTTCTGGAAGGATGTAATTTTCAAGGTGGAGAAACCTCACAGCAGCAGGAGCTGAGTAAGTTCACAGAGAGCTGATCACACTTACTTGCAAGAACCCATGCTACATTTACTTCTCCTGGTTTAACGGGGGAGAGGAAAAGGAAGGAAGAGGGTATTTCTGACAAAGGATCTGGCAGCACAGCATGTAAGGTAGGGCTCATTTGAAGGCAGCGCCCAATCAGCCCAAGGCAATTAGCACCAAAGATGCAGCAGAATGTAGCTGATCTTGAAGACACTGTCTTCTCTTAAGCTGAAGGACTATCTTGTTTTAGGACAACTGTTACCATCAGAAACTTCCAGCCATGTGGGCTTTTCTTCAAGGACCATGCACAAACCCGGACTATGTTTCCAGCCGTACAGCTGGCCACTCTTCTGGAGCCCAGAGTCTGGGAAGGACAATCGGTTCTTCCCTTGTTTAACCTGAGCCTACTTGCACGCCACTTGTCACTGTGCCACATCCTAATGCATCTCCTTTGCTGCGGCACTGGGATCTGGGTGCCCAGTAGCAGCCCTTGTTTCAAGCCTCCTAGAAGAAAACCAAGCGCAAAACTGCGCTTGAATGTCGGAGAGGGTCACACTTGTTCTGTGCTAGAAATCCCTCGCTGGCAAGGGGCCACTTTGCAGTGTCCAATTCCTTGAATTACCTAGAGGAAAAGCTGCTTTAACCTTCTTTTGGCTTTCTTAGAAGCTGGGCCCTTTTGCTCAGGTGAGGAAAGGTGCTCTCCTCTCCAAGGTGACCTGGTGCAACTCCTCACACCAGCGCCCAGTGGATGTAAGGCAGAGAAAGGCTTTCCAAGCGGGACATCGCAGTGCTGGTACATCACAGAGTCTTTTCACTGGGGTGCTGGGGTATGTCTGCTCTTCCACGATGATGAGGCATAGGGCAAAATCTGAGCAGGACGAGCTAAGTGCTGTAGCTTAAGTTATCAGGGGAGAAAAAGCTGATTTGCAGGCTCCAGCAGCAGGGAGCTAACAGCTTTTCCATCACCTTGTGTTAGAAGTCAAAGCTGCTGAAGATCTGGCCACGACCAGAACCACAAGCAGAACCCAAGCAAAGTCTCCAGACAGAGACAGACTTGTGCCAAATGGGGAGCAGCCTGTGGTCTGCAGAGAAGAGACAGGCAGGGCCAAGGACCCAGAGCACGCCTGTCCCCGTAGTCTGTGTTCAGTCACCCAGGGGGACATGGACTCTTTCTTGGCAGAGGAACGGAATGCTGCTAACTGCTAACTCCCCAAGGTCAGGATGAAGTTAGAAGGTGAAAGAATAGGTGCAAGCCCCAGAAATGAGGAGTTTAAGGGTGACAAAGTGCCCATGGGCTGAAGTTTCCAGCTGCCTTTGTCGCTTCCTAGGGGAAAGAAATAAACACTCAAGCCTGACCAAAGCCCCTTCTGGAGGATACATTTCCTGGGAACTCTCACTTTGATGGCTGTGAAATCCATAAAGTTTTTCTTCTTATATGTGGGAAACTACAGTCCTTGGTTAAATAAATGACGGTAAAAATAACTCACAAATGCAACACCAACATGGGCACATAAATCAACGCCTGAAGTGCCTGCTAAGATAAGGTGCCTCCTTTTGCAGGGCGTGTCTGTGAAGGAGTCATCCTGCAAACGAAATCCAGTCGGGAGGGAGGAGGCGAAGTCCCGTCAAGATATGACTCACAAATCCATCAGCAATTTCATTTCAGAAGAGATACAAGGATTTGACGTGGCTGTCAGCAGCATTCTTCAGGTCGCACTGCTGCATAAAAGAGAGTGTTAGAACCTGGGACTTAAACTAAACAGATTTCCTATAGGAAACACACACAAAATTACATTGCTTCTAAAGTTACTTTTATAGACATTTTCCCTGAGAAATATTTCTCCCTGGAAAAATAAATTCACAGGATGTAATTAAAACAGTTATATGTGTACACTGGAATGGCCCCCTTTAAGTGCTTCACCAAATGCACCACTAAATAAAGGAATGAAAGCCAGCTTTGTTTAAATCTATTAATAACAATATGTATTAATTATAAAATGAGACATTGTTCTGTTAGTTTATGGTTATGAAAATAGCCTTTAATAAGGCTGAGACTGGAGAACTCAGCTTTTCAGTTGTCTGTGCTGTTAAAAGGGCTTTGAAAATCCACCATAATCTACTTCTTTTACTTGTCAAACCCTGACCCGATAAAGGCAATGGGTATCAGATTCCATACCCTATGGATTCTGGTAATAACCAGGTGCTGATGACTGTATTTTTTCTGCTTTTCTTGCCATTTTCTTTGTTTTTAGCTTTTGTTTAAACAAAAAGAGGCAACTGCATTGTATTAGAGTTTAACTTTCACGCTTTGGGGAACAAAGCCTTAAGAGCTTTGTATTGATCCATCTCTCATTGCGCGGGGTGCGCTGGTGCTCCCAAATCTGCTCAGATAATTAGGGATAGTAATTACCTCCGCCCCCCCACCCACACACCCCAGGCCCCGCTGCCCCAGTCCAGCAACGTGTGGCAAATCTACTCACCCAGCTTTGCAAAGCGCCTAGGATGCAACACCCCTTTTCTGCCTGGAAAAGCATCCTCAAGGGTGCAGAGATGTTGCAGCCTGATGCCAAGCGGGGGGTAGCTTTTTCCTCGTGTGTTTTCCTGCTTTTGGAGAAGCTTTGTGAAACATCGGGAAGGGAAGGCAGCCTGCTTCATCAGTATTTATAGCCCAGCTAAAATATTCTTGAGAGGCTATTCTGTCTTTCCTTCCCACTTCTCACACCAGAAGGACTGTGTAATGTGATACTCCTGACCTGAGGAAGGGATGCTGGTGGCGTTAAAGCAGGCTGAGATAGCCTGATGTGCTAGAGATGCTGCTCGTGTTGTGGCGTCTGGCGATGTTGCTGCTGTAGCCCTTGCAGCTTCGGTGCGGCGGGGCAGAGGGTCATCGCTCTGTCGTTTCAGGGAGTGATTTGGAGGGCCCAGGGGAAGTGTTTGCCGGGCTCTTGCACGAGGGAATCGGTGCAGCGGCAAAGAAACGTCCCTGCCTGCCCCTCTTCTCTGCATGCTCCTTACGTAGGCCCTCTCTCACATTATAATTTATTATCACCTTTTATTTTTTTGGTACCTTTTATTTTGGGTACCTTTTATTTTTTCTTTGAATAGTTCATTTCACCTTTTATTCTTTCTCAGTAGGGCTTTCTAAGCCAAAAGCCAAAATTACACCTTTGTACCAGTATAACTACAAAATGTTTTTAATTGCTATCATTGCTATTACTGTATTGCTGTTCTGGTCACCAGTAAAACATTTCCATTTCCTTCAGGCATGACCGGCTGCATTTTCTGTATCTCCCTCAAGCAGAGCAGGGTGACATTTCTAACACATCTCCAGTCCAGGACCTCTTTTTGAGGGGAGAGGTAAGAACTCTGGGTCATTTGTTAAAAGAAACATTGCATCGCTGTTAGCACTCGACGGAGGAGAGAGATACTGTAAGAAGGATTATCAGAACAGTCAATGTTGTTTCTTTACTGGAAGCTGATTTTTGGTAACTGAAACATTTTAAATAGCCTCTCCGGAGCCACTTCCAATAAGAAAAAAAAAAAAAAGACAAAAGAAGCAGAGAAAAATGAACAGGCGTTGATCTGAAATACCTTGAAACAGAAACCCCTTCCCTGGGAAGGACTGGGAGCAAGGGGAGGTAGTTAAATGTGTGGAGTCGAGAGTCAATTTTCATTTCTTAATTAGCTCTAAACCCCCGCGCCCTGCCACCGCGAGTGAAAGCCAGGCCAGGGAACGCTGCCTGCACGTCGCTTCGCAGCTGCTCAGCATTGCCGCATCTGAGCGGGGAAAAAAACTGGGGAAATGTTTTATGTTCACACTCCACCTCGGAGGTAGGCCGGCATCCAGAGCGTGCCGTAAAACAGGCAGGAATGCCGCTGGTTGGAAACGCGCTCGTAATTCTTGTGCCCCTCTTTCCAAAAGACACCTTTCTTCATTTAATTGTTTTAAAACCGCAACATGTTCACATTACCCTCTGCGGAAATCACATCTGAAAATGACTTTGTAGTTTCTTTTTTTAGCGTTGGGATTTGAGTAGGGGGGGGTAGTTCTTGCTTTGTTTAGTTTCCTTAAATCCCCCCTCACCATAACAGCCGGGGGCTTCTTTTCCCCTTTTATTCTCCTAGGGCTCAATTCAATAAATATACATCCGGCTCCTTCGCAGTCGTAGTCTGGCTTAATGAAATTGTGCTAGGCACTTCCAAGAGAAGGATGTTTATTTTTCTCTGCTGATTCGGTTAGGCTGGTCCAGGTCTCGTGTGCCCGGAGAGCCGCTCTATAAAGAGACCCTTGTGATTGCAGCGGGGACGCTGTGTCAGCCGGTAAGTGCCTGCACTCACTCAACACTGGGATTCTCTTACTGCAGAGCCGGGGTGCGGGCGGGCGGCTGTATTTTCTATATACAACGCACAGGAAAAAAAAAGCATGCTAAGAGCACAGTGTTAAGGTGGGAAAGTCAAGCACTCGCGAGGCAGATATAGCTAGAGCTGTCTGGAGAGCAGGCTTAATTCATCTGTTTATGTGAGCACATTATGAAACAGTCTCCTATTTTTGCATAGTCCTGTGCTTGTTTTCTAGTTAATGGCATTTTCTAGCTTTTGCCAGAACTCGCCACCTTCACCGTGTGCTTTCTCCATAGCTGTCCAACACCGTGGAGATCCTGATGCCTGCTCCTAGCTGGATGCAGCGGTGAAGTCAGGCATCTCCAAAAGCACAGCCTCTGGAGGAAAGAGGAGGTGTAGACGCTGCCACGGGGGACTCAGTAAGCCTTTTATCACTAATGCAGGTTTATGAGTTTGTTGCTCAATGCTGGTGAGACCAAATTTCGCGGCAGACCTCATGTGAGACAGCAGTCCTATTCCAAGTCACTGGGAGCTGCACCCTTGGGCCTGGGCCTGGATCTGGACTGCTTGAAACGTCTCGATGGGTTGGACTCAACGATCTTTAAAGGTCCCTTCCAACCCAAACCATTCTGTGATTTCTATGCAACATTCACTGTTTGGCTTCTCTGAGTGTCAGGAGACAAACGCTGGTTTGGGACATTTTGCATCTTTGCAGTGCAGTAGGAAAGCCTGGCAATGTGCAGTGTGGATGGACTGATGCAGAAAAGCCAGATGCATTCAGATGCCAGTAGTTCAGGGTGATTCCTGTTCCCTTTGGGCCTGGCACTGAATGTTCACAGAATAAACCATGTTCTTTGCCTGAGAGACCTTCAACCAAAGCCACAAGGCAGAGGAAGTGTCATGCCAGCGTTGCTTGCAATAAGCATTGGGAAATCAGGAGTCGGGTCTCTCCTGACCCTTAGTTCTTGATCTGAAATTGATTTTGCAAAGCGTCAGATTAAAAGCAACTCACGTATTTAGTTCTTTCATTTTTGCCTTCCCATTCACAATTTCAAAGTTTTCTACCCAGTGATGAAGCCCGCAATATATTTTTGAATGAAAGCTGAGTGCCTTTTACAGCATCTCTGGCTCTGCTTTCCATGACATGGGGGTTAGGAAATCTCCATCTTCCCACAGCAGGGGGGACGGTGGCTCAGGGAGCATCAGAGACCTGGCAAAGATCACGAAGCGAGAGGCAGGGGTGGCAACCCAGATGCCATGAGGGGTAGTCTGGTTTCTTCCTACTTGTGTTGCCCTCAGCTTCTTAAACAGCACTCTTGCTTTGAGACGAGCTGGTCTTGCTGCTTTGAGTTAGATTTGCTTCCCGCTTTGCTCCTGATGGAAATGTTTGATGGTTATAAAAAAATGGAAGTGATTCCTTTCAGATTAGGTTCTCCTCCTTTTTGATCTGCAAAACCCAACCGAGTGTTTCCATTACGGCAGCTGCTTCTCCCTTCAGCCGAGGATGGAGACGGCATGCTGCAGGGTGGAAAGGGTGTCCATCCATCAACAGACTGCTGTCAGCTCTGGGGTAAGCTGGTGCTAGCTCTCTGGTGGGTGTACTGGAGATCCTGGCTCAGAAAAAGAGAAGATGAAACCAACTGACTAACTATAACTTTGAACAAAGATCCTGGTCCTGTCTGTTGTTGTTTAACATTTTAAAAACAGGAAAGGTTTTCAGATGAGACTTGTCTCCTCTGCATTAACACTCCTCTTGTGATACAGAAAGCCCCAGGGCTGTACTAGACCTTTCCTTTGCTAAAGACAGAGTCTACAGCCTTGCTGTAGCTTATATGAAAGCATTGGAGTTGCCTTGTATTCGAAATTTTTGCCTAGGAGCTTATGTACATTTTCAGCGTCTTCAGCAATGGTGCTAGCAAAGTGAAGGACAAACGTTCCCATATTATCCAGCAAATTGTGTCACGGTCTCTTTTTTCTCTGTTTGGGGATTAATTTTTGTCCCACTGGAACCAGCATCTTCTCCAAACCTAACTGAAATACCTATTTTTAAAAATTGTTCCTAAGAGTGCAAGGAGTCTGTTTGGGCTGTTGAAGGAAATGTATGAAACAGGGAAGGATTTCCATTGTCAGGTTTACATAGGGATGTATCTGCTTGGTGAAAGGAATCAGAGCTGTGGGTCCATCATGTGAGGGAAAACAGGGCATCAGGCACTTGATGGAGCCAGGTCTCCCATCCCACATCACCTCCACTTCTTGCTTTTATCAATAATCCCTGCTGCTGGATAGTTCTCACTGCTGATAGCAGTTTCCCTCCCCATTTCCATGCAGATACGCTTTCCGTAACTGATTTATTTCCCTCTGATTATTTAACAGCCAGGATACTGCTCCTAACATTCCCTTTGCTTACTTAATGTTATAAATGGAAAACCCTCTGGGAGCTTTAGCCATTTGGTTTGCTCTTCAGCACGGTGTCTTGCGGTTTTCAACACTGAGAGCAAATGCAAGAGAAACCACCTGCCTGAGGACGAAACCTGCCCCATCTCGTTGCTTGGTGGACCCTGTCTACCTCTTCTCTGCAAGAGATGGGGTCCAGCCCTGAGGAAAGGGTGCACATCCTACAGCACAAGGCTGAAGATGGCTTTGCTCAGGGCAGTGGGATGAAGTGGACAATGGCCAGACTCCGAGGAAGAGGGAGGGACAGGGAAGGCTGCAGAGAAGCGTTTTGCACATGGGTTGTGTATGTTGGAAATGAGCTTTTCTCCTCCCCAGCTCTTACAGCTCTTTTCTTTTTTCCTGCTCTTGCTTTTCCTTGAGGTATTTCTTCTGACAATTCCACACAAGTGGTGAAAGAAGTTGTTCAAAGGGCAAAA
Organism: Mycteria americana; assembly: GCF_035582795.1. Classification (NCBI taxonomy): domain Eukaryota; kingdom Metazoa; phylum Chordata; class Aves; order Ciconiiformes; family Ciconiidae; genus Mycteria; species Mycteria americana. The sequence goes on along the minus strand of NC_134373.1, from coordinate 1,685,469 downwards.
ATGAAGGGGGAAAAAAGCTTTCCAGTTTTATTTTCCCGTAAAAATCTGAGTATTTTCTGAAGAGAAAAAATAGCAAAAAATATAAATAAATCCCTTTTGTCTGGAAATCCCCTGGTGGGAGTGGGGGAGGTTTGACTGAAATGTTCCTGCGTGACTCATTTCTGGGCAGCTCTTTGCCGTCAATGGAAACTTGTCCTCAGCAGATTTTATGTTATTTTCTAACCTGCCTGCAAGGAGGTGTTTCGTTTGTTGACTGAGGTAAAGGAGGCGCCTGCTTCTCCTTTGATATTCCCACATCTGCCATCAGAGGAAGGCTCCAGATGGCCATTTCTCCTGGAAAATGGTGATAAAAACTCCATTGGTGTTTTCCTCCCTTGCCTCATGCTGAGGATGTCTCTGATGCTGCCTCCAGCTGTTGATGATAATGGCCGGATCACAGTAATGCGCCTGGGAGAGTAAATACCCGCAACCACGCTTGCTCCGTGAGCTGCGGACCTGTGGCCAAGGTATGGACTGCATCCTCTCTCACGTGCTGGGCATGCCTGAGAGACTGGACTGGTGCAAGCCCTTCCTTGGGTCCTTCATGCTTTGAGCTAGGCTCTTCTGAGAAGTTCCTGCAGGACAATACTGGGCTACCGGAAAAGGATTTCCAGAGCTGGAGCCTTTCATGCCCTTAACAAAAGTAAATGCTAGGAAAAGTACGAGAAAAAAGCATGAAATCCAGCTCTCTCTCAGGTGGTCCCATAATTTTACTGGGAGGAATGAAAGGGGCATGTAGGACAATGATTTCTTGTTTCCTTATAAACAGGCATCCTCTGGTCAAGGCTAAAAATACTAGAAGAGCAAGCATCCAAGGATCAGAGATGCAGCATGACCCACACCTCTCTGGGCACAACCAGTATGAAATACATCCTTTTTTTGGCCATTTTGCCTTAATGGTGTCGTTGCATGGTGAAGCCAGTGTAAACTTTCCTTTGGGACCATGTTGGGGCTGGCATCCCCAATGAAGGTGAGATGTTCATGACCTGCCAGTGCCCACATCCAGGCTACCGATTTTATCTGTGTTTATCCTGGTGGTTCTTTACTCGATTTTAACCCTCTTTCCTCACTTGCAGGACCGATTGTACCAGTCTGCTGGGAGCAGCAGGGTTACCGTTCATCTCTGTTTCATGTTGTGCCATGCTGAAGGTGACGGATGGGTGGGATTTTCTAGTCTCTGCCTTTCTGCGGTGTTACAGTATAACCTCCACTCCATGTCCTCCACTTCCTCATGGTCAGGATTGAAGGAGCAAAGTCCTGGACACCTGATGGAAGGTCAAAATACAGCTAGCTGATGCAGCAGCCCTGCCTCTTCTCCCTCAAGACAGTCATATTTAGGCACGTCAAGGCACATTTGCAGGGTAATTAACTTACTGGACTGCAAGCAACCTATCAGTTGTCGTCTTTGTGATTACAGCCCCAGTCCTAATGACAGTCCCGGATGCTGGAATTAAGTTCTCCTCCCATCTCTCATTCCTGTTTTCTGTTGCAGCGCCTTGTTAATGTACATCTTCATCTCCACTTTAGAAACTATACAAATTCCACAGAAAAATGTTGAGCTGTGTTAAAAATGGGGGGTTGGAGGATTTCCCCCCCCTTCTTTCCCCACAGATGCATTTATCACCAGGGCAACTTAACTTCAGAGTTCACTAAAAATTCAAGCTGTTGGCTTAGATCCAGGAAGGGAGAAGTTTTATAGACTGAGCTAAGCGTGAATTACAGTTATGGTTACGGCATTTTCTTTCTTTCTTTGTCTTTCTTTCTTTCTTCCTTTCTTTCCTTCTTCCTTTCTTTCTTTCTTCCTTTCTTCCTTTCTCTCTTTCTCTCTCTCTCTCTCAAGAACAGCTTGACTGTTACTCTGGCACCGAAGCAGTTACAACTGCTAAGTATTTCATAATGCAGCTTTCTTCTGCTGCTTGGCAGGTCTGGGAGGAACCCTGGGGGATTTAAAAGGTGGTGCCTCTGGAAAGGGCGTTGGAGGTGGTGGTGGTGGTGGGGCTAACCACTCGTTTTAGCACCAGGTATAAATAATTGTCCGTTTCAATCACAGAAGAGAGTGGCCTGCCTGGCTGCAAGAATCTCAAGATGTCCTTGTGAATCCAGAAATGAGAGAGAAGGAGGTGCAGTTCTCTTCTCAGTCTTGTGCTGTGCAGTCTGGCACTAAATGCAACCACTGGCTCAATTCCAGGAAGTCAAAGCAGTGGGTTAATAGGAGTTCACCCCTGCCCCCTCTCTTCTCCTCCACCACGTTCAGGTGAGACAAACCTTCTTGTCCACAGAGGGGGCTTTCACAGCCCTGAAACTGGAAACTCTTGTTTGCAATAATCCCAGTGACAAAGTGCAGAAAGAAGGGTTAAGCTGCAGGTCTTCGTACGTCCACGCCCCATGCTATTAGCTTTACAAGTGCGTGCTGCTCGTAGGGGACCCCGCAGAAGAGAGACCACCGCTGGGCTGTGGGGCTGGTGGCAAGGGAGATGGGAGGGTAGGCTGTGCAGAGAGGAACAGGTTGGAGGGCACGTGCCCGTGTGGGGCAGGGACTCTCTAGTGGTGCCCCAACAGATGGGCTGATTCCTTTCTGATGTGAGTGGTGCTTGATAGGGATCCAGCACCCTGTTCTCAGGAGTGGGATGGGGCCAGGGTGGGTGAACTCCCCGTTTCACTTGGAGAATAAGGAGCATGGTTGCGAGAGGATGGCAAGTGGGAGGATGCGTCCGCTCAGGAGAGGCACTGGGAAATGTTAGTGAACGTGGCGGGGTGGTTGAGCTAGCTGCCCATGGCTGAGGGCTCCTCCGGAGAATCAGAAGGAGTTTTCCTTTTTTTTTTTTTTCTTTTTTTTTCTTTTTCAGTGCTTCATTGTTAGGAGCTGGAGAAAAGGTCTTGCCTGATGAGCGAGTCAGTGTGTGTTGGCTGTGTTGGATTACTGGCTATTTTTAGATACTGGAAGCTCTCCTTGAGAGAGTCACGGGCCTCAGTTGCTGGGTGGATTGGTTTTCAAGTGGGATGGGATCAGTGCAGCAGTCCGAAAGGCCACCCACAGATAATGAACTGCTGGCCATGGAGGGAAGAGGGGCCAAGTGAGCTCACCTGCCCTGGCTGCTTCTCCCTTCTGGTGGTGGGCCTGGCCAGGGCAGGTTTCTAGAGGTATGTGCTCCAAGACAGTGAGCCAGCAGATCCTGATTCCTCTGGAGCTCTGCTGTCTTGTGCCAGTGGAGGATCTGCCTGGTGTACCTCAAACAAGCAGCAACTGCCTTTTGCAGTCTTTAGAAACAGTCCATGGACTTCAGCACTGTTCCAGTTACAGGAAGCATTGGCTGATTATTATTAGGATTATGGGATAATTCAGGCTGAAAGGAACCTCAGAGGGTCATCTAGGCCAACCTCTTGGTGGGGCAGGCTGGAACAAGCAGCCAGGGCTGCCCACAGCCTAGGCCCTCAGCTTGTAAGAGATGTGTCTGGTAGGAACACTCAGGTATGCTGGACCTAGAATTACTGCTCCAGACTTGGAAAAGGCATTTCCTAGGTCTTGGCCAAATGTTAACCTGTTTGCAAATTTACATTTTCCCATTGCACCCACTTAGAGTGATACAGATTTACATCACAGTGTATTGCTCCATGGGATTTCTCTTAAACACTTATGGATTTCCAGTGCTGGCCATCTCCAAGGCTGGGACAGCACAGTCACTCCCTTTCCACCAACCCCGGACAAGAACGCGTTAGGTCAACTTGGGATGGGCTGGTTTTCATGTGCATTTAAGGAAAACAAACAGACAAAAAAAAAAGAAAAAAAAGCCTGGTTCAGGAGATAAGCTTCTGCTAGAAAGTATAACGGTATGTAAAAACTTTCTGCCTTTCATTGCAGCATGTCTGTAAGTGCAAAAATACATATAAATATGTGGGTGAGAGAGAAGAGAGTGGTTAAACGGAGGCATTTTCTGCAAGAAGAACTGAATGAACCTTGAATCAGGAGCGATCCAGACGCTGGCATTCCAGCTTCGTCTGTCCTGTTTACCAGCCACTTTGCTCCTCTCTGGGCCTCTGCTTTGTCCACAGGGACAACTACCATATTGCAAGCAAACACTGCTGCGTCCTCTGCTCCCCTTTCTTGCCTGTCTGCACTTGACCCATGGGAGAAGAGAGAAGAGTCAGCTCCAAATGACACAGAGCGAGTAAACAAATCTATTTTAAAGAAAAATTGTGCTGAGCAGGAGCGGCCTGTTCCTCAGAGCTTTGAAAACTGGCATTGCGTTCTTGCTGGGAAGGCACTGAAGTACAAAGGTTTCTGTCCCTTGCAGTAACTATCCCCTTGTGCACGCAGGCATTATGGCTTTTGGTCCGGGGCCATGTGTATGAAAGCCCATGGACTAACATGCCTTTTTCCTCTGGACGAGACCTCATTGTTGGCCAGCAGTCCAACACAACGCTTTGCAGCTGGAGGAGCTCATTAAATCTAGTCCCATTAAATCTGTAAGGGCTGCAGACGATGCAACAGCGAGGAAGCTGCTCTGGTCTGTCTTGTGCTATCGTCAGGCACAGCAACAGGGAACTGAGTGTATATGGCTGCTTCCCCGCCCGTCAGCAGACACAGAGAGGGTCACACAGAGCCTCTGTAGCTGGATGCAGTTGTAGAATGGGGTGAGAAACCAAGGAAGGAATGCAGAGGAGCCCACTGGAGGGTGGTGGGCCTACTCCGTCAGGACGCTTGCAAACTCAGCAAAGGCATCTCCCAAAGAGCGGCCAGCCCTGGGGCAAGCCCACCTCAGCAAGTTCTGCCCACCTCAGCAAGCTCTGCCTGAGCCCATCCCAGTCCTAGAAAGCCTTTCACAACCATGGGGGAGCACGGGCCGACCAAGCTGAGGGCTGGAGCTCCACCTAGCCCCGTTGTCTGGTTTCCAGATCTGGTCCCTTTGACTCAAGGAGGGCCAAACAGACATTGAGTCAGGTTTCCAGACCGGCAGCCAATTCATTCCAGGGGACGTTTCTTGGCCCCGAGTCTGCCTCATCTAATGGCATAAGGACTGCAGGCAGGGGAAGGTGGCAGTGCTAGCCAGCACCGATGGCTTCTGAAAATCCCATCGATTCCATTCCCCTTTTGATCTTTCACCAGGCAAGGCGGATGGGTTCGATTTGCAGATCATGCCTCTCTCCTCCGGATTGCTCGAGCCCAAATAATAACAGTTACAGGAAACCGTGTTTGCAGCCAGAGTCTGGCGTCTGTGGACTGATATCCTGCCACGGAGCAGCAGGAGTGGAGCTGCAGGAAAGCTAGATGGATTACCACCGTTCCCCTCTGGCACTGGGGACTCAAAAACGTGCGCTCAGAAGCTGAGGGTGTGTTTCAAACGCTCGGAGAGCGGCTCTGCGCCAGGGCACCAACACGACGAGCTGCTACAGCAACTCGCCTGTGAGCATTGCCCTGGGAGGAGGTCGGGTTCGGTGCGAACCGCTTTCCTTGCAGACCTTTTGCGTGCGCGTGCATCTTTCCATACCCCTTTTGCACTCCCAAAGCGTTGTGCCCGTGCGGGCACCTAACAAGTCCTCTACTCCTTTTTGAGGGTGCAGCTTTGGGCGCCGTATTTGAGGCTGCCTGGTGGGGTTTACGCAAAGCAGCGGCTTTTTGCTCAGACCCTGCAAGGCCTGGCTGTTTCTCTGTGGCATTTTCACGACCACCTTGCCTTTCTGCTTGCTCCCAGCCCGCTGCAGCTCTGCCCACCCTCACACGGGCTGTTTTCTCCCTCAGGCTTGCGGCAACCTGACGAAAGCCCCCGGGAGCCGCGCTGCAGGGAAAAACAGGAGAGGAAGATCACATAAAACCCTCTCTGCAGCTTTTAGCGGTGGGAAACAGCTTTCTAGCCTAAGTAAAGCAAAACTGTCCGCTATACCAGCTTTCACACACTTGGTATCCCTTCTGCGGAGGTGCAGGTGGCGGCCGTGAGGCTGCTCCAGGCAGTGCAGAAAGTACCGTAAATTATCAGCCCCATTTTTGCCCGTCGCTGGAAGAAGGAGCCCCCAGGCCCCTTCGCCGGCGGCCCGAGCTCTGCCGGGCTAAGGGCTTCGGCTCGGGGCGCTGAGGGCCGCCGCCGGGAGAGCGGGCCCGGGCCGGGCCGGGCCGCCCCAGCCTCCCTCCCGCCGAGCTGCCGCCGCAGGGCGGGTCTGAAGGAGGAATGGCTCCGGCGTCGCTCCGCGCTGCAGGAGCGGAGGCGAACCGCCCTCCTCCCGCCGGGGAAAACCACCTTAACGCGGAGGCAGGAAGCCGCCGGGCCGGCAGGCACCAATCAGGCCGGCCCGGGGAGGGAGGGCGGCGGCGGCGGCCGGGGGACGCTGCCGGCGGCGGGGGAGGCCGAGCCGGCCCGGCGGTGCGAGGGGCAGATGGCGGAGGGCGGCCCCCCCGGCGGCGGGGACCCGCCCGCCGCCTCAGGCGGGCAGGCAGGTAACGTGGGGGAGCGGCGCTGCCGGGTGGGCCCGCCGCCGCCCCGGGGGCTCCTTTCGGGCTCGCCTTGTGCCGGGAGGGGAGGGGAGGGAACGGGACAGCCCCCCCGCACCCCACCCCGCCGCCCCGGGCGGCCTCGGCCCAGGGCTCAGCCCGGCTCCCCCCCTCTCTCTCCAGCGCAGGTCGTAACCTGAAGGAATGGCTGCGGGAGCAGTTTTGCGACCACCCCATCGAGCACTGCGAGGACACCCGGCTGCACGACGCGGCCTACGTGGGGGACCTGCCCACCCTCAAGAGCTTGCTGCAGGAGGAGAGCTTCCAAAGGTGAGGGGGGCTTCTCCCACCCCGCCCCGCCCTGCCCGCACCCTCACGCTGGCCTCGGAGGCCCTCAGGGGGACGAGGGTGCGAGGTCCCGCTTAAACGATTTTGGGTGAATGGCTTCCTGGGGCTGCTCACCCTACAGCCATCTCCCCGCAGCCTGCTCCTTTTGGAGACCCCGTCCCGCTCTGTTTCTTACAGGAGAGGTGTCAGGTTGGGAGGATGCTCCGCTCGCCCCTGAAACCATCCCCCGTGGTCTCCCAGGAGGCAAATCTCAAGCCCGTTCGCAAGCGTGCGGCGGCCGCGCACGAGCTCTTTTCAGATCAGGGTGGAAATGTAATACCATGAAAATAGGAGCCTACGTGTAATGAGAAAAACATACAGAAGGGATTACAATCGAATATAAACCTGAAACACCCTATGTTACAAAATCTGCCCAGTGCTAAGTCTGTGACCGTGGGGATAGTTAATTAATTTTCCTGCACCATGGAGAAAACTGCTTAGAGTGCAAAATGTCTCCCAGCCTCAAAAAAAGTGTCCTTTCAGCAAAAATGAGAATGAGCGAGCCCCTCTTTCTGCCACCTGGGCAGCTGGGGCTCTCAGGTCCCTCGGTCTGAGATTTTTGCCTTGGTTTTGTCCCCTGCTGTGTGGGAACCCTGTGGCAGCAGGGCCAGGCGTCCTTCCTTGCAGGAAAAAGCAAAGTTTGGTGGGAGGAGGAGGGCTGGACCCGCAGCACCGTCACACAGGTGGTGAAGTGGACAGAGAAGTGACTTCTTTGAATTTGGGGGTAGGTATGGGATGGAGATCCCCAAAGCTCCGAGGTTAAAGGGAGCACTTTTATCATAAGACTTGACAGCTGAGGGCTTGCTGTGGGGCTCATGCTACTCCTCTTCCTAAAACATGGTTGAAAAAAAAATTGTAGCATTGTTCTCCTAGCAAACTTTGTAAATGCACTGTATAAAAACTGCTTTGTCCTGTACCAGTTACGTGGGCCTGCATGGAGTGAGCTAGAAGAGCAAATCTACTGCCGCGCTGGTTAAAGAGCACTTTCGCCAGCCTACGTTGGCCTAAATAAATCCCTTCCTCTCTGCGTGTTCCTGCTAAAACGGTACCCGCAGTGATTCGCAGAGAATTTGGGAGTGAGGTCTGGTTGTTTATGAGATTTGTAGGGCTAACCTGGGATCTGGATGAGCATGACAACTAATACCGGTGATTTCAGAGGGGATCTAAGCAGGCACCAGCCAGAGCCATCTCTTCTATAAATTGGAAAAGGCTCTTATGCCAGTACAGCCATCCAACAAGGATGCTAATGGCCTACTTACGCTGTTCAGTGCAGGATGGCCGCACCTCCCAAGCTTGCTCCTTGCTGGCAGGGCTGAGTTTCCCTGGATTTGTGTTCGTGTCATCCCATGGTGCCTGGCTGAGCGTGGATGTTGCCAGCGGTGCAATATGGATGGATGCCTGTATTTCCATACGTTGCTCCCCTCCTCCCGTGTCCTCTTGCTGTTTCCCTGCTGCTTTGACAACCTGCCCCTTTTGGAGCAGCTTGAATTAAATGGTTGTGGTCCCCAGCTTGGTCACTTCTGATTTGGACATCTCCCTGTAAAAAGGGAGTATTTTATTTTTTTTATTGGTAATTTTGGCTGAGTTTTGAGGCAGGGTTTGTCCCTCACTGTGCATATGTGCAGCTCCTGACACAGCAGAGCTACGATAAAGCCTGTCTTCCAGGTACTACTCTGATACATCCCATAGTCTCTGGCTACCTCTGTGCAGTGTCTAGTCAGGTTATTGTCAGGAGCTTTTCAGGGCTGCTATAAAGTGCCAAAAATGGGGAGGAAAACTTCTAGGGAGCTGGTTGGGCTCTCCCGGGATCCTCCTCCGGGGCTGGGGGAGGCGGGGTGGTGCAGGGCGGCAGGAGGGCTTCTCTGATCCAACGTTTCTCCCCTCTGATGCCAGCCGGATCAACGAGAAGTCGGTGTGGTGCTGTGGCTGGCTGCCCTGCACACCGCTGCGCATCGCCGCCACTGCCGGCCACGGCCCCTGCGTCGACTTCCTCCTCCGCAAAGGGGCTGAGATCGACTTGGTGGACGTGAAGGGGCAGACCGCCCTCTACGTGGCCGTGGTCAACGGGCACCTCGAGTGTGCCAAGATCCTCCTGGAAGCTGGGGCTGACCCCAATGGCAGCCGGCACCACCGCAGCACCCCTGTCTACCACGCGGCACGCGTGGGCCGGGCAGACATCCTCCGGGAGCTGATCAGGTGAGAGCTCGGGTCCAGGCTGGAGATGGTCCTGGTGGGGAGATGGGTGGCTCTACCTCCCTCTCTTCTTCCCTTGGGATCTTTCCCCCATGGGGCTCGGAGCATCCATTCCCTCCTTGCATGCCCAGTGCCTCCATGGGCCTGGTGAAACTGGCCAAGAGATGGACAGGAGAGAGGGTGGAGAGGTTCCCAAAGGGACATCCTTGTCTTCCCCATCCCTTGGCCCTGGCAACAGGTCTGTGCCCTGCTGTGTGACTCCCATGACTGTTCTCCTAAGACAAAGCCCGAGAGAGAAGTCTCCGTTTCTGAGCCCATCATCCACTATTCAGTCAGAGCCAAATCTGGCAAGGTATCTTGCCCCCACCTCCATCTTGACTGCCAGCTTCATGCCCCTGCCTGAATTTATGAGTGAGGTGGGTCCTCCAGCGAACCAAAAATTGTTTGGAAACACATGTCTCCTTTGTGTAGCTCTGCTGCTCTGACCGTTTTCTGTCATTGGAAGGAGAGGTGCTTGTCGCTGGCACTGGCTGTTCTTGGCTGCCTGGCATTTGCCCATCTCTAGGACACCCTCCGTGGCATCTGATTCAGTCTCCCCTTGCTGGATACCTGATGCACAGCTCCATCAAAGGGGTGGCATCTCTGGGACAGGGAGTGACAGCCATCACTATGAGGTGATGAACAGTAACCTTAGCTGGGTGGTGGGTGCCTGGTGACCTCCCATCCCTCAGGAAACTTCCTCTGCAGCACCAGCCGTGAGTGGGCTCAAGGTCTAGCAGTAGGCTGTGCAAACTTTCTTCCTCTGTGGCGTGCCGTGATACTTCCTTTCTTCTAAATTGGAAGCTTTTTGTATAAGGGACCATGCTGAGCAACTGTATGGGCCATTGACACCAAATAATAAGGGATCATAAGGGGAAAATGTAGGTTGTGGAAAGAAATAGTAAAAGAGAAGAAAGTTTGTTTGGATTCACACAGAAACACTCTCCAAGGAATCCCTTCAATGACCGCAAATGCTAGAAAATAACAATGAAAAGGATTTTAATAGAAAAATTTCAAAATACTTGGGGATTTTCTCCTTTCCTTTTTGCTTGTGGGGAAGTTAATTTTCATGCAAGTGCAGCTTTAAGGAAGCTGGCAAATAGAAAGAAGGGGACACAGTTGCCCCTCCTTGCTCCTTTCTCAGCAACCTGAGAGAAGGATGTCCCCATCGCCACGTGCTTGTTGGTACAGGGTTCAGCTCACATGCTGCATTCCCGAGAATCTCCCCTGATAAATCCGCTAAGGCAGGGTGAAATGTAGCAAATGGTATTTCAGCAGCACATGGAGAGCTGATGCATTGATTTATATGTCTACTCCTTGGGGTACCTTGCCAGCAATATTAAAAGCAAGATTTTGGAAAACTTTCAGGATTAAAAATTAACTGGAGTTTGTCCAATATCTTTTTATTAGACAATGTCTCTCCCAAGGCTGCTAAGCTAATACCAAATTGTCAGATTGCCCAAAATTTCAAATATCTCGGAGTACGGATTTCACAGATCTGTTCAGAGTTGCTTACTTTAAAATGCAGTCTTATGTTACAAAGCTCACTCAGAGATTTTTAAAATGTTGATTTAAAGGATTTGGCAGGGGGAATGCGATGAGGAGGACACGTTTACTGAGATATAAGGAAACATTTCAGCATATTCAGCTTGAGAGCGCCTCAGTGTCCTGAAAAGAAAGCCCAACCCAGTTCAGGCTTGCCACAGGTGTCTAAACATCACCTGGTTCTTTTTTTTTTTTAATCATATGGTAGCACCATCAGGATTCCTGAATCCTACCACAATTGCTGAACCAGCTAACCAAGCAGTAGGTGAAATTGTATCCATTAATAGTAAATACACTGTGGTGGGTTGACCCTGGCTGGACGCCAGGTGCCCACCAAAGCTGCTCCTCATTCCCCTCCTATCATTCCCCTCCTCAGCTGAACAGGGGAGAGGAAATAGAACGAAAGGCTCGTGGGTCGAGATAAGGACAGTTTAATACAAGCAAAAGCAAAGGCCACGCACGGAAGCAAAGGGAAAACAAAAGATTTATTCTCTACTTCCCATCAGCAGGCGATGTCCAGCCACTTCGCGGGAAGCAGGGCTTCAGTATGCGTAGCGGTTGCTCCGGAAGACAAATGTCACAAATAACGAATGCCCCCCCTTCCTCCTCCTTTCCCTCAGCTTTTATTGCTGAGCGGACGTCATGCGGTATGGAATATCCCTTTGGTCAGTTTGGTCAGCTGTCCTGGCTGTGTCCCCTCCCAAGATCTTGCCCACCCCCAGCCTACTGGTGAGGGGGGGAGATGTTGGAGAGACAGCCTTGATGCTGTGCGAGCAGTGCTCAGCAGTGGCCAGAACCCTGGTGTGTTATCAACACCTTTCCAGCTACCAATCGAAAGCACAGTGCTATGAGGGCTGCTGTGGGGAAAATTAACTCCATCTCAGACGGACCCAATACAACCTCCACCCCTTATTCTATACCATTTGCGTCATGCTCAGGTCCCACATAATTTAACACACACATATATAGATATCTTCTAACCATTCCATTGTATTTAATTCTCATTACGAAAATTCCTTCTTACCAACACTTACAGCTTAAACTACATATACCCAACATACAGATTTACACATTCTCATTAACTACTGTCCCCTGTCCTTTAACAGATAGATATTACTCTCCTGTTCCATGGACTTCCTCCGCTCCTCCAGATGTTCACAAACAGGCTATGACTTGGGGCCCCATCTGTCAAGATGGGTGTTCAGGACAGGAGAAACAGTGTGTTCGATTGTTGGGCACCAACACCAGCTTGGTTTGAGTCATCGTTGCACTCGTCTGGTTCCTTGCGAAACTCACTCTTTGTCGGTTCAGGTCGGTTCAGGTCATTCCTGCTAGATTACTTCCTACACCATAGGACTCACATCACAGATTATTTTTTCCCCAAGGTTAAATCTTCTTGAGGCAGATACTGGCTCTTCTCGTCCTTCTGCATTACTCACCAAGTACACCCAGGTCTTTGAGCAAAGACAACCCCACGAATGGATTTACCTTTTCCCATGGGAGGAGCAATCCACACCGCCTTCCCCAGCCACTTCCCTGTGTGCACTACGGGGACCTTATCTCCTCCCACAGTATGTAGGGGTTTTCTTTGGGGAGGACCAGAACGCTTAGCAGATCCTCTGGTGTTAACTAGCCAAGTGGCTTCTGCTAAATTTGTATCCCAGTGCTTCCATGCCCCATTGCCCAATGCTTTCAGCATAGTCTTTAACAGTCCGTTATATCTCTCAGTCTTTCCAGCGGCTTGTGGGTGATAGGGGATGTGATACACCCACTCAATGCTGAGTTTCTTTGCCTAGGAGTTTATGAGGTTATTTTGGAAATGAGTCCCATTGTCTGATCCAATTCTTTCTGGGGTACCATGTCGCCACAAAATTTGCCTTTCAAGGCCTAAGATGGTGTTTCAGGCAGTGGCATGGTTTACAGGGTATGTTTCTAGCCAACCAGTACTTGCTCCCACCATGGTGAGTATGTAGTGCTTGCCTTGGCGTGCTCGTGGCAGTGGTTCAATTTGCCAGGCCTTGCCATATCGAAAACCCGGCCACTTCCCTCTGTTCCAGGGAGATTTTACTTGTGTGGCTCGCTTGATTGCAGCACATGCTTCACATTCATGAGTGACCTGTGTGATGGCCTCCATGGTCAGGTCCACCTCTCGATCACTCACGAGCCCATCTGTATGTTGCATCTCTCCCTAGATGTCCCGATGTTTTGTGGGCCCATCGAGCTACAAATAGCTCACCCTTACGCTCCCAGTCCACGTCCACCTGAGCTACTTCAATTTTAGCAGCCTTGTCTACCTGTTCATTGTTTCGATGTTCTTCAGTGACGTGGCTTTTGGGCATGTGAGCATCTACATGACATACCTTTAGAGCCATGTTTTCTACCCAGGCAGCGATGTGCCTTTTGAGCATCTACATGACGTACCTGTAGAGCCATGTTTTCTACCCTGCCACAATACAGCAGCCCAGACGGGTTTGCCCCTGCGCTGCCAATTGGTCTTCTTCCACTGCTGTAGCCACCCCCATAGGGCATTAGCCACCATCCAGGAGTCAGTATAGAGGTAGAGTACTGGCCACTTTTCTCGTTCAGCGATCTCTAGGGCTAGTTGGATGGCTTTCACTTCTGCAAACTGACTTGACTGACCTTCTCCTTCAGTGGCCTCAACGACTTGTTGCACAGCAGCTTTCCACTTGCAACGGTTTCCTACCACACGACAGGATCCATCAGTAAACAAAACATAACGCCTTTTATCTTCTGATAACTCATTATATGGTGGTGCTTCTTGGGCACGAGCCACCTCCTCAGGCAGTGCTCCAAAATCTCTGCCATCTGGCCCGTCCACGATCTCTTCCAGGATTCCTGCGTGGTTGGGTTTCCCCAGTCGAGCTCATTGCGTGATCAATGCTACCCACTTGCTCCATGTAGCGCTGGGTGCGTGATGTGTAGAGGGAATGTTTCCTTTGAACACCCCGTGTAGCACGGGCAGTTGCGGTGCCAAGAGGAGATAACGCTTCTGTGCCAACAACTTCTGAAGCGGCTCGAACCCCCGCATATGCTGCTAGTATCTCTTTTTCAGTCGGAGTGTAGTGCGCTTCTGATCCTAAATACTCCCGCCTCCAAAACCCTAATGGTCAACCTTGGGTTTCTCCTGATGTTTTCTGCCAGAGGCTCCAGGTGAGACCATGCTCCCCAGCTGCAGTGCAGAGTACATTTTGCACAGCTGGTCCTGTCCGGACAGGCCCAAGAGCTACCGCACAAGCTATTTCCTGTTTGATATGCTCAAAGGCTTGTTGTTGCTCAAGGCCCCACTCAAAATAGTTCTTCTTTCGGGTTACTCGATAGAGAGGGTTCACAAGCTGACTATAAACTGGAATATGCATTCTCTAGAACCCCGCAAGGCCTAGGAAAGCTTATGTTTGCTTCTTGTTAGCTGGTGGAGACATAGTTGCTATCTTGTTGACCACATCCATAGACACATGATGGTGTCCATCCTGCCATTTTATTCCCAAGAACTGAATCTCCCGTGCAGCTCCCTTGACCTTGCTTTTCTTTATGGCAAAAGCAGCTTTCAGAAGAATCTGAATTACTCTTTTTCTCTTCTCAAACACTTCTTCTGCCTTGTTTCCCCACACGATGATGTCATTGATGTATTGTAGATGTTTAGGGGCATCACCCTTTTCCAGTGCAGTTTGAATTAGTCCATGACAAATGGTGGGACTGTGCTTCCACCCCTGGGGCAATCGATTCCAGGTGTATTGGACACCCCTCCACGTGAAAGCAAACTGTGGCCTGTACTCTGCTGCCAAAGGAATTGAGAAAAATGCATTGGCAATGTCAGTTGTAGCATACCACTTGGCTGCCTTCGACTCCAGTTCATACTGGAGCTCTAACGTGTCTGGTACAGCAGCACTCAGTGGTGGCATCACTTCGTTCAGGCCACAATAGTCTACTGTTAACCTTCACCCTCTGTCAGGCTTTTGCAGTGGCCATATGGGACTATTAAAAGGTGAGTGAGTCTTGCTGATGACTCCTTGGCTGTCCAGCTGATGAATCAGCTCATGGGTGGGAGCCAGGAGGTCTCAGTTTGTGTGGTATTGCTGCCGGTGCACCGTCCTGGTAGCAATTGGCATCTGCTGTTCTTCAACTCACAGCAATCCCACAACGAAGGGATCTTCTGAGAGGCCAGGCAGGGTAGATAACTGTTTGATCTTCTCTGTGTTCACAGTGGCTACGCCAAAAGCCCATCGGTACCCCTTTGGGTCCTTGCAGTATCCTCTCCTGAAGTAGTCTATGCCAAGGATACAAGGGGCCTCTGGGCCCATCACAACGGGGTGCTTTTGCCACTTGTCCCCTGTTAAGCTCATCTCAGCCTCCAATACAGACAACTCTTGGCATGGCCCTGTCGCTCCAGAGATCCAGGTGGGTTCTGTGCCCCTGTACCCTGATGGCACCAGCGTACACTGTGCACCAGTGTCTACCAAAGCCTTATACTCCTGTGGGTCTGGTGTGCCAGGCCATCGAATCCACACGGTCCAGTATACCCAGTCATCCCTTTCCTCCTCCTGGCTGAAGGCAGGGACCCTCTATTCCTGTTCCTCGTCAGAGTATTCACTGTCTGACCCTTGCAGTGCCAGACCAGAAGTCCCCTCACCAGGATCAAGGGAGGTGACTTCAGTTCTATGTCCGGGAGATCGCTGGTTGCCACCTTGTGTCTCTACAGCAACTAAGCTGTCAGGCTTCTTGGGTGGCCCCTTCTTAACAGCTGTCCTCCCTCTCAGTTCACGTACACGGGCTTCCAGCTTAAAGGTGGGCTCCCCATCCCACTTCCTCACGTCCTCCCCCTGGTCATGCAGGAAGAACCAGAGTGCACCACGCGGCATGCGCCTGGGGCTCCCTTTCCGCTGACCAGGGCAGGACAGGACTGATTTCTTGGGGTGCCCCTGACAGCCAAGGCGCTGGCCTGTAGGGATGAGGAGGTACAGAGATTTTCTTCCAAGTTTTGGAGCCAAGAAGACCCTCTTTCCACAGTTGGTGTATCCATATCCGGGCAATACATCACTGCCAAGCTGTTTGAATATGACGCTGGGGCACTTTGAATCACCTTCCTTCCCATGGCTTGTGTGCGCAGGACATCCTCTGGATCTTTGGAGACCTCATCATCATCTAGATCCCTGTAGATGACTTCCAGCACTGCTAATTCTCTCAGGTACTGGATGCCTTCATCTGTGGTAGTCACTTTCCTGGGGAGTTCACAAGATCTTCTTTGAATGGATATCTTGCCCTCACACTTGAGAGAAACCGTCTCCAGAGACTGCAAATTGCTGCCTTTTTTTCCAATTCCTCTCTCAATTCCCCAGTTTTTAGCAAGGGATCCCAGCTGTTGGGCTTCCTTACCTTCCAGTTGCTGACTGTGGGCCCCATTATCCCAGCATCGGAGCAGTCAGGCAGCAATCCACTCACGTGGCAGGCAGCTGTAATCTTTCTGCACGTCTCGAAGTTCTGATGAGGTCAGGGATCGGGTAGTTTCTGCTTCGTGCTTGAATTCTCTCACTCCTCCCTCCAATCTCTTTGTTGAAGGACCGGCTTCTTGATCAAACCTTTCCTCTTCTTCCTCCTCCCTTACTAATCGACGATACGGACCCGTTGATCTCCTTGCCCACTGTTTCTTTTTCACTACTGGGGCAATTACTGTAGTTGTTGTTGTTTGGGTCCCTATCTCAACCATGGTGTCCTCAGATGCAGTTTGGGTCCCTGGCCCAACCACAGTCCTCTGAGACTACTGAACTGTGGCTCAACAGGCACAGGCCAGCCCCCAGTACATTACTAGAAGCTGCTGGTTTTCATTGGGGTAGGCAAGATACCTTTCTATCAGTGGCACGTCAGTTTGCCAGGGTTGCTTGCTTGTTCAGGTGTAAAGTCCCAGGCTATGGGAGGTGATAACCGTCCTAGGAATCTGCCCAAATCCTTCCACACACCCTGCCACCCAGGGACCACCCGCCTCTGGGTACATTTCACTATCGCTTCACCCAAAAGTTGTCTTCTCTTACACCAGGACGAGACCAGATTCCACAAAACCCGTAATATGCCATCAGGATTAATTAGTGGTATCAAACAGCTCACGTCAGGGCGAACAAAGACCTTGGGAGGGGAGCCTGCATAATAAAACCATCCACATCAATCCCAGGTAGGGAGAGGGAGATGTATTCCCTCATCTTCTCCACAAGATAGCTCCCCCAGCACAGCAAGGCCTTTAATGCCAGGGCAAAGCACATCATAGCCATTATTTGTATTAACATGTTCCCAAGCTCGGCAAAATAGAGAGAGAAGCAGTGCAGCCAGCAAACTCCGTGACTTGCACAGGAGCTTGCCACTAAGTAACTACTGTAGCTATAGTACGCTTAATACAAAACTGCCCTTGTCTCGGGCCCTACGTTGGGTGCCAAAAAGGACTGTGGTGGGTTGACCCTGGCTGGACGCCAGTGCCCACCAAAGCTGCTCTATCACTCCCCTCCTCAGCTGAACAGGGGAGAGGAAATAGAGCGAAAGGCTCGTGGGTCGAGATAAGGACAGTTTAATACAAGCAAAAGAAAGGCCGCGCGCGGAAGCAAAGGGAAAACAAAAGATTTATTCTCTACTTCCCATCAGCAGGCGATGTCCAGCCACTTCGCGGGAAGCAGGGCTTCAGTATGCGTAGCGGTTGCTCCGGAAGACAAATGTCATAAATAACGAATGCCCCCCCTTCCTCCTCCTTTCCCTCAGCTTTTATTGCTGAGCGGACGTCATGCGGTATGGAATATCCCTTTGGTCAGTTTGGTCAGCTGTCCTGGCTGTGTCCCCTCCCAAGATCTTGCCCACCCCCAGCCTACTGGTGAGGGGGGGAGATGTTGGAGAGACAGCCTTGATGCTGTGCGAGCAGTGCTCAGCAGTGGCCAGAACCCTGGTGTGTTATCAACACCTTTCCAGCTACCAGTCGAAAGCACAGTGCTATGAGGGCTGCTATGGGGAAAATTAACTCCATCTCAGCCGGACCCAATACATACACACATAGCTATGGAATGGCGATCCATTTTATAAGACAGCTGGCGAAAATATGTATGGTTATATTGCCAGGGTATAGATTACTTTCCTAGCAGCTTGCGATGTGATCATGCTGCGATGGGATCGGACTATTGCATTATACTTGGAGTGTGACTGAGGGCTGACCCCAGCGTATTAAGGACAAGAGGGTCCTTTTGCCACACTAAAAACAGTGAAAAAGAGATCTGACAAATCATCCTGATGCCTCAGGCGCATGCCTAACTGTGATAAAAGCAGAATTTTGTGTTTTGCTTTGAATTGGGGGTTTCCACTGAGAATTTTGATGACAATAATGAAAAAAAAACCAAAAACGACTGAAATGAAGGGGTACCTGCTGTCTGGTCAGGAGCACGGCCGTAGGAGGCAGTGGCCATACAACAGCCCTGCGAAAGTCCCACAGCAGCACAGATTACTCTATCCAAATGCTCATGTAGTCTGATTTTAAGAGGTTTATCTCCAGGGAATATGTGCGATTGCCTGTGGAGAGCAGACCCCTTTTCTTATTTAGCCCTCTGTGTTCCAACATAGGTGAAGTGATGCAGATTCAGCAAAGTGCTGTGGAAGTTCCCAAAAGATGGGAATGTCCCCTTAGTGTGCAGTGATCCCTGGGCCAGCTGCCTGGCCTGGGAAGCGAAGCTTGGTCCCGTGGAGGGTGCAAGGACCAGCTCACGATCAGCAGTGTTGTTACTGCCTAGCTCCGTCCTTTTTCTGCATTTCTCCACCCCACGGGTCTCCTGAGATCTCAGCCAAGATGTTCATGCTTGGGAGATCTTGTGCGTTGGGGTAAAAATACACTGCATGCCATTTGCAGCTCTTCGACAAGTTTCCTCGGCTCTTGTTCTGTGTGCGCTTAATTTAAGTGAGACTATTCTCATCCTCAGAGCTGAAGCATTTGGTTGAGTATTTGCTGGATAGAGACCAGGCCCTACTGGGTTCAGCGAGAGCTGTGCTTGCCTTGAGGCAGAATTTGTCCCCAGGTGGTTTCCTTATTTGTTTTATTAATGGCAGAAAGGAATAGAATGCTATCTAGGAAGATAGAAAAATCTAGTTCTCTGAATGCTCAGTGTGCAATTGTGGGAGGGGGACTTGTGGGTGAAGGAACCTTTTATCCCTCTGTGGGGAGAAGGGACAAGGCTTTGCTTGATCTGCAATGCTGCAGTTAAAACCAGCTACTCCTCAGGGGATTGCGTTGTCTTCCTCCATGTTCCCGTCCAAGCTGCATGTGAAGTAGATGGAGTTAGTGTCCCCACTGCTTGGGTGTTACCCAACCTGGGGGAAATAAGTGCTTCTTTCTGCCGTCTCTTCTTTCTGCAGCATTGCCATTTTTCAAATTCCGTGCTTTTCCAGAGAGTAACAGTTGGCCTTTTTGCTCCCATTTACTTGGCTGCATTCTTCACTTCCTCCAAAAAAATGAAAAGAACCAAAGCCAATAAGCCTTGTTTTCTGCTCGCTCACAACTTGGTGCCATCTGTACTTCCCCAAAAGAAGTATGCTGCGGGAGCTGCTTCTGTTTGGTGATGATGCTGATGTCCACTGAGCAAGGCTTTAGCCGGCTCGCATGCCTTCTCTACGCCACAGCAAGCCTGGGCCCGCTTTGCTCTGGCCGCAGGACCTATGGAGCAGTTGGGACACCATGGCACCGTGCAGCGAAGACGTGAGGTACAGGTTTCTCTGTGGGGTAGAGCGAGGCAGGAGCCAGTTGCAAAAGGCTCGAGAGGTTTGCTGCTGCAGCTCATTGAGGTCTCCCCTTCAGCGCCTGGAGTGCTGGCCAGTGAACTGTAATCTCTCGTGCGGTATCTAGTACAGTGTATAACCTGTGAATGGAGCTGCGCAGGATGGATGGGGAGAGCGGAAGGTCTGATGGAATTATTTTGTGTTTTTCCAGTTTCCTACGTGCTGAGAGTTGACGGGTACATCCCTTCAGCTGAGCTCAATACTAGGGAAAAGGCTTCTTTTTGACTCCCTGATGGGATTTCTGATGGGATTTCAACCACCGCAGCTCCTTCGGGAGCAGGATTTTGTCATATACATTTCGCCGTTGAGCACAGATTTCTGTTTCCATTTCCCTGCTGTCTTTGACAGTCAGATCGATTGCCTGTATTGCTTTTTGGCCTGTTTTATCCTGGTGGGGAAGTTATTTCACTGCATATCTTCAACTGAGTCATTTGGAAACATCCCCGCTCCCCAGCTGGCGGCTCACTAGCATCCAACATTACGTGGTGCTGGCTCAGGGCTGAGCTGTCCCTTGTGCCAAGGCCATGCTTGGCACATCCTTCAGGAGGGCAAGGAAAGCTGTTCCTCAGCTGCTCTCTCCCAAACCTGGGCTGTTGCGGGCAGAGAAACAGCTTTGCTTCTTGAAGATCAGGCTGTGCTGGATACGGCGTCCCCACTCGGAAGCCCAGCCAGGCCCCTCTCAGGGTAGGTATGGGCAGTTCTTGGGTGGTGGGCCCCAGAGGTACCAAAGACAGGCAGGGTGCTCACGCTCCGGGTGTCCTTCAGCCTCATCCCCTGCCATTTTGTCACCCTGGACTACAGTCGTGGTGCTGTTGCCCTTGTTTCCAAACCTCTGCTCTTCTCTCCCCCCCACCCAGGTACGGCGCAGACGTGGACGTGAATCACCACCTCGCTTCCCGGGTCCCCAGCCTCTCCCTGCGGCCCCTCACCACGCTGGTGGTCTGCCCACTGTACATCAGCGCTGCCTACCACAACCTCCAGTGCTTCCGGCTGCTGCTCCAGGCAGGAGCCAACCCGGATTTTAACTGCTGCGGGCCCATCAACATCCAAGGCTTCTCCCGGGGCTCCCCGGTGTGTGTGATGGACGCTGTCCTGCGGCATGGCTGTGAAGCGGCATTCGTCCACCTCTTGATTGACTTTGGAGCCAATCTGAACCTGGTGAAAGTGGAGGCCTTGGGAGTTGAATCCACGGGAAGGGTCAAAGTCAACCCTGAGGCTCTGCAAGTGTTCAAAGAAGCAAGGGGTGAGTGGCTTTGACGTACTGAAGTGGTGCTGGTTTTATCTAGCTCTGGGCTCAGGAGAACTCTGAGTTTATTTGGTAAGGAGCTGTTAGGTGGTAGGGTGGGTGTTACAATCCCCTTTTGGGTCTGTTTGTTCAAGTGCCTTCAGCCAAGTGCAAAAAGATTAAACAGGTTAAAAGGTCGTGTAAACAGGTTAACTTAAAAGTGTAAAGCAATTCTAACACACAAAAAAGATAACGGGGGTTTAACAAGCTGTTAAGCTAAGCGTTAACGACTTCACCACCCCTGATATGGCTCCCAAAGAGCTGTTGCTGGCCAGGCAGGCATCAGGCAGGAGAGAACTGTGGGGCTGGCCTCTGCGGCTCCCTGGCACCGATCCTCAGTGTTCCCGAGCTGCTGCCTGCCTCCGGCTCTGTCAACACTGATGACTCAACCCAATGGCTTCCCCGTAAGCCTCCAGCTAGACTCCTTGTTTTTCTCCTGTTGCATTTTGTACGTTCACATGGTGTTTTCCCTCTTGAGTCCTTCAGCTACCAATGATGCCTATCTCAGCAGCCCAACCTCTGTCTGTAACTTTACCTTTTTTTATCTTTCTCCCAGCTCTTTTCCATTGCCTAACCATGTCCTCAGCAGCCTGAGGCAAGGTTTAGGCAGTGGGGTCCTATCAGAACCGGGCTTTGGGTCTCAAACCACAGGCAGGTTATAGCATATCCAGTGAGACCCAGTTTTCCAAAGCCGTGCAGATGTGCTCTCACTGTTCTTGAGTGACCCTGTGCTCTGCAGGGGGGCCCAGGGAGGGACCGAAGAGGTAGTTGTATCTGGACAGGCTGCTTGGGAAGTAAAGTCACAAATGATGGTAGCAACTGGCAGGAGGGAGCTCAGATGGTGGTGGAAAAAGGTGGGAAAAAGCTGGCTTTTTGAATTTAGCACCCTCTGGGAAGCAAATGAGTTACAAAAGAAGTAAACCAGAGCCTCAGACCTGAACATGCCTAAATTTACCTGCTATTTCTTTCTTTTTATAACAAAAGCAACATCAATACAGTGCGCACCCTTGCTCCAGCAAGGGCAGCACCTCATAAAACCACCAGGCTCAGCTGGTGAAGGCCAGGGCTTTGCACCAGGGTCGGAAGTGGGGTTTCCCTCTCGAACTCCAGAGAAATTTGAAAGGGATTCAGGATGTGGGATACAACCCCCAGCCCCCACCCTGAAGTTGTTCAGCTTTGCACGTGCCTGGTTTTTAAACCTGCCTGGACTTTTGCTGAGAAGAGGCGCACATAAGCTGGAGCAGGTGGTTTCCATTAAGCCTGGGTTTAGGAGGCAAATGGGACTCCTCAGGTAGAGCATGCAGGATAATGGAGTGGTGCCTTGGAGGTCCAGTTCCTGAATCGACATGGACCATCCTCTTGTCCCTGTGCTGGAAGAGCTCTCCATGAGCTCAAAAGAAGCCCTCAAAAGGAAGCTGGGATAAGGCCTGAGCTGGCTGTCAATGCTGTTGTTTCCCAAGGGGTGGTTTAGAGCACAAATAAAGTCCACATAATTTTAAAATGATCCGAATAGTATAAAGCCTCTCACAGCCTCCCCTGGTGTGGATTTGGCAGTGATCTCTTGAACCCTCTGATGCAGGGACTGGCTCCATGGTCACAACCCCATGTGGTCTCCAGCTTGCCCTTCCAAACTGCCCATGTGGCAGCGGTCGTTGCTCCAAGTCTTTGGCCAAAAGGTTTGGCCTCCTCACAGGGAGGATTTGTGCATGCTCAGCTCTCCTGCGCTGCCTTCGCGTTGCTGTGCAGGACATGGCCTCGGTGTTTGGAAGGGGTAAAGGGCTCCTCAGCTGTCAGCCAGAGCTCACCACAATTTACACGCTGTTATCCCTCTCTCTTCCTCTCTCTGTCCCTCAATAGTTTTTCTCTGCTTTCTTTATTGCAGGCCGCACCCGGAGCCTCTTGTCTCTCTGCCGCATAGCTGTACGAAGAATACTTGGCAAATCTCGTCTGGATCTGATCCACATCCTTCCAATCCCAGACCCCATTAAACAATTTTTACTTCACGAACACAGTTAAAGGGCAACTGGCTGCTTTCCAGGACAGTTTGATTTGGTAAATGAGTGCGCTGATAAAGCCAGGTGCCAATCCTAACCCTTCCCCCACAGTGAAATACTGCGTTGCTCATGGAGTGCACATAATTCCCTGCCCCTGTGATTTTCCCCTCCAAAGTTAGGGTGCAGTGATTTTGTGTGTCTATTCTTAAGCTACCGGTTATCTAACTGGTGATCTCTTGTTTGCAACTGGTTGGGTGATGAGGCCAATAAGCGTGTGTGGCTGTTACATGAGCAAATACAATATATCCTGTAGCTGTTAGCATATGTCTGTTTGTTATGACTCTACCTCTGTTACTGCTCTGTGTTACACACAACTTGGGTCTCAGTGGCACTTTGGCGTGAGGAAAGTGTCCGTACTTAAGCCTTTCCTCTTCCTATAGCATACAAGGGAGTCTCTCCTTGCCTCGTAAGGGTTTTACAACAGCACTGTTCTCTTTCTGCCGTCAGTACCTGGCCTTTCTCTTCCCTATGGAGTTTGTGATTGCTGCTGTAAAAGTGGGTGTATTTTATTCTGTCCTCTTCTGGTGTGAAATGCATCAAGTTTCCTGTCCAGTGCCGTGTGTTACTTGGAGAATTGTATCCGTGTCTCTGCGTGCTGCAAGGTAGCTGCTGACTTGGCTTTCTTCGTGTAGAGGCCCCATCGCACAGATGGGAGAGTAGCAGAATATGTAATCCTATCCTGTCTGAGTCGTTTCTACAGAGCACCAGATCTGCTGTGGCAGCTTGGCTCTCTCTCCAGCACTGTAATGGACAAGGCAGGGCTGGCCGGTCCTCCTCCCGACTGCCTGGGACTGGGTCAAGTCTTGTGACCACTGCCGTAGCACAAATGAGAAAATGTGGAGAGAAGAGGAAAGGGTAGTTTCACCTCTGGAAACTGATAGCTACACAGCCTGTTGTGGGGATGTGATCCCCATGGTTCAGTCGCCACTGCAGTGGTGGTGGGACAAGGACTGTGATACTCAGGTGAAGCCAGCACGTGAACCTGAAAGATTTTTAGGGTACTTTTTGGAAAAGCAATGGCTAAATCAATCTGTTCACTGTAAAATGGTTTGGAATATTTGAGAGTGACCAGGAGCAACAGTGGAGGGGTTGCTAAATTAAACTGTTGTGTTGCTGTGCTGGATGGTAGTTGTGAATATATCTGTGTGATTATGGAGAAAAAGACACCAAAATGATCTCTAAACTGCCTGCTTGCAATATTGCAGTGATTATGATGTTATCGAAGGCCCAGTAAAGTAGCTGACAATGCACAGCACACAGAAATAGAAGTTCCTACCTACCTTTTACTCCATATCCCACTGTGGCAGTATGACCAGAGAAAACCCTCCCAGATCCACTTAACAGGTCTTTTTGTTTGCATGCTGCTTCTACCAGCATTGTGGAAAAGGGAGAAGAAAGGACTTTTTGTCTTTTCTTGACGAATTAGGAGGTTATATGCTTCTAAGTGCAGCGTTGCATCCAGCAGCCTGGGCTCCTTTGATTTCCAGTGCCTCTACATTGCTGTTTACCTTTATGTCACAAGCTCACAGAAGAGCGTCATTCTGCAGTGAGTCGACAGCTTTTCATCGGGATCTCAGGGTCAGCCAGCTCCTTAAAGGTAGCGACGTAGTCATTGTGTAGGAAACATTGTCAAAATAGCAACTTTAGAAGGACAGAGATGATGGTCCCTCAGGATCTTGGGTAAAAACTCAGGTGATAATTGGTACTTGCTTTTACTTTACTGATTAAAGTTCTTTCTAGTCCCTGTGTTACAAGTTGATTTTTTGGACAATTTTTCTTTGCCAGATGTTCTTCCCATGCTCATGCAGTTGGCAAGGGTATTTTTCCAGATGTGATCCTAAAGATGTTGGGGATTTATTTATTGTATGGTATTAGTGCCTAGGGACCTGTTGTTGAGAGCTGAGTTAAGCATGGGATGGCAAGGACAGTAAGACAGCCCCTCCTGGGAATGGGATCTAGCTCTGGTCGCTCTTCTCCGTGACCCGCTGCAGTAACAGGGAAGTGGGGTTGTTTAAGCTACCTTGCATTTCGGATTCGAATGCCTTTGGCCGACAGCCCTGGTTACCCTGCCTCTACAGGAGCAGATCCTCAAGGCTGCCCCATGGACTTGCCTCATAGGTCTTGACACTAGTTACTCAATGTTCTTTTTCTAGAGGCAGAAATGAATGCGAAATCACGGTTCAGTTTCTGGTCCTCCCACTATGGGATGCGTTTAGGGTGGAGTTCGATAAGCAACGATGGACTTTCTTGTATGTTTTATTATCTGCTGAAGAACATGTGCCTTTCCAAGATGCTTTCAGAGAAGGAGGAAGGGCAGGAAAAACACAGTCCCGTATTGTTTCCTGTTATTTCAGTTCCATGGCCAGGCCTGGAAGGTCCAGCTGGCCCCTTACGTTGCTCTGCTCACTGATTTTAGGATAAGGTGGCAAAATTTGCACTGCTGGGAACAAGCTGAAGTGTGGTGGTTACGCTCAGTGCTCAGATACCAAAGCAAAGGATACTTTCAAAACCCTCATCAGGTGAGATATAATGGCAAGGATATGTAGCTGTAGGCATGCTTTCAAGGTGAGAAGGCAGCAGTTCTGCACTTTCTCCTGTTCGGGCTTGCAGATGGTTTAGGTTTTCACCATGCTGGAGGCCAGGGCAGCCCATGAGCATGTTGCCTGAGAGTTGTGTGCTTGCTTTATAGAAGTGTTAACATGCCTGAAAGATGCAAACAGGTTGTAAAGCCTCTTGTCACCTTGCTGGTGGAACCATAATGTTTTGCAGGAGCACAGGCCAAACGTACTCTCTAGCTCCAGTGTAGAGGCAGAAAATGAGGGAGGTTGTCTTGAGAAAATGCCATGGCAACAGCTTCTTTGGGTCGACTTTCTCCCCCTTGATTTTTGCTTGTTCAGACAGTTTTGCAAACCGGTCACACATTAGTGCCTTTTGGGAGAAGGTAGTCGGGTGGATGTGGAAGGCATATGCTCCTCTGGGGAGAGCTGGCTCCACCTGGAATGAGCTACGGTGAAATGCCATGGTGTGGATGATGGAGGGTGGCCCAAAGAAATTCGGAGGATTTAGTTGTTATGGGCATGATTAACACAGTGCCTGATGTGACTCGAGTATCTAGTTAAAGCTAAGCCTCTGCAGATGACCTGTTACAATTTTCATTATAGCTGCCTTCAGTAATTGATTAGTTGACCGTTGTGCCCTTGACTGACACTGTCCTACAACATGCGTGTGGATAGCCAGCCAGTGGCTCCCTGACCGCTCTAGCCACTGCGCTCCCTCCCAGAACTGTAACTCCCATGTGCGTGAAATTGAGAAGAGCACCCTCTTCCCATGCACAGAGTCAGTACCTGGTACTGGTAGGATTCCTTTGTAGGTCCCACTGGTGGGGGTGAGGACTTTGACCTCTGTTAGTTTACCATTCTTTATTTATAATCTGAGATATGACATCATGGTGCTCCAACAGTGTGCTGAACTTGTACGTATGGGTAGTTCTTTTGACTTCAAGCTTGAAGGACTACATGGGTCTTCAGATCCAACCGATGTGGAGTCCAAAGGATTCCCCTGACCATGGATATCTCCAGCCTCTGATCCACAGGTCAAAGGATGGTTCTGCCAACCCAATAGCAAACAAGCTTGAAGTTCATCAATCACCTGGACATTTGCAGAATCAAAGCTTTGAAGTGCAGGAGACATTTTGCTGGGACGACCCATCCAACTCCCATCTTAACTGAGGGACTGTGCTTCCTGCAAAGGTCTCAGTGTTAAACCTGGATGGTCTTTCTTTTGGCTTGAGGGCCTGAAGGGAGTCCAACTCAGGGGGACAACTCACATAATATTAAGCTGTGAGTGCAAAGAGTACTGTTAGAGTTAAGTCCCTAGGGACATTGGTGGCTGAGGCTACCTAAACCCAGCTTTGCGTAAGTGAATTGGTTTAATATGCAGGCCTAGAAGATCTGGAATTTTAATTGTAGAGAGATAATAATGAATCTCAAAATAGATTCATGATATTCATAGACCTTGGTGTCCTGTCCTGTAGGGCCGAAAGCTGTATCCTCTGGCTGTCCCTGTCCTTTTAACCCAAGAAACAACAGTCTTCCAGTATGAAATCTGAGTAATATGTGCATATTATATATCTTCACACTATATAAACAGCATTTATTTTTGCCTTAACTCGGACTTCACCATTTCCTCCTATGTAGCAAAGCATTCTCTTTTGTAAAGATATTTTTTTCCACGTTGTCCACGGGGCATGCTCAGATAACATGAATAACAAATGCGCATCGTGAAGTCATGGGTGGGAAATCAAACGTTTCTGCAGTGTACATCCCCTATATTGAAGAATGCCTATTATATTTGTGTGTAATATATAAAGTGTGCATTGTGTGGCCTTGCTGTAAGCTTGGGTGGGATAGGATAACAAGATTTGGAAAATGGTTAAAGACCAGAACAGATCTGGAATACGCAAAGCAGATCCAAAGCAGTCTTTTTCATGTGGGCTTTCTTCTTGTGTTTGTTGCTGTAGGGGATTTCCAGAGCACAAAATGCTGGTACCCAAATATAATTTCCTGCTCTTGGGGAATTTTGCAAAAGGCAGAGGAACAGCATCTGTTGGGTTGAAGTTGGTTTTTTTTTTCCCATCCCCAAAGTCAAGTAAAGCACTTTTTACACCACAACCAGCCTTTGAAGTACAGCACCTCTTTAGCCCTTCCTGTTCCAGCAAAGAAAGCATTGTAAGAACCTGCCCAGGACAGAGTCCAGCTTCAATTAGAGCTAATCAGTGGTCTGTTGATTTTGCCCAGCATACAATGATTGTGCGCAGCAGCAAGATCAGATCTGAGAGCAGGTAGGAGGTATCTGTGGTGGGCCTGGATCCACGTGTAGCTGAATAAAGATGTTCCAGTGCAAGAGCATGGCTGTCTGCCTAATTATTTACCTCGCCATGGGAAGGGGGAGTACTGCTCTATGCAGCGAAGAGCAGGGACTGGATTTGCAAAAGCGTGAATCCTGCTGGCCTCGGAGGCTGTCGCTGACTCCTCTGCACGTTTTGTAGCCACTGGAGGGGGCCGGAGAACCGTGCTGCCTGCAAGGGGCTTACAGGCAAGCAGGCAGGGCCTGGGCAGTGGTTTCCTGCACCGTTGCCAACTCCTGCCTTGCCACCCCTGGACAATTTTCAGGGGGGACATGGCAGCCAAATCAGAATGTAAACCGATGTGAATGTGCAGAGGAGCCCCACCTCTGGAGCCTCTGCCCCCCCTCAAATCCTCTTTCACAAGCTCGCATGTCCTCTCAGCGGTGCTGGCCTGCCCTTTCCTCGGGGTGCCGTGGCAGCTTGTGCCAGTGCAAGGCGGCTGCTGTCACCCACTGCTGGTTAGAGCAGCCCAAAGCTCTTGGCTTTCCACCTGGTCCTTCAAAACGGGCTGAACAGGGCTCTTCAGACCTCTCGTTTCTCCTTCTCCTCCTCCTCCTTTGTACCCAGCTCTGGAAATGTAGCTCCTCGGTTTCTCCTGGCATGAAAGTACTCAAGTTGGTGCAATTCCTCATAATATTTTGATTCTTATAATTTAGCTTTTCCCGGCTTTTTCATTGGAAAACTCCCTACAGGCTTAAGCTGCAAGCATTTCTGATGGTTACTCTGTTCTTCCTAGGGGTTAGCAGATGTGCAGGCTCTGTCTGCAACACCCGGACAATTTACGTTCTTCAGCTCAGGTGGTAGAAAGAGCGTTTCGGGTACCTGAGGATTTAGTCCCTGTAGCTATCTCCAGTCAAGGGCACAGTCCCTTTTTTAGGATTCCTGCTATTTTTGCTTGGGAGATGTTTGTCCGAGCTGGTGCCAGCATTTCCTCTAAAGGCAAAAAGGGGAGTTTCTCCTAAATTGGAAGAAAACGATCAAATGGTTTGGAATTATGGCGATGGTGATTAAAACCAAAGCAAAACAAACCCTAATTTGAAATTCTAACATCTCCAGCCTCGATATTCCTCTAGCTCAAAAGTGGCTCCCTCCCACCTCCCAGTGCATCTGCCCCCAGGCTTGTGCCGTAGCCACCCCAATTTGTTACCCACGACCTCGCTGGGTGGTGGGTCAGCGATAGCGTCTCTGTGCTGCAGCTTAGAAGGAACCGGAGATTTATCGTCAGCTGGGAGAGATCTGTGTGTCTGAGCTGCAAACCTCGGGACAATAAACGTTGAAGTGTTTAAAGGGCTGCTAGACTCCAGCCGTGATTTTGCATGCTATTAACGTGTCCCCTCTCGGTTATCTCTCTGGAGTAGACAGGCTGGGGTTTCTGGTCACCTCTCACTGAGTTTCAGGTATGGCTGAGGAGAAGAGCTCATGGGTGAGTCTGTCCTTGGTTTACATAACGGCATTGCAACATTTTCCTTATTATTCACACTCATCGTAAGATCTAATGCGGAGTTCCCTTTCCCGCAGCAGCAAGGAAGAGAAGAGATTTTGCCTTGCACTGTGGGATGCTCAAATATTTGCTCTGGGCTATGAGAACCGACCAAGTCTGCAGTAAATCTCAGGCAGTCTCAAAGCATTTCCTCTAGCATGCGTTACTTCCACTCCCCCAGCCGCTGCCGGGGAAGCCCCTACTTGTTTAACTTTTTGTTGTTGTTGTTCCCTATCAGCTCCTTCAGGCTTGCCTTCCCTTCCAAATAAGCTCTCTCTGCCCTGCAAGGTGCAACCGGGAAGAGAAATAAGAGGTCCGCGGCTCACCTGCGGCGTGCCTGAGGGACAGGGCAGCGCGTGCGGGGTGGCCGGCTCCCGCGCCCACGCCAGCCCTGCGCCGGGGAAAGGAGGCTGCCGACCCCTGCGACCACAGTTGCACTGCGGAGCTCATTAACCCGTCTCCAGGTACGCGCATTTCCCGCTGCTTTCAGCGCTTCCGCCCCCCCGCCCCGACGCATATGTACGAGCCTGATCCGTACTGTTCTGTTTTGCACTTTTTTCACTTTTTTTTTTTTTTTTTTTTTTTGTTTATGCTTCAGAGACAAATGAAATCTGCTTTTGTTTACTGGAAAGTATGCTTTATTTTCCCATCGTCGAGCATCTGGTGTTTGTAAAATGCACGACGAATCTTTCCAACAGAAAATCAGCCAGCCTGAGTGTGCCTGGCCAGGAGTTCACGTGTGCCACGATCCTTATCCTAAAAAAGGAACTGAACCATCCAAACCCAAAGCCAAACATGCTGCACGCGGGTGAAAAGCTACAGGTAAAATGCTGGAAATTCACATTTCCAACTAAATGTATTTTTAGCAAAGGCTCTGAGTTACCGCAAGGCTCAAGTAAGCCTTTGCCTAAAAGCTTCGTGCAAGAAGGGGGCAGTGGCAGGTGTAAGTACCTGCGAGCCCCACGAACAAGCACCTCCAAACATTTTAATAGGATGCTTCCATCACTAGGAAGTCAGAGAGAAAAATAAAGCCAAGCTGGGTAAGATGGAGTAGGACAACCGTTGTTGTTGATTAATGGCTTCGGCCGTCCCCCAGAAGGTAGCAGGATGATGTACGATCTGTACGCAGTCCACTCCCCGTGGCACAGGCTTTCTATAAGCTTTCCAAACATACCAGGGTGAGGTGATGCTTGCAGACACAGCATTTTCTCTGATGGCATCTTTCCACAATCATCTGAAAGCTGCTAAGGGAATTTTGGAAGCTGGTTTCCAGCCATGATTCGCTTGGCCAACTCTGCACTTGCCTTTAATTTTAATAATTTGGCGACAACCATTTATTTAACATTTTGCAAAGCGGGGTCTGCGTTTGCTCAGAGAAAATGAGAGTTGAAGGATGGTAAAATGCCTTCATAAATTGGAAGTTAAATTAAGAAATCGCTTTAAAAGCACTGAGTGCTCTTAGCTCCGTGTAGTGGTGTCACTTACAGCATTGCGAGCTGTGGTACCGGTTGGAGGCATGGAAGATTAAGGAGGCGCAGGGAGCGGGGTGGGTTGTTTTGTGGGTGTTTCTGGCCTTTCTGAGCCTGTTTTTGTTTGCAGTTGGAATGTAATAATAGATTCATCCCTTGTTTCATTTCCCACAAAACACTGTTTTTACCAACGCATCTTAATTTTGGAAAATGTCAGCAACTGAACATTTCCTATCGCTATGAAAGCAGCTTCTGAAAGTTTTCCCTTACATTTGATCATACCAATGTTATTCCATGACACTGTCGGTAGTGGAAAGTCTCGTGATGCAATAGATGCAATATTTAATTTAATTTAATTTTTTAAATTTTATTTTCAAATTCCTAACGGTAGCTGCAGCTTGGTCTCGATTGAGACATACATCAACTTAATTTGTTTAAATTATTATTTCTTTAAGTGAGAGCTGTTTTGCTTTGTTCCACATTGCCCTAGGATGAGGTTAAAGATTGTGTGCTGTCGTAGACGCTGCACGTGTTTTCAGGGGTTGCTTGGGCACCACTGAGATTCACAGACAGGCGCTCTGAAGAGCAGTCCAGGGCATATCAGCATGGTGCCATCTTGCACAGGTGACCGACGAAGCCTTGGTCGTGAGCTGGTGCGGGGTGGCATCTCTGAGCAGCGCTTCATTGCCAGGCAGTGCTTGGTAGGATGAAGCTGCTGGGCCAAGAAAAACCTGGCTCTTTCCCGAGACGCTGCAGTCTTTGAGCGTTTGTGGCTGCGTAACAGTGATGTTCCTCACATCTCAACACCGCCCTAGCACTTGAACACGCACCTGCAGATACTTCTTGTCAAGCTGGAAAGGAATTTTGCTTTATAATAAATGTGTTGTACGACTTTCTGTTGTTTAAAGGCGTTCGAGTCCTTACCTTCATCAAAGCAACCAATGAAGCCTCCTATAAATACTCCCTCAGAAAGCAGAGGTTTCCTGTTACCCTAGCTCCACTCCTAGTATCAGTTCCTATAATTAGCAACCTCCATTAGTGCAAACTTTCTTAAAGCCAAAACATCAAAGCAGAGGTTCTTCTTTGCCTTAGTTGGCAACTGCCACCAGTCTGGAGGTGGGTCATCTTGGACTTGGTGGACTTCACAGTGCTAGGTTTACGGTTGGACTTCACGATCTTAAAGGTCTTTTCCAACCTAAATGATTCTGTGATTCTCTCTGTGCCTTCACGCGTGCCAACTGCTCTTTCCCTGCCTGCTGCAGCATCTCCCGGGCCTTCATGACACAATACCGCAGTGTCCTGTCCGAATCACCCATCATTCAAACCAGAACTGTAGCCGAAAGGCCATCTGTGAAATCTGAAAGTTGAGAATTATTTTTAACTCGGTAGCCTGAGACAGTGTCTGGTCCTTCTTGCTGGGAGTTGTTCTTGCTGGGTGTTCAGTGAACTTTGGGTTTAGTCCATAAACTTTCGGTTTAGCGATAACCCTAAATATTTCATGCATCGTAGACTATGAATGATGCAAAGATGTCAGCAAAACCTGTTGTGCCAATGCAAACAACGCTAGGACATTCGTTTTACTGTTCCCATTTCTGGTGCATGAACCTTGTTCCTCTTCACTCTGTGTCTGTGCATCAAGAGAGGCCAAAAGAAATGACGTGCAGGTAAATTTGAATCCCATAATGCTATGCTGTCCAAAGACAAAAAATAGGACAGTTGAAGGTTATCTGTGCATTCAGATTTCCGTAACACTGCTAGGAGCTCTGTGCTGCTGTGAACTGCTGCAGGTTTGTGTTTGCTTCCCAGCGGAGAGCATTTAAAATGCCACAGAAAGGGGGTGAGTATGCATCATTCCACTCTGAACCAGCACAAAATTCGCTGGGCAGCCTTGGCTGGATGTACTTTCACGTGGGATCGTCTTCAGGGTCCAATGGGAATATGGACAACACCACCCTGCCGTTTGGAAGGAGTGACTTAATTGGTGATGCATTCATTTCCAAGGTCAGTGCAAATGGTAAATGCGCTGGCAAACGGGACGTCAATGGGTGTCCGCTATGAATTTGGCTCTTCTGATGTTCCTTTTCTCTGGTATGAAAAATGATTCACCCGGCTTTGAAGTACCCAGTCTTGTTAGCACGGGTCAGATGTTTAAACATAACTAAGGATATTATATGGGCTAATTAAATCAAGGCATCTGGCGTGCATATCATTCTGCAGATAGGTTTCCATGGAAAACAGTTTGTATGCCATGAATGTCATTAGAAGATTAGATTACAAATCAGATGGATCTTGTGTTCTTCCAGGGGCCATCTCTCTTTAAAATGAGGTTTAGGCTACTAGATGGAGCTGGCTAAACAGCCCTGGCTGCTTGGGTGCCCGTTTGGCCCCTGAGCAGTTGGCGTTTCAAGTCTACAGTCCTACTCCTCCCTGCAAGCATCTGCGGCTCACAAGAAGATATTCCTGACGTTTCTGTCCAGGTGACTCTAAGTGTGCGTCGGTGCATCAGCATTTTATCTTTCAAGTGTCTAAAGCTGCCTACTTGCCTTCTCTGTAGCCAACAACAAGAGCACTGAGCTCTCTGGCTTAACGTGGCTCAGGCACGTGCAGTGCTCGGGTCCCATGGGAAGGTACGAGCCTGGCAGCCTCCAGACCCGTTTCTCCAGTGACTCGGGTTTTTTCCTTCACGTCACTTTCCCCCTCTCTGCCCAAACTTCCCCGAGTCCAAGCTGGGTCACTGTGGGCAAGTGCCATGTCTGCTCCGTGTGATTCACCACCGGCAGGAATGTGTGATGCCGGGTTGCGGGAGGTCCAAGGCCGGCGATTCATTTCCCTGCAACCGCCGAGCACTGACGTAGGTTTATCCCCACTGGGGGTAGGGAGAAAGGATTTTTCACCAAACTACCCCAAATGTTGAAGTCCCCACATGTTTCAGCTATTACTCATGCTCTCTTAAAACAGAAGTAGCCCCTGAAAAGATGGGTCAGAGCCTCCCTTCGTGCAAGTCGACATGGTCCATTGGAGAAGCAAAACCAATTTGTACCAGAAGATTTTAATTAGTTCAGGAATTTAAAAGCCCAGCGGAAAACTGGGCTTGGGCAAACACCATTTTATTTCGATGTCTGAGACAGTGCTGCGCCTTTCGCTCTCGTTTTTTGCTCCCCTATTCACCTTCAAATTTGACAAGGAGCTGTGAACCATGGGCCCTTCAAGTCCACAGTGGTCTGAATGATT
The DNA here is from genome assembly GCF_035582795.1 of Mycteria americana. Taxonomy (NCBI): domain Eukaryota; kingdom Metazoa; phylum Chordata; class Aves; order Ciconiiformes; family Ciconiidae; genus Mycteria; species Mycteria americana. The sequence goes on along the minus strand of NC_134373.1, from coordinate 1,651,612 downwards.
ATGTCTGCAGTGGGAGGACGGCAGGTCCTCAAGCAATTCTGACAGTCCCCCTGTGCAACACAACGCCACAGGACAGAGATGGCCCCAGGTTTTTTGGGTCTCTGGACAGATGGGAGGCATGCAGCATTTGTTTTTGGGGTGTCTTGTGGGACTTTCGTCAGGCTGCAATTCAGCAGGAGCCGGTCTCCCCCGGTGCTGCCAAGATCCAGGAGTTAATTCTTATTCCATGGGAAGGCCAGAGCTTGCATCCAGCCAGTTCCCTGGGGTGCAGAGAAAGAAACTCTCTGAGAAATAAACACAGACACAAACAAACACCAGACTTGGCACGCGGCTTCGCAGGCAATGGGAATATCTTTTAGATTCCCGCCGAGGTAATTGGACTGCAAGGAAGCTTCCCTGCTCTGCCCTTTGGCTCCCAGGGAGGGTCCGCTTGCCAAAACTCTTTGTGGCCCCTTGAGCCGTGCCTGCGATGGACCCTGTGCTTCTGCCAGTCCATCCCACCCCAGCGCTCGCCTGTGCACTTGCTGCATTCCCCATCTAACCTATTCCCAGGGATGTGCCTTGAACCTCCTCCCCAGTAAACCCACCCTCTTCTCATGCGTTTTATTCCAATTCTTCGAGTTCCTCATGAGAAAGCTTCCTTCAATGTCACTTACGTCATCTTACACCTACTGAGGTTGTCCTTTCTGCAGGGTCTTTCCCATAGCTGGGTGCAGGCCCGTCCTGGCTTGCAGGTATCGCCGTGTGTGACGATGGCTCTGCTCTCCTGAGCCTTTGTTTGCACCTTTGCATTGCTCCACACCTTTCTTGAAAGGCAAGACCCAATCTCAGGTCTTACCTGCACTGAATAATACGCCAGCACTGAATAACACGCCAGAGCCTGGATGCTTTCCTCCACAAAGACGTTACTCTGCAAGGTAAACATGCCAACATTTTTCAGGCTTTCGGAAATCATGGGAATATGGAAAACCCCAGACCTTACAAACCCTCTCCTTCCGAGCTGTTGCGTTATCCCCCGCCTTCCTTTTGGTTCCCGCAGCTTTGCAACTACTTTGCAAATTTTAAAATACTTGCCAAACATTCTCCTCCATCAGAAGGAGGAGCAGCTTTGCTCCTTACCTCCCGAATTGCAGCATTTCAGCAGGTGAAACTCAGCGAGGCTCAGTCGTTCGATGCGTTGCCACAGGCAGCATCCTCGGCGTGTGGTGGGCTGGGGGGGACCAATAACCCTCCTGTAGGGAAAGCAGAAATGCCTGCCTGCACAGGGGGTTAAATAGCTGCAGCGCTCAATGTGGGCAGCCAGATTTCAGTTTGATAGTGAGTTTGTTCTGATTTTATCCCACGTCTCACACGAAATGATACAGCCTAATATTTCTCTGTAATTCTGTGGCTTCCTTTTCGTTTGGTATTGATGAAGCTTGTTTCAAAAAGCAATTTCAAGTGTAAATGGAAGCCCGTCCATGCATGGGGCAAGAAAAATGAATTCTTAAGTGGGACTAAAAAGGATTTAACTATGCAGAGTCTAGTAAATACTCACTTTGGGAAACAAATGGCTGTTTTGCAGCTTAGGCTGGGGATGCTTTTAAAAAATAGATCATTCACCAGAAGTGAAAGGCAGCTTATTTCTCGTGGATCCTTCTTCAGGCAGAAACAGTTTTCCTCAGGACCATCTCTGTATCCTAGAAGCTCGACCATGCTTCGTGCCAAGCAAGGAAAGTTACACCCTATGGTTTTTGAATTACAAATGGGAAATCCATACTGTTTTGGAATAAACAGCACTGGCCATTAGACAGTCTATTTGGTTACTATTTGGTTACAACTGCATAAGGAACAGCTCTAGCGGAAAAAAAAGAAGCAGCAGTAACAGTCAATCGTCACTTTTTTTTTTCCCCTGCCTGGAAAACTTGGAGTTTTATGGCCTATGAACCACAAATTAGAATTGCAGGCAACAGATAAAGCTTCACTATAAATCCAGCTAATGCCAATGCCTGTTGGCGACTGCAAGGAGGCGGTTGTCAAAATGCCCCTTGACAGTTATTGCCTGAGCGGGATCTTTCCGACCAGCCAGGATCAGCAGGTGGGTCCAGACCCCTTCAGAAAGAGCATCCCTGGTGCAGCAGCCGCCGCCGCTGCCCTGGGACCCCCCCGGCAGGCAAGCCCTGTCCCCTGGGTGGGGACAAACGAGGAAGCTGCTGTGCTCCTGCAGTCAGCATCTGCCGTCCCAGTGAGTCTTGAAGAGCTCCTTCAGCATTTCCCCCAACCTCCATTTTCTCCAAGGAGCCCCAAACCTGTCCTGTCCCTTCCTTCCTCGGAAAAGCAGATTGCTTGGCCAGGTAGGTAGACTTGAGCCAGCTTGTCTTCAGAAAATTAACCCCTGTACTTGTTTGTCCTTCCTCATAGCAAGTTTTCTATAATTTCTGACCTGAACCCATCTGGCTGTAGTTTAAGCCGGTGCTCTGCTCTTCACCATGCCACGCTGCAGGGGAAGGACACAGACCTCCCCAAGTGCTTCACGCGCAGAGGCCGGGATAAGGTCGCTGGATGGAAAAAACATTTCAGACATCCTGGACTGCAGTCAATTGCTCAAAGATGTTGCCACTTCAGGACTGGCAAGTTAGGCTGCCAAGTCTCCCACCGCTGCTCCAGAAGGATATGGGACCTCTGTCACATCTGCCAGCGCCGCTGTCTTGAGTAACCCAAAGGAGCTCCGTGCACGATGCTCCCGTGTTTAGGAAGGAACCCAAATGGTTCATGGATGTTTCAGTGCCCACCCATGGTGTTTGTTCACAGCTTGGGTGGCTTCCAACAGGAAACAGGAACAGCCTCAGGCAGCAGCTGCTCTTCCAGGAACCAAGAGGGTGGTAAGAAGCGCCGTACCACCATTAGGCACGTCTGAGACATCATACCTGGGACCTTGTGAGGTCTTGGTCTGATCCATTCCAAGGCCGCTATTTGAGGAGCACAGGCCACAGTTTTGACTTTTGCATTCCTGCTTAGATAGGCATTTTCAGAAGTACTTAAATGTCTAAGGTGTCAGGGGAACGTATGTTCCTAAGTCACTGATGAACATCGGGAAAACCTGTCACCTCCTAAGCCAACAGTCTGAGCTGTTGTTGAAGATGTCTGATGCGTGGCGTCCTGCTGGCTTGTCTTTGCTGCTTGAGCAGAGAATTCAAGATCTGACTGATGGGAAGAAGTGTTGAGTTTATCCTTGCTAATAAGGAAGAGCTCACAACCTTTTTCTTTTATACATGCAATTCTTCTTGGTAACCAGAGATGTGCAGGGCAGCACGACACCTTTTCCCAGCTGGGGAGTCTGCAGAATAGTTTTCCTTAGATATTCACAGATGACATACAAGGATGCCAGGGGAGCATTAGGGGAAGCTTGAGTCCTTGCATCCTGCCTTGGGCTTGTCAAAGCACAAGTTTTGTTGCTCACAAAAACACTTGGACTCCTGAGATCTCTTTCAGATTGAAGGCAGAACTTCAAAGATGTACAGAGCCATTTCAGAGCATCCCATAATCATTCTTAAATGTACATAGTTAAAAAATGAGAAAGAAATGTGCTATTTTCCTTGCTCTCCATGCCAAAAACAGGGATGGAGTATGGCTTACAGGGAAATTTCATAACCCTCCAGGATATCTTCTTTTTTTTTTTTTTTTTTTTTTTCTAATAGAGTCATTCCTGGCAGCTACCCAGGATTTGAAAGACAGGTTTACGAATAAAGTCCACACAAGACCCAGAGCGATAAGACTATGGTTTTGCTGGTTGACTTGGGAACTAATGTGGAGGGCAGGCACTGTGTGTCAGTTATACACATTTCTTCCTTTTTTTTCCCCATTAACCATCACCATTAGCAATTGCACTCAAACAAACAAACAAACAAATAAGCACATTTAAATACTGGAGTTTTTTCTGTCCCTTCAACCATGAATAATTACAAAATAATCACCAAAGTCTGGTTTCACTCGGCAAATGTTTCCAGGTTTTGTTTTCTTTTTAAATAATTCTGGGTTCCAGCAGTCCAACCCCCCCACTTTTATTTTTTTGGAGGCAATTTCAGCTGGTCACATTTACTGATGCCTGGCACAGCATGATCAGAAAGCATGTGAGCTTCTTTAATGCATTTCATCTTTACAGCGAACCTTTTCCCTGCCTTTGCTAATAGCCTGAGCACGCAACTTTTCCAAGCGTATGTGGCCCCAAACTACACCCCGCTGCAAAAGTGGCAACATATGCTGGCAACACAAGTTTTCTCCCAGTTAAAATGCAGGCAGGACCTTAACCAGGCCCTGAAAAAAAATCCTGTAATTGGGCTAATTGCATGTGGTTGAAACCATGTTGAAGCTCAGTTCCAAGTTCAGTGTTAGATTTATGTGCTGCAGGCTGGTGTGGAGAGGGTCTTGGATGCGCGGAGGTCAGTGGTTTGGGTTCACGTGAGTTCAGGAAAAAACCCACGTTTTCATTTCAGCTTACCTGGTTTCCCTCTCTGCGTTTTCCTCGCCCCCTAAGTTTTCCTTTGTGCTTCGGTTTCACCCCAAAGAAAAGCACAAGTTTGCTTAGTTTTGAGCTCAAATGGGAAACAACTGAATTTCATCTGATTTTCACCCAATGCGATAAATCACCTTGGGCTGACTCGCTGCATGGTGCAGGCCTATGGAGGGCAGGGACACCTTTCGGTAGAGCAGGCAGGAATATCAAATTCAGATTCTTAATGCAGCTGCAAAAAAAAAAAAAAAAAAAAAAGGAATTTTCACCTGATTGCACAGTGCTGCCTTTATATGGAGGCAGGAGCTTTTCTTTCACTTGCAACCTGCCTTGTGTCAGACCCAGGTGTCCAAAATGAAGGTTTCCCTTGTTTTATTATTGGCAAACTCACTGCTTAACATATCATCGTACCGCTTGGTTCAGGAAAGGCAGGGGAGGGTTCCCAAGACAAGCTGTCTTATTTCACTGCCGACATTTTTATTGTGCAGTGTTGTGTGGGAAAAGCTGCTAAGGCAGATTCCTTGGGAAGGTTTTGTACGGGCCCCCATCAGCTACCTTCTCTAATAGCATCCCTCGCTTCCCCCTGCCCTGAAGTACTCCCTGCCCCCGAGGAAGCCTGCTGGGAAGAAGACATCGCTTTGCTCGTTTGGTCCTTTTTCATTTGGCAAGTATCTTATTTTCCTAGTAATCCTTTTTTAAACGGTCTTAGGGTTTCCCAAAAGATGTTGTTTGCTAATTTTGTGTGAGAATACATACAGGCAGGAGAAAAGGTGGTTGCATGCACATTACACGCCTTTTGTCAGCAATCGAAGTGCCGTGATTGCGTTAATATTTGTTGCATGTCTTTGTTTTTATTGCTGGAGTCTCTCCGATCATGGCAGACTGGACAGCAACAAGCCGCTGTGTGAGTCGCTGCAGAAGAGAAGTGGCTTAAGGTTTAGGAGGAGGGAAGGTGGTGAGTTCTGGCAGCTGGTGAGAGGGATGTGTGTTGTGAGTGTTACACAGCCGCCATGAGAGCTGTCTCCTCGAGGACGAAGGAGAAAAGACAGAGTGATGCCATCTAACAAGAACAAGATTTATTTATGTCCTAAGTAAAGTTATGAGGTGTTTGATTGTTTGATTGAGGTTTGGAGGTGGTCTGGGAGACTGTTATATTTATACTGAGTCTTTTTCTACCTACTTGGCCTTGCAAACCGTGGTTTCCTAGAAGTTGTGTCATGAGGATGAGACAAAAAGTTCAGTTTGTGCCTGCCCCACCTTTACAGAGGCAACGAGGCACCCTGAGGAGAGAAATCCACCTTGGAAACACCGCAGTGCTGTTTGGTGGCTGTGCTTAGTCTTGGCCTCCCAAGTGCTCTGGGTCCCTGCCCTAGCGAGGACTCCCAAAGGAGCCCCCTGAATGCTTTAGGGTCCTCGCGGGTGAGTTGGGTGCTGTGGCCCTGGCTGTGCATCCCCCCACCCTGTGTCTCAGGGAACTTGGACCCTGGTCAGTAGGAGCATTGGCAGCTAGCAGGCTGTTGGGGCAGGAGACAAGGCTGGGCAGGGCTTGCAGTCGTTGGGAGAAAGTGGGAGGATGGTAGGCACAAGTCCTGGTCTGCCTTGTGCCATCAGAGACCCCCTGGCCGATGTGCAGACATGCAGAGAGAGAGAGCTTGCAGGATGCTAAAGAGCATGGTGATGAGGGCTGGGTTAGCTCAGCTGTCACCTTCACCATCACATGCGTTTTCCTGTGCTGCCTTGCACTGCAGAGAAGGGCAGAAATACTCCTGTGCTGATGAAATGCTGAAGATTCAGCTTGAAAAACAAAAGTGCAGAAGGGGCCTGGATGTTGCAGCCAAAGACTTGTGGACGTGCTGCAGAAATGCCTTTGTTTATGCCAGGCTCACGATCTGCAGACACAGCTCTGTGCTCCTCTTCCCTTGCCACAGGGATGGGGACATGTCTTGGTGGGAGGGAAGAGCGCTGGCTTGTCTCATACCAGCCAAGGCCTGGTTCCCTTCTGTGAGAGCCTCTCATGATGCGATGCAGCCTCTCATGAGCCTGCCCTGCTCCCTGCCACGTTGGTGCGAAGCTCAGCCCGTGCCTCAGGTCACAAGCTGAGTCCTTTGCTTTCTTGCGAGATGAGGTGAGGTCTCCATTCCTTATCCACAGCCCTGCAGAGCATCCCAGGAGGGTCCCCGCTCAGTCACCCTTACAGGGATGGATCCAGAGGTGTCTCTGAGAAGACGTTTTACACCATAGGTCTTCTGATTCATCCCTTCTCCCTGGGAGCAAGGAGAAATGCTTGGCACTCAGTCTTGGGGCAGTACCACAACACACTCATGCCATGCAGTGAGTGTTGAGCATTACGTGAAGCAAGGGCCTGAGGGTAGGACGAGCTTCATCATCACATCCTAAGGAATAGGGATACCGAAGGGCAGAGTTAGATGGCCTTAATTTCATCTAAGCCCTAAGTTTCCTGTGTGTCTGCAAAGGACTCTAGCCAGGCAGCTAGATAATGACAAGGAAGGGCTCTGATGGCCATGGGTGACCTGACCCACACACAGACAGAAACCAGGCTCAGCTCTGATTTATTTTTTCCTTTAGCTGATGCAATCTGATATATGCACCTTGGCAGCTAGGTTCCTCCACAGCATGGCTGGTTGTACGCATTCACTCTTTCACTTTTTTTAAGAGTCTTGATGGTGAACAAGAGGTTTGGATTCTGCAAGGCATTTCCTTTGAGACACCAACAGTTTCAAGGCTGCTGAAGCACTGGCTGTAAACAGCCAACCCTATCCCTTTATCTTCAGTCGTCTTCTGTATCTCCAATCTGCCTGTGTCTCCACTTACTGGGGGATGGTTGTGGTTGTCAACATACACAATTTACTCTCCCCCTGCCCAGCTGTGGATTTCCCCACTGAGATCAGTCTTGGTAGAGCACACCAAGGGATTTGGTTGTAGTTGACTTGAAACGAGTATTGCATTTGCCTTCAGAAATCTCTCTTTCCCCCCTTCTTCCTTTGTGCCGGTCCTTTCTCCCTCGGAGTCACTTTTCTGGCCATCTGCAGTCTAATGTTTACTCAGCTGGGACGCATAACTTTCCTTTCTGTCTCTCTGCTGCACTATGTGTTGTCCATACACGGACCAGCAGTGATGTCCTCCCCGCTCCATCCATATCAGCTTCTGACCTAGTTGTCTGCTGGCAGACTGGCACTGAAGTCTGGGTGAATGCAGACATCCGTGCAAAGGTTTTCTCATGCAACAGAGGGACTGAGCTGTCATCGTCCTTAGACAACCTCGTGGGGTTTGATCAACTTTCCAAGCCGATAACATGGAGCCTGAGCACCAAGGGCAGCAAGGGCGTGAGGGTAGGAGGAACCTCATCATCACATCGTAAGGCACAGGGAGACCAAATTAGACAGCCTTCATTTCACCTAAGCCTGCTGTTTCTTAGGTGTTATTTGTTTGCAAACAGTCGAAGGCAGTGGATTTTGACATGACACATTTTCTGTGTCATGTTCGGTTCAATACCAAAGGAGAAAAGGAAGGAATCTGGTGTATTTGTCAACCTCAGGAAAACCGATTTCTTCTTCCAGCCTTTTTTTTTGCTTCCCTTGTTCTGGTAGGCACGTCCCCTCCTCTTCTTTTCTTGCTGGGACCTTGGGACTTCTCTTGGTTCCTGGGGCTCCAGAGGTGAATCCTTGGATGGTCCCAAATGGGGGAGACTTTTTCAGATCAGGAGATCCCTTCTGCTCTACCATTGATATCCCACTGCAGCAGGCTGCCAGATCCTGACTTTTCAGGGAGAAAAATTGTATTTTAAGCCTTCTGAGGTTTTGGGGATCTCCCTGTGTTCTACCAGGCACATGGTATGGGGGACATTCTGTTTCATGGAAGAGGGAGAGAAAGCATTTATGGTACAAAACGTACACAGGGATGTATTTCAAGGTGCTTTCCGTAAGTCAAAACCCCTGGTTCTCCAAGTTTTTATTTTCCATGGATTTTCAGCAGTAATAGGGCAGTGTTATGAGAAGGTGCTCCCGAAAGAGAGGAATATTGAATTAAAAGGCGATTGGTGTTGAAGCCTTGCAGCCAACATGGGAATGAGTCCAGTGACTGGAAGGAAAAATATTATTAATAATTATAAGAAGAAGATGAAGATGGCCAAAATCAGAAACATGTTCTGGAATCCTCCAAAAATAGTACAAAAGGGATGCCAAACCTAACAAGTGAAGTAAAGCTCTTAGGGCAGGGTAATGTGCTAAGGGAAATTAAAACGGTGAGAGGATTTTCAGACAGGACCTCTCTTAGGGTGACACTGTGGCCTCGCGAGTTCAGCTATTTTCCGAACTCAGAAGCATCAGAAGGTAACTCTGGCCTCCGAGAGTATTTAATGATGTTTGGAGTCCTCCAGCACGGCCTGCTTGCTGCATCAGTTCCTGCCAACAAAATAAGTAATAGTAAATGAATGCCCCTGAGATTTGGACCCATCAGCTCCGAAGTGGAGACTGGGATGGGGATTTTCACAGTAGCTGGAGCAAAGGTGATGCCTGGAGTCTGCTGACACTCTTCTCTGAACAGCGGCTTAAATAGTGACAACACCTCCTGATCAAAAAACAGGCAGTCAGAAGCTAACAGGAGAGCTGGGAAGAGACTTCCTCACATCCGCAGCAGCTGGCTAGCTGGGTGAAGACGAGTGCCCAGTATCAGATGTTTGTCCTGAGACAGCAGCCCCAGTCCTGTATGCAAGGGATGACAGATGGGGTGACAAACCCTTCACTCCTGTGGCATGATGGCTCGCCTCTGTCCTGCTTTTGCTAGCCTGGGGTGAGCTGGGGTGAGCTGGTTGCCTTTTTCAGCTACAGAAAGTATAAAGATTCCTGGGACAGGCATTAAATACGGATGCATCACTAATGTCTGCTTTAAAAAAATAAAATAGACTGTATTGATTAATGCTAGTGCCCCAGGCAGTTGCAATGCTGGATTCCTCGGCTCCCATTTTGCTTCCTTCTGATGCATTTCGAGTTTCTCAGCTGTACTCTTTGTAATCCCTTGCTCTGGGCGGGAGGGCAGCGCCCTGACCACACACAGGCTCCAGGCTGCCCTGGCAAGCCCCCAGGAGCGTCCCCGGCAGTGAGCAACCGGCACCGCCGAGCCCACCAACCACTCCGAGCACGCGGGGTCAGCGACAGTCAGCTGTCCAAACAGAGGCACAGGTGTGCTGGGACCGGTCGAGGAAGACCCAGCAGAACCAGAGAGCTCCTTGGCTCCAGAGGCAGCACGGTGGCTCTCTGAACCTGCCCTTCTCCTTTGATCTTCGCCCTACCTTCCTCTGCTGCTCCACTTCACCCCTGGTTTGTTTTCTTCCTCTTCTTTCCCAAGGTGGTTCTGGTCTCTGTTCAAGCACTGACCTCCACCTCGGAAATACTGCCTTGGGCTTTCAAAGGCATCTGAGAGCGTGTCCTTCCTCCAGAATTAACTCAGCTTTCACTGAGAGGGTGTTCTGTTCCCCATCCAAACGCTCCAGCCCACCCAGGGGACCGAGCTAGGAGGCAGAGGCAGTGGGCAAGCACCACTTTTCTTGTATTATTTTGCATGTTTTCAGCTATATTTTCTCACCTATGTTTTACTCTTCCCTACAGGAATCATGTCTTACTCCAAGGATCCCCTCCTTTGCTGGGGTACTTCCATTTCGCATCTAAAAAGCTGCTCCCTTGAAAAATAAAATGGGAGCTAGCCACTCTTTCTTGCTTTAGTCAGACATGCTGGAACAGGGTACACGCTACACGTTCATCCATCCCATCTAATACATTTGTTTCTTGTTTAGATCTGTTCAAAATGAGACCCAGTGCGGACATCTGTCTTATTATCCAACAGTAGGTTAAAAAATATAAACTCCCTGGGTCTGTGGGAGGGATGTAGATAAATGGCAGCTGGACGCAAGAAGTGGACTTCCAGAAGGTTTCATCCGCGAACCAGGTAATGGGCCTCAGTGTGGAGAAAGTCCATCCCATGCCCTTGCATCTGCCAGAGCAGTGGAGGAGTTTGACACCACCTTCTCCACAAGGCAGCTGTCACCAAGATTTGCACCATAGACGTGCTCAGACACACTCTGTGAGAGCCAGAGGCCAACTGCCTTATTAATGAAAGAGAGATTTTTCCCATAATCCGAGGGGACTGAACCTCGGGAGGGTTTCTCTGTCAGGGCCTGGAGGACCCCAATGCACCTTATTTGCCCTGAGCAGCCTCATCAGGGACCCCCACCAGTGCACCCTCTGCCCTTGGGCTCATGGGCTCCATTTACCATCAGGGCAGGGCACCCAGTCCTGCCCTGGGCTACACGGTAAGTATACCCATCTCTTCTCTCACCCGGTCTCCTGGATGGGCTCTTGTAGGCTTATCTCCAGCCCTGTCCCTCGCTCCATCTCTTGCTGGTCCTCGCTGGACCCCTGGCTGGGTGCTGGTGTGGTCCATCCCTTTGCCTTGTCTGGGGCTGCTGGTGAGCCCTGTTGCCGGCACCCTGCGCTGCACCACTGCGTGCAGATGCTGTGGGAGAGCAAGCTGTTGGTGTGGGACCCACCTGCACCAGGGTCCCCCTTGGTTCCTGATTTGTCCCCCTGCATGGAGCAGCCCCCTTCTTGAAGCTCGCTGACAGTCTGTGGTGGTAGGCAGGAGGTGCTTTAACAGATTCTGCTTGACTAAAATGTGGCTTAATTCCAATGTTGATGGCTTTAATGTAATTTCGAAAGCAGAAAATAAGACATTTTTAAAACCTCACATTGGAAGACATTGACATAATTTCTTTTTTTTTCTTTTCTTCTACATGCAATCAGCATAAAACTGATGTATTCCTGAAATCTCCCTCCCGTGGGTATGACAAAGTGGCCATGTCTGTTTGGGAGGCCGATTACGTTCCTTGGGACGACCAAGACCAACGCTTCTCTAGGCATTAGCTGGAAAGAGCAATTTAGCATGGAATACGTAACGAATAGTCAGATTGGTTCCTCTTCATTTCCTTAATCAAACTCATGAGCTCAACTTTATAACGGGAATCCTTCACCCTTCGGGGCAGGTTTTGTGTGTGCTCTGCTCCCCTTTAACGCTGCGAGGGAGGCTGCAGAAGGATGAGGTGCATGCATGGGATGGGGATGGGGGAAGGAGACGACAGCTTAGCGTTGGGGATATGATCCATGTTTTGATGCATCGGTGAAGCTGAGTGGTTTCTTATCCTCCTCTATTTTTCTCTTCTTTCATCCGGCATTTATGTCTGCTACATATGTTCCTCTTTACACCATGCCAGAACTATGACAGAAGGAAAGGGCAGGGAAGGGGTGGGGGAGGGAAAAAAAAATCTCAGTAAAGTTCCTGTTCTGGAGAGAAAACAGGACTTTATCAAAATATTAGCAGAGCGCCAGCTGGTGCCGATTAGCATAGCTCTCTCTGGGTGAGAGTTTTCCATTTACCTTGTGCTGTTTTTCTTTCTCTGGGCTGCACATGGCCTTTCCCGAAGTGCGAAGGTTTTGGCCACCAAGATTAATCTGCTCTTCTCATCCATCTTGGGCACCGTTTCTGAAGCTCTGCAACGTGCATTCAAAAATGCAATGTCCATTCAAAAGCCTGATTGCGCTGGGGGACCAAGTCCCATCCATACAGGCTGGTTCAGGCTTGTTGGGTAACGAGAGATGAAGGGTCACGAGAACTAAAAATGTGTTGTGCAGACGCTCATTAACTAAACAGCGCGGCTGGAGAGCCTGTGTCCCAATAGCTGGTTTGCAAAGGTGGCAGTGCTAGGCTGGGTCCAACTCCCAAAGCGCTTGAGGGGGTCTGGACACAAATGCTCGGCACCTTTGCAAGAGATGCCGCTGTGTCCTGGACTCCAGCCCGGTGCCGGGCTTTTGCGGAGGTGAGGAAAGTATTGCTCATTCATAAAGGCGTGTTTTTAGGGATATTATTCCTGAATATAAAGTAGAACCAGCTTTTAGAAGCAGAGGATAAAGATTTGGCTGGGAACCTCTGAGCTGGAGGACCAATAACTTGGGAATTGCTCTGAAGTGTTTGATCTGTCTTGGGCCAGCAAATGCTGAGCCAGCGCCTGCCGTTAAGTGGAAGTTATTTTCTGCATCCACCGGAGTCCTATAAAACCATTTCCTCTGGGACCTACAGGGACAGCCAGGGCTGCTTTTTTTTTCCCCCCAAACAATATCAATATGTGAGTGCTAAGGGAAGGAGGACGTGCTGTATGACAGATTTAGGGCTAGCCTTGGGGCTCTATTGCCTCTCTCCAAGAGGCTTTGCCAGAGTGCTGGAATTGCCTCCTATTCATCTGGAGAGAAGGCTGGTCTGGTGCTTAACAGGCAGAGCTGGTGCTCCTGAAGCCTGGGTCCTACACCCACCTCTGCTGCAGGCTCCTTGTGTCAGCCCGAGGAGATCATGTAGTCCTGCAAGACGGGGGAAAGGCCTGTCTTCCTGGGCTGCAGGGGGAGCAAAGTCAGTGCCTGCATGCATGGGAGATGTCTTAAATAAGCGGAGTCCAGACCCCACAGTGCAGGACCACCTTTGTGTTTGTACAATGCCTGCCACGGAGAGCTTGAGTCCCAGATCTCCAGCTGGAGCCTCACTGATGAAAGACCAAGTCAAAGCCAGGCTTGGGGGTCCCTTCATGACAATACTTCTCTGGAGACATCCTCCATGGAAACCTCTTCCAGAGTCCTCCAGTGGCTTTCTGTTCCAGGTCTTCCAATAAAATGTTGTCATCTCTATAGCTGCACTGCCCTTTGTTTTAATCAGCTTGTTTTCTGTGTGTGATCAGGGGAACGGACCTCGCACAGATGGCGCAGACCAAGCTTCCTTCAAGTTTTTCTGTAGATGCCTTGAATTTTCAGACATGAGCTCCCTGTGCCTCCCCCCTCCTTGTGTCATCCCTCCCTCCTCCTCACACTTGCTTCTTGGAAACCTTCCTCTGCTTTTTGAAGCATAACTGTACTTGCTCAGCATCCTTTGATTCCTCTGGGGATCCCAACCCTATGTTGAAGCATATTCAATCCTGAAAGGTGCAAACATAAGGGTTGTGCTCAAAAAGTGCCACCATCTTCCAGATAATAACCCTGGAGGCCAGCAGCTGGACGTTCAGGGAGTACATTTCCTTCAAGAGGTAGGTGCTTTGGCAATAAGAAACCGAAGGAGTGATGGGAAAGGTGACACCTCCACCTACCAAGTGATGCCTTTCAGCTCTTGCGTTTGCCTGAGCCAATTATTTTGTTTGCACTGGAAGTCCATTTGCAAAGGCTGAAGGAAAGAAAAACAACCTTCTCCCTCCCTCTGCCCCACCACCTAAGTGCTAAAGCAGACCCCGCGAGGTGAAGCACCGGGAGGTGTAAGTGGAAGAAGACCTGGCAGGAGATCTTGTTCTCCGGTTGTGCCTGGGGGCTTTTCCCGTCGGAGCCCCTGGAAGGCCAGCAGAGAAATTATTCCAATTCCAGGCTTTCTAGCTTCCACACTCATTTAACCTGAACAATTTCCTACTCTCTGAGAGGGAAGCAGGGATGAGGTTTGCAGAAAAGTGGGGGGAGGAACTGAAAATGATATCAGCAGTTTTATGGCCATTTCTTTTCTTGGCAGGACATGAGGGAGAACTTCTCCCCGCCTCTAGGACAGAAGGTGGAGGAATGCAAATGCTGAAACGTTTTTCAGTTTTCCCTGATTATCTTTCCTCCCCCAGCAGTTTTATTAGGGTTCATAAATTCATCCTCAGAGCACATATTCTGCCATACCTTTTAACCCTCTACGGCCTTGGAGGTTACTCATCCCAAGAGATCGCTGGCTGTCCAAGAAAAGCCACACTCCCCATCAACGTTGACTCCGAAGGCTGTGGCAAGCAACCACATGGTGTCATCTCCATCTAGAGAGAACAGAGATCGCTGGGAAAAAGTGTGTCTGAGGCAAATGTTTACATTGAGCCTTTTTTTTTTTGGTCATCTGTGTCTCATCTCCTGGTGTGCTCCTGTGCACACACCTTGCTTAAGCTAAGCCCACTGAGCAGAGGCAGCTGGTAGGGAGCTCAGAGGCAGTACTGCATGGCTATGGTCATCAAACCCTTCCCACTGAAAGTGCTATCCCATCCACCAGTAGTAGGAGTCCTGCCTTTGAGGCTCGGACCTTCCCTGCGTTGAGGCTAGCTTCCCTTCTCCTGCTTCTAGGCATCTAAATGAGACCCTCACAACAAAGACTTGGGCCCCCGTGTCCCACCTCACCTGAACCTGTTGGCCACGGCACATCCTCTGCTTTAGAACCTCTGTGTGACATGTCAGATCCTCTTCTCGGAAGTGCCACCAGCTCCCAGTGCAACCTTTTGTAGCTCACTTAGCTTGAGCCAGTTTTCCATGCAAAGAAAGGAAAAAAGAAGGAGAAATAGGTGCTCTGCTGCTGCCCGTGCTCTGATGTACCCATTTACACCCCCAGCACTCGGAGAGAGGGATATCTGTGTGCTTTTCCTGTACGGAGAGCAGCGAGAGCTTGTGGCACAAGTGTAGTATAAGTAACAACCGTAATAATGCAGTGAAATGGGTAGGTGAAATGGGTACGACTGAGCAATGTGGTACCATCTCAGAAGTGTTTCAGCGCGGTAGCTTCGGTGCTGTGCTCCCCCAGCGTGGCAGGAGAGCAGTGGAAAATTCCTCGATCCCAGCACAGCACCAGTGCCTGGTGCCCTCTTGTAATGCGAAGCCACCGAGGTAATAGCAACCCTTTTGGCAAGAATGTTTTCTTCACAGCAAGCCAAAATATAGCCAATAATACAGAAGGGTCCCGTAAAGCGCAGCGTGGCAGGAACCTGTTAAACTGATAACCTCTGCTGGGCTGGTGTGGGGGTTCACCTAGCAGCCCGCAGCTCTTTGGAAGAGCAGCAATATTTAATGAAATATTTTGTAGCTGGTGTTTGCTAAGCAGTCTTATTCTGGTGTCAAAGTCTCCATTTTCCACGCAAGCTTTGCTAAAATTGCAAAAATTTCATTTTTTGCACTGACATAGTATTTTTGATGAAATTCCCGATCCGGAGCTGAGTCTGTTTCCCCATGTGGGGACCATCAGCTTCTCCCTGAAGACGGGGGCCCATAGCATCTCTCTGCACCTGCTGAGCCATTCGCAATGTGGGGTCATCGACCCTGCTGTCCCTTGCAGGTGTCCTTGGTGGTCCTTGAGAGGACGGCCTAGATGGGCACAAGCCCTAAACTGGCTGTTTCTGCAAGGGGAACCATCCCCTCCCTCTTGCTCAGCGTCTGTATCGGCCTCAAATGGGGTGATTTGAGTCCAGTTCTTGCAACTATAGCCCTTTCCCTGGCAATTGACTTGGGTAGGGTTTTTTTTTTTTCCCTCAAGAAGATGGCAGGCAATAGGAATTGATGATTTGTAAAGCATTAAAAACATACCTGGAAAAAACCTGCTTCCAATTAGGCTGGTTCGAAGGGACAGAATTAGTTTATACATGGAAAAGCAGAAGCATTTGGTGCATTATTTGCTTGCTGTTTGCTGCAAGGGAGGAGAAAGTCAGAAAAGCACAGTGGTAAGCTGTGTTGCTTCGGAACAAAATATTTACATTTTTTCCACATTTCCCATAAGTCATTAGCACTTTTCCAAACGCGACACAGGAGAAGCAAATGCTCAGTGGTCTGTGGATCTAATGTTTGCTTAAGTACCATGACATATGTGCATATGTGTATACACACATACACACACACAAGATATTTTAGTTCTACTATTTAAATTAAGGGTGGGATACCCTTCAGCACTGCATTTCTCAGCATATGTGTTCTTATACTCACTTATTCTTTGTTTCTGCCAATGCCTAAATTGGGAATACTGAACAGCCACAAATATGCAGCTAGCAGAGATGCAGGAATTCATTTGGAGGGAGCGAATTTTGATCTCAACTTGATATGTTTACAAGGGAAAGAGTTGCTACAGCTGCAGGAGAGGAGATTTCTGTGGTGGTATCTGTCTGTAATGTGTGTCATGGCCTTGTTTTCGCAAGTGCCTTGGGGCAAAACTGAAGCTTTTAAACAGAAAACAGCAAGTAGTTTCGTGGCACATCGGGGATATATGGATACGTATATGTACACATATGTATATATAGGAAACACCTGTTTGCACGTTGTTGACACTGTTTTTAGTTTTGTGCACCGCCATGGCTACCACAAAACGCCCAGGAGAAGGTAGGTGGTGGGTGCGTGGGAGGAGGCAGCGTCCCCATGGCGTGGTCCCTTGCCCTCCAGGCGAAGGCGAGCTCCTCCGGGGCCGGGGAGGTGGCCAAGGGGAGCTCTGACCTGCGGAGCACTCGCTGTGCAATGCCTCGACATGTGCAAAGTCTGCCTGTCGTCACCCCGGCCAGTGCCACAATGAGCAACGAGGTGACGGTGGCTGGGAGCAGGTTGGGGGTAGCAAGGGAGGGCTGGAGAATAACAGGCAACCGGGTGGGTGCTGGGGAGCAGAGAAAAGGGAAATTTGACACAAATGCTTGTGTTTTACCTTCTAAATCATCTCAGTGCTCCACAACCAAAATGCTGCTCTGGCTTGAGTTTCTGGAAATCGGTGCCATCTCCCTTTGATATCCCGATTACCCACTTTTTGAGCCTGGTTATTGGTCACCCCAGGAGATATTGATCACCTCCAGCCACATGTTCCTCAGGAGAGGATTGGGGCAGGCTCTGCTATGCACGTGCCCCCATCTCAAATAAGGACTGGGCTTATGTGGGAGGACCGCTCTCATGCTCCGGCATAACTCCCAAGCTCGCTGTTGCTTTTCACAGTATACCCCTATGCAGCTGGAAAATGGTTAACCAGGCTTCAGGATATCTCAGCAACCCTCTGCCACGTTGATGTGCCTTGGATGCAGTAAACTCATTGCATCTCTGAGCTTGAACCTGCCTGCAAGCTTGCAGGCAACCTGGGCCACCTCAGGCTCGCAAGGATGCCCAGATATGCAGGCGCAGGGCACCCCCAGCACCGGGAAGCGGTGTGGCTGGCTGCGGGATGGCAGCTGAGCCGTGCCAGGATCTCTGCCGGCAGAGACGGATTGGGCTAATGGGCTGAGACAGAGTTGATGGAGCTAGGTTTTGGGGAGATGCCTGGTGAGCTACTGCTGCTGAGAGCCTCTAGCAGCCAAGGGAAATCACACTGTAATATCCGTCACAGTAACAAGCTTTTCAAAGAGGGAGCATTATCCCAATGTGCCCCACTTTAGGCAAGAAATGTAGCTCAAGGAGCATGGCTAAAGAGGTAGGAAGCATGGTTGTGGAGGAACAACAGGCAGAACTGGAGCTGTTTCTCCTGCCCAAGACCTGCACCAGCACCATCTGTACTGGCAGGCGCCTAGGTCACTTGTGCAGCCATCAGACCCAGGCTCTGCATGGCTAGTATTCACAAAGGTCTGCATGAAACATGTAGCCAAGCCGAGTTTTTACATTTATTCCCATTGACTTAGAGCATTGAAGTCACCTCTTCAGTCTCAGGTCAGCTAGACAATGAAAGGATGACACAGCCAGGCCTTAAATTTGGTGCTCCTTAGGAAAATGCACACGAACTTGACCCAATATTTTGTTCACTGGCCAAAAAGGCGAAAAGTCCATGGGAAAGAAGTTTTTCCTGGAGCACACTGAATGGGAATATTTGCTGTTAAAATGCAGTGATCTGATTGGAAAATAAAGGGCAAAGGTGTCTGTATGAAAAATTTGCTTTTCTATGGTCTCTGTACACCCATAGCGAATGAAGCCGCAGCAACTAAAGCACCAAGACTGGCACTCACCAGCATTTTGCCTAAGTCTTGGCAGCTTGTCAGTGTGGGTTATGCTCTCTTTGCCCGCCTCGGTCCGTGCAATATGCCTGAACGTTTCCTCACCCCGAGCACGTGGGATGCAGAGACTGGGCAAATGCCTGATGCGATTTGTTTCGGTCACCGACATCAACTTCCACCCCCTCGTCCCCATAGGTTTTTAAAACCACCAATTTTTCCTTTGTCTTTTTTGGCAATAAAAGCATCAAGACACACAATCCTCTCAGCACTATTGCCAGCCTGAAGTTGTTGAGTGAGTGTCTCAAGGCACGCTGAGCTGTGCTGTGAAAGCTTTCCTATATTACCCACCACAACAATAAAACATTGGCAGGGAAGCAGAAAGAAGATATTCACGACCCTCTAACTGGACATTGACTCTCCAGCTGTAATATTGCTTCCTTTGCTCCAGGAATGAGTCCCATTGATAGTATAATTTCATTTTCCTTGTATAGTATTGCATGAAAAAGGTTTTTTTTAAATTTTTTTATTGGAGAGCGGGTGGGTTTCAAGGTGTTAGTCGGTCTAAGACACTATGGGGCGATGCAGCCCATTGATCATGCAATGAATTATAACAGAGACACTGCTCTGGGCATGACTCAGCTGCCTTTGAAAGGGAATCCCATCTCTTTTGGGGATGCCTGGAGGTCAGGCACCCTGCCGGTAGCGAGTGATTCATATGTCGCCGTACTTACACCGCTATATATAGCACATTCCCCTCTCTTTAATGCTGTGGTGTTCAACCCTCGGTACAGGGAAAAGGAAAGTCCAGGGTGATCAGATGTCCCTGAAGCAGGTGAGATTTATTTGGGGTAGGGGAAAGGCAGGCAGCGGCTAAGGAGTGCCGTCTGCTGCACTTCCAGCTGCCCCTGCGGCTCGAGACAGCAGCTTGCTATCAGCTCCTGCACCCCACTTTGGCCCAAAGCAATGTGCCGTAAGGGACGAACTCCTTCCCACACAAGGCCCACCCAACTCAGACCTCAGTGCTGAGCCACAGGCAGGTGCCCTCCAGCCCCCCTTCTGCTCAGTCATGCCCACCCAGCAGCTCCCTTCCTGCCCATCACCCTTCCCTCTTCACATCCTCCCAGCCTTTCTGCCCATCTCTTCCCACCACCACTCCCCCACCTCTCTCCCCTGTTTTTCACCCCACTTTTTGGGTGGGTTTCCCTCCCTGTAGGAAGAGCAAAGGGAAGCGAGGGGGCAAAGCCCGCGGGCTCAAAGGGGGCTCGACGGCATCCACCACCCCCAGCCCCGTGTGCCTCCCCCCTGCTTCCCCGGGCAGCCGTTGCAAAAGATCAAAGCATACGGCAAAAATAGCAAAAGGGGAAGAGCTTGTGGGTTTGACATCTGGAAGCCAGAAGCAGCTCCTGCTTTTGAGTAAGCAAGAGGTGAAGGAGGAAGGGTAAAAGTGGGTTTACAGTCTCTTATTTTTTACTGGGATTAAAAACTTCTTATAAAGTTATATGGTTTGCTGTTACTTGAGATAGCAGTGTCTGTCTTAGTCTTCTGCAAGGCACTAATTTCAGAAGTAGGGATGCACTTATAAATAAAGAGGTGGGTATTTTCTGACAGGCAAAATACTGATTTATCTGTGATGCATCATCTGACAGCCTTATTTTTATTCCAAGGGGTGTTAAGAGGCACCTGGGAAATGTCTGTGCTGCTTGGCTGAATAAAACAGGTGCTATTTCCTTTTGGGGCTGGAGCTTTTCAACGATAAGGGCTCAGAAACCACACCAAACCCAAGGGGATGTTCAAGTCAGAGTCCAGTTTTTCAAAGCCTTTCACTTCTAGGCTGTCTATCTCCAATCCTTTTGCAAAATCCAACCTCTGGACAATATTGCCGATACGTGTGATTAAAATCATGCCACCAAATGAGGGTGAGGCTTAAAAAATGAAATTATTTAACTGTGTGGCAATGTCAAAATGCTTTGCAATATCGGACTCACTCTATAAAGGGAGTTGAGTGGGCAAAGTATTTTACAGAAAAATGCATATCCGAGTGGGATGACAATCACTGGAGGCAACCTAGCGTGACATTTTCTGGTGAAACCATTTACCACAGAAAAACGTAATATACAGGGGATGATTTGTGTCCAGTGTGATGAATAATTTTGGCCATGGGAAAAAAGGTTGGGAGGGGGTGTGAGGTTGGAAAAAGACAGTTTTGGTTGGTTTTCTTTTAACAGGAGAAGCCCAGGAAACAAGCAGAAAACTTCATTTTGGATGAGACAAAATGTACCATCTGATCCCAAGCAGGTTAGAGTTTCCTTTTTTCCTTTTTTTTTCTCCTTAGCTGTTCATTCTGTTGAAGAGCTGGAGCTGTTGGGAAAAGTTTTGTGGCCCATGGCGTGGGGAGGCATCGGACTCCCTGTGGTCCTTTCTAAACTTCACCACCATAATAGCTTGCCCGGATGTAGGGTCAGTGACCACCTCCCACTCCTTTATCTACTGCTAAACCAGCTTTTTTCCTCTTCCATTTGCTCCTTCCAGTCACTAAAATGGAAAACATCTCTCATTTGCACTGGCTTGACATGTGTTTCTGGTGGTTTCCCCACCTCGAAGCAGGGCTGCTGCTCCCAGCCTCAGTGCATGGTACCAGACGCATGGCTCGTGATGATGCAAAACCCTACCAGGTTGCATGTCTAAGTGCTTGCATTGTGCCACTTTCATTAGCAGGGTGAGTAACTGTCTCCTCGCGGTCTCATGAATTCCACTTGCTCATCACCCATCGTGTATACTAGGAAATCACAGAATTGGGCAACGCTCACCAGAAGACTTGAGAAAAGGAAGGAAAAAAAAATGAGTGTGCAAGTGCTGGGGGCTGGATTGGGCAGGAATGAGAGAAGGAAGAAATGCAAAAGGGTTTTTTTCTTTTTTTTTTCAGTGCTGAGGGCAGACAGGACGATAGCTGCCTTCATGTGAAACTGGAGCTACATCCAGGAATTGTATTTATATGCACGGATGTAGCTTTCAATCAGGATGATGTAAACACTGCTGCAGAATTTTTTGACCAGGCTGTTTGGGAAACGTGATGGATTAAATATGACAAACAAGATTCCTGGACGTTTATTTATCCGCCTTTTCATTTGTGCCAGTTTCATGTTAGGCAAGGCTCTGGCTACCAGACCAATACTAAGCCTCAGGGGCAGGCAAGGCTGGGGGGGAGGGAGCCACAAAGAGAGTGTTTTCCAAGCCTCATCTAATTTAAAGCATCTTTTGCTGAGTGGTGCAACGAAGAGGATGTGGCTAACACAAATAAAAAAATCATAAAGGGATCAAAGTGTGTGTGCAAATTCATTCCTTGTGGCAGGAGTTCTGCCAGTTTGCTTGCTCGCTTGCTTTCCTAAAAAAATTTTCTCCCCACTCCCAGCCCCCCATGATGGAGTGAGCAAATCGCATGTCAGAATCTCTTCTGGATTTCATAAGGGTTTCAGCATTGATGGATGGCCGGGATGACACCAGAGCCTGTACATTGTGCCTGAGATCTGAGCCGCTTCCCCTCGGTCCCATGGTTGCACATGAAACAGCCGCATGAGCGTGATCTATTTATAAGCGGTTCAAAGGCACCACAAATGTGGGTGGATGCTGGCTTGAAGATCCAGGCCACCAGGAAGCTCTCTAGCACTTGCAGGAACCTGACGTTACCCCGGTGGGGTGAAAGATGAGGAA
This sequence comes from Mycteria americana, assembly GCF_035582795.1. Taxonomy (NCBI): domain Eukaryota; kingdom Metazoa; phylum Chordata; class Aves; order Ciconiiformes; family Ciconiidae; genus Mycteria; species Mycteria americana. The sequence continues at coordinate 1,629,650 of NC_134373.1, read as the reverse complement.
AGCTTGTCTTAAAAATAAAAATAATAAACAATAAAAATCAAATCTTTGGAGCTAGGATGATTCATATGAGAAGGTATCAGCTGAAACGATTTGGGTGATTGGGGATTCTTGTAAAGGTACCTAGGTCAAAAGGCATTAAAATAACTGAGTGGGCAGAACTAATGCTGTATGGTAGATCTCATGGCAAAGGTATCTCTGGTGCTGGAAGACAAGCCATATCTCGTCAGATATGAGAAAATCTGCAGGGTTCAGGTTAGAAACCTCTGCTGCGATGAATATAGCAGTTCGTGCGCAGGCTGTGCTGGGGGATTCCCACTTGAATGCTCTGCTGGCAAAGGGCAGCCAAGAGCTAATGCCACCCCTGCTTTAACATCTCCACAATTTGCTGTGCAAGCCAGGGATAACCCTGACGACAACGACCGATGTCACAGGACGGTTGCAGACCCGCTGGAGCACCTCCATGGACCACCGTGGGGGCAATGCTGAGTGCTGGCCGCTCCATCCAGCCTCACACTCTGAGCTCCTGCTTCACGGTGTGTCCTGCTCAGAGGATGCCCCAGCCTGCGTAGGGTTCAGAAGAGCTCCACCATGGGAGGGGACCTGGGACCCCCAAGAGACCCACTGCAGGTGCCATGCCCATCTGCAGGCTCGCGCAGGCTGCCCTGCTGTCTTCTGACCCTGCAATGCCATTACACACATGGAGGAGAAGACGCTTGCCTTCGAGGCATCCATTGAGTTGCTGGCTACTGCCTAGTCCCAGGCCAGTTCTCCCAGTTCAACAAACTCATACGACTGTGGAAACCACATGACACATCAAGGCCTGGGTTCTGTTTCCTACTGGAGCACTGGCCCACTAGAATAACATCCGCAGAGAACAAAGACTAAAATCTTGGGCAAATCTAACGCCGGAAAAAGAGTCAGTCTAAAAACCGAAGGGAACATGCCTTCAAAAATTTTGTGGCATTGCTAATGAAAAATAAACATCCATTTTGCATCTGCAGAGAAAGGAAAAGAAAATGAAGTCAAAGCACAAGGTCTTGTTCTTATATTCTAGGAATTTTCTCCATTGAAGATTGTCAAATACTGCATGCCAACACTTGGGAGAATGACAACAGCATCTTTAAGTGCAATGAATCAAAGCACAAGAGTAAATTTTTATGGAACCCAAACTGCTATTCTTAGAAATCATCCAGAATCAAAAAATAAACAATTCATCAGGAAAAGAAATGTTCGAACTCGCAGGGGAGATTAACTCTCATCTGAATGGAAACAAAACCTCAAATGAGCCACATCATCATTCCCACACTTAGTTAATTGCAGTATTGTTCAAGGGCAGAACCAAGTGGTTGGAAGGCTGCAGAACTGGATGGGGTAGATGCAGTCTTAAAAGAAAAAAAAGGCATAAAATCATAGTTTTTCCCTCGTGGCTAGTTCCAGAGATGTTGCTTTGCCAAGGTCTAGGACGGGAGCGTAACAGACGGACGGGGGTGGCTCCAGGAAACGAAGACGCTGGAAGAAGTGCAGAAAAGAGATGGGCACAACCTGAGATCAGGAACCAAATTTTATATTTGGAGATGATTAAGAGAGCAGTCTACAATGTCTTAGGTCAGGAGCACTTCCGGCGGCAGACAACTCTCTGGTTGAGCAGGCAGAGACATAAAGAGACCTAGCTGTTGGTGCATAACCAATTCAGGCTGCAGGCGAGATACCCGGACATAGGGAAGCTCTCAGCCAGCCTGGCCACAGATTTTGTGGGTTCCTCAACACAGGACATCTGCAAGTGAAGATTTGATGTTTTCTCCCCTAAAATTAGTAAATCACAAGATAAGATTTTAATGCCAGAGCTACCGAGTGAAAACACACTACCTGTATCTAGCCAAAATAGTTGCTTTTAATGAAGAGCAGATGCCCGTGCACTTCCACCACATGAGAAAACACAAAGCAGATTGCCCTCAGCCTTGTAGGACTCTGGTTCTCAGTTTCCAGCCCTGGTGTTGACGCATTTGGGGCTGAGCATGTCGGAGAGGGGCAGCCGGCTGTCTTAGCTGTGGTGGGATTCACATTGTACGTAGACCATCCTTGGCTTGCTCTTTTCTACGGGAATGAAAGTATCTTGGGATGGTCCCACCACCAAAGGGTGGCCTAGGGTGACTGTGTGGATGAGAAGCCTTGTAATGATCTCTGCCATGTATGTTTTGGGGGGAGAAAAAGGATATCCGTAGGCTGAAAGGTGAAAATGCTCATTAGCAAGCATCACCATGCGTTTACCTCTCTGGAGCTGCTTCAAAATGTGAGCGTTCATGAAACAGAATTTTCTGCAAATAGACTTGCAGTGAAAAATCTTCGTTTCACACCAGATATCCCCAGAGAAAAAAGCAAAAGTCAAACAAATTTGTATTTGTTAAAAATAAAACCAAAACAAAGCTTCTTGGATGGCTTCATAAAAATTCTAACAACAGCAGGAAAAAAAAAAAGCCTGGAAAAACAATTCACACAAAATAAGCACTAAGGGGCCTCTGTTATTTGCAGGTATATTCCCAGTGATTTCTTTTTGGATCACACAAACACCAACAAAGTCATTAAAAGTCAATTCTTTCCTTTTATTTGCAATAGCCACGGCCTGATGATTCAAACCACATTCAGTTTTCAGAAAGGAGATTTTGATCAAAGCATTTTTAAAATCAGATGAAAGAAGTATTATAAAAAATGTTCATGCAATATGAGCCAGGAAGTGAAAATGGCTGTCCAGGAGAAGAGCTGGGAATATACCAGAAAAAAAAAAATACCAAAAAACCCCAAGCTAATACTACAAATAAGCGTATAAACGGTGTTACAAGTCAAAGAAAGATTTACAGAGGCTGTATTTCTTAATTCCTAGAATGAAGAATCCAATTACCACTTTAAAATATTGTTGACTCAGTCAAGTCGTATGACCATTCGATGGGAGGATATTATTATTCTTACTCTGAATCTTTTCAGGCAGGTGACAGCATTCCAGGTATGACAAGAATGGTCAAGCGTGACACAACCGGGTTCTTCAGGATGGGACCTTTTCTTCTCAGATGTCCTCTTACCGCTTCTGTAACGTGAGTGGTAATTTGTTGGGGAAGCCTTTTTGATATGAGGAGCTGGTAGAGATGAGGATATGGTGGGGAGTGTGCAAAGTTGGAGGAGAGGGAGTGGGAGGAGATGATGGGTAAGGAAGAGGAGAGCAGAGATGTGCAGAAATGACCCTAAGAAGGTGCATGTTTTCCTGGTGAGGGACTCTGGAGGAGGTCCCAGCAGGCTGCTGGGAAGTTCAGCTTTGCTAGCAGGGTTGTGTTCATCCTTGCCTGGTGGGTGGCTGTTCTGAAGAGTGTTTTCCTTCAGCATCCAAGGAAAGCAATTAAACACAGAAACTTTTGCCCTCATTTATTCTAATGGCCTTTCACCCTTGTTTTGGCAGTGAGGAAGATGCTGAGTGTATCGTATATCCCAGCTCTAAATGGGTCTTGGGTTCCCTCCACCAAATGGCACTGTTACAGGTTTCTATGTGCTCCAGCATGGACATATCTGCTCTAGCTTTAAGTGCACTCAGGTCCCGGAAGAAGTCTAGCCATGGAGCTCAACACTGTCTAATTTACTCTGTCAAGAGAACTTTGGAGACTGCCAAGAACTCAAGAAAATAAGTCTGCACTGAGCTGTGGGAGCTGGAGTCCCTGACCTGCCTTGCTTGAGGAGAGCCTTGGGTATCCCTTGGATATCCCTGCATTCGGTTGCTATCTGTTGTGTTGGCATTTTTAGGGGTGGTGAAAGCACAGTGTGTGGGCAATCATTTCCCACTGGGACATTGGTATGGGTATCCTCGGTACCAGCCCCCTCCATCTCCTGCCTTTAGGGAGGTTTGGAAGAGCTCCTGATGGTGGAACAGCATCGCCCAGGAGAATATTGCAAAGGCAGGAACGCGAGATGTGATTTTTTATTTTTTTCCCCACAAATATCTCATCTTGTCCCATTAAGAGTTGCTGGAGCTATGTCTTTCTCCACAAAAAAGTGGCTATGCTCAGACATATGGAAATATTTGCCAAAGCTATGATTTGCATCACCACATCCACGCATTTAAACCCACCTGTCAAGAAGAAAAGGTCCGTATAAATGATGATTGGCTATTCCCTGGGACAGCAATTTCCCACTGTAAATGCAGGACAGTGCCAGGCACAACCACCACGACGGTTCCCGTGTCCAAGGTCAGCTTCTGTACAAATTTCTGAGTTTCTGGACAAATGTGGTGGTGCTCCAAAAGTGCTACTGGGTCTCTGTGCCGTGGGTCATGACTATGAAAAACTAACCTTCGTTTAAATTTCATGTCAATTGTATTCTGTGTGTTACTTCTTTAAATGTTAATTTATTGCAGCCTAATTAAAATGTAAATATATTCAGGACACCTAAGAATGAGGGAATGCTCTTTGTTTTTTAAGTCAGTGCTTTCTCCTGCAACTTTGTGGTTACCAGCACTACGAAATATAAGAATAATCTGAATAGGAGGTTTTGACTTGTCCAGAAGAAGTTTAATTTAAAATCAACAGGGATTTTTGCGGGTTTTGTTTTTTGTTTTGTTTTGTTTTGGTTTTTTTAATTTTAGGTGATTTTAATCAATGGTACCATAATACTCAAAATAAAACTACAACCTGAACAGGTACAACCTGGCTTAAAGCTGGAAACCAATCTGAAAGCATTCAGTTTTCGTTACTGAAATGAAAAAAGTGTTGTATTTTATTTATTTTTTTTTTTAATGCAAATGAAATTCTTAGGGAGTGCGTATTTGGTACGTACATATTTCTAGTTCATTGAAAAGTTTTTTCATAGCCCTCAAAACCCTGTTTTAATGCGTTTCCAAAGAGAACATGTTTTTCAGCGAGGTGCAGATTTCAGTGAGTTTAAGACGAACCAGCCCCTCCTCTCAATTCTCTCAGCATCATCTGGGCCAGAAACTTTTCCAGGGAAGTTGCTCCCTTTTTTTTGGAGCAATAAAAGTGCTCAGCAGATGTTCTCATCTACTCTCTCATGCTAGCCATGTCCCCTGCACTGCAAGTTGCTAAGAGTGTATTGGCAGAAGCCAGCTGTCCAAATGATCGGTTTCTGATTCATTAGCAACCAAAAAAGCAATGAATTCAAGTTATATCAGATTGATTTTTTTTTTTTTTCCCCAATTCATCAAACCAAACCAAAGTGATAGCAATTCCTGGTAGAGTGAGCTATTTTGGTTAAGCTTAAAAGAGAAACACTGCCTTGCAGTTGAGCAAGTGAGAATTGTATTCAAAACCTGAAGCAAAACAAAATAAGGACATTCAAAAAGCAAAGGTGGTTTTGCATGGAAAAGCCACAATGTTTTGTTTCAGAATATACGTCAGAAGAAACCCACGTCCTCAGAATTTTAAGAAACATTTCCCAGCTGAGCTGCTCAGTAAGACCTATGCAAACTTTTGCAAAATGCTCTGAAGTTTCCAGAGCTGGGTATTTTCATTGCAAAAAAACCCCCTCAACTGAACACAAAACGCTTGGCAAAACTTCTGTTGCCTAGATCTAATGCAGCGGGACATGGACTGTGCCGGAGACCTGGCCCAAGTGCCACGCTTTCATCGTCTGGAGAGGCTGACGCCATGCTAGGACAAGAGCCAACAGCTCTATTTTACAGATGACTAACATCGGACCGTATTGTGCTTGTTTTTGAAACAGAGGCACAACTGAACAGCACTCCTGATGCGCCCTCGGTGTCACTGCGCACCCCCCGCCGTGATGACTGTCGAGCGCGTTCGAGTCTTATTGCTGTTTAATAGCAGTCGTAGCTGCCATTTCTGCTGCAGCATAAGTGCAGCTGAGCCGGGAGTCCAGGGGGATATTGCACAAGTGCGCGGCAGGGCTGTGCTGTGAGCTGCTCGTCAGCTAAATATTCGACATGCAGAAGGAAGGGTTATCATTGAACGGGGATCAGGCACGTTCCTAGGGACAGTGAACCTGTGCGAGAACAGGATGTGATCTACTGATGTCCGTGGGTCTGCACGTAAACCCATCATTTCTTCCTAATCTTGAAACAAACAAACAAACAACAGGCCATATGACATGTTGTAAAAAACTGATAGTTCAGCTTCTTTTGCCATTTACCATGTCCCTTTTCTGCTCTCTGGGCACATCTTGCAGAGCAAGCCTCCAACGAGCAGGGCGTTCAGGTGCACAAGGGGCAGGAAGGACTGACGGGCTTTTCTTTCTTTCTTTTTCCCTTTTGCAGTCCTTTCTGCTCATGTTTGCCTGGTTTCTGGTTGGTTTTCTACAGGAAAAGGGATGAGATATCCCTGACAGGCATAAATTTTTGACTCCGGGTTTCCCTTTTGTTGTCCATTGAACATATTCTTTGCGAAGCATGGTTTTCAATCAGCCACACCACAGAGGGCAAATGGCAAGAACAGGCTTCTCCCGAGATTATCAGAGCTTTTTTGTAGTGAAAGAGAGCTGGTAAGGAAATAGGTGTGCATGAGAAAGGGAAGGAAAGCATCCTCAGGATCTGTGGAGGGGGCAGGAGTATTTTTGATCTGGTTGAGCTGCACGGCAGGAGGATCAGAGCGGTTTCTTATTTCGTTTGAGCTCCTTGCCCATTCCTGATTTACGTTGCAGACATAGGGTCTGTTTCCTTTTAGGCATTTAGCAGCAGAGTGCCCTTGCGTTTCTCCATCCATCACGGGCTGGCATGGCACGCACATGGTGGGGTGGCTGGAGGGGGGGGGGGGGGGGGGAGAGAAGCAAAATCGGGCCACAGCCTCCTGTGAACGCATTGCTGCTATTTGTGTTTTATTTGAAGAAATGATTAGAGTTTATTTTATTGCCAGGAAAGGCTGCCAGCCTTTATGATGACAAAATTGCTGAGTTTACTAGGAAGTTTATTTATATAGGCTTTGAAAGACAGACCCTGCAATGACAGACACCAGCAAAGACCTGGGCTTGCTGGCTCTCCCATTTCCCTTGCTGTTCTGCAGATGTATTAACCCTTTGCTCTGACAGGTTCCTATGAAAAGAGGGGTTAAGAGCAAACACATGTACAAAATACTCCTTCTTCCCTGGGAAACTGGGTGTTCATGAGGGTTTGACCTCAGGATGTAGACCTGAATGAACAAGTGGGTTGGCAGTTGTTTGCTGGTGGTGCTATGGACCAACTCCACACATCTACAAGGACAGTAGACACGTCCTCATAGGAGGAGATCCCCTTAGGGTGGCCACATCCTACCATGGGTCACATCTCTGGGACAAGTGGTGCTACGAGAAGTCTTCTCCTCTCCCACCGCTGCCCCTGCTGTAGGAACGGAATTGCCAGAACAGTTACTACCACCAAAAAATGCATTTCAGGGAGGGCAGAATCATGTGGTGAATTAAGGCTTGGCAAGACAGTGGATTTTAAGGAGAAAAATATAGGTTTAAATTTTCTTAGGTGTCAAAATGCTATGCTTTGACATCTTAAAAATGAAAAGGTTTCACTTGGAAAATTTTCAAACGTTTCATTTAATTGTTAATATTAATTCATTAGTATGATTTTTTTTTAAAGTGGCTTGACTTGGGAAGGTATCCACAATAGACCAGAATTAATTAAAACAGAAGTTTTGTTTCACCTTAATTCATTGTGTTTGTTTTGGAGTAAAAAATACCCCCATTTCTGCTTCGGCTCAGACCAAACTTTCTCCCATGTCTATGTGGCCATCATGCAAGAGCAATCAACCCTCTTCCCTCATGACTGTCTTCACCAGAACCTCAGGTCTACTGCTTGGCCTTGAGAAGGCTTTTTATCGAGCAGTGGGGATGGCAGGCAGCTATCCTCTATGGACAAAAGACTGAAGAGGACCCTAAACATAATTTACAAGTATGTTACATCTACACAAGAGCGCTCTCTCTGACTTCCCATCAACTCTTGCATCAATATCACATATGTGGTCGTGATATCCATTCCTTCATTTCTGTTAACACCAGGTTTGAGCTCCTAATACCAGCTTCTAACATTTTGAACTTGTAGGCAGCTTTCAAACAGCTGCCATTTTTTAAAGAGAACCAGACCCAAACCTCTGCTCTTTTCTTTTTTTCCTTAAAATGTGGAATTTCCCCCCTATAAAATTTTACTGACATGTGCGCTCAGATGGGCAACATTCAGATCTTAGCCAGAGACTTGTTTGATGCTTCACAAACCACCGGAGCTTGAAAACCACCAAGAAGACAAGATTTCACATCGGGATGTTTAGTGCATGCCCTTATGCTGGGATGGTCAGGAAGCCTGAAGAGCAGGAGCATTTTGTGAAGTGCTCCCTGCAGCGGGCTTTTTCTTTCCCATACCCTTGCAAAGTTGCATCCCTTATTAAGCAAGTGCCTGGGATTTATGAGAGGAGGAATATATGTGCATATATATACGTGTGTGTGTACATAGATATACGTGTGCATGTATACGTGTGTGTACATATACACATTCATTTCTTCTTTAAAAACTTTTACCATCAATTTTCTGCAACATATGTACGTGTTGACTTCATAACAAAGTTATAGAAGAGGTCATTGACCTCTGAGTGGGTAGAAAAATTGAGACTTTTGAGATCTTGACCAGCTTTCTTTTTTCAAATAAAGTTTGGCTACTTTAAACTCATACAGAGAGCTGCCAATGTTTCCAAAAAAGCAAAATACTAGCAAAAAGAGAGAAAGAGAAGTACTGGTGAAAAACAATGAGGGAACTTTTCTTCATTCTTTTACCAGCTCTGGTTGGCATTTGTCCACATTACTCACTTACGGCTTCACAGGTTAAGACTTTATACCACATTACACCTGAAACTTAAGCAAGTACTTAAAGTTAACAGCTTTCTTGAATCATGGCATCTTTCTTTGAGGGGCTGAGCCCTCTAAGGTGCTGAGCACTCTGGCTCCCATCCAGCAGAGCACTCAAACACCAGCTTACATTTCACTGTGCTCAAGAACAAATTTAAAATTAAGCATGTGCTTAAGTGCTTTGCCAAAGAGGAGCGGGATTACTCACATACCAAAAGTTAAGCATGTGCTTAAGGTGCTTTCCTGGATTCAGGTTGGAACAATTGGGAAATAATTATGCTGTCTTTGGGCAGATTTAAAAAAAAAAAAAAAATTTGGAAAAAAGATAGTCGTCTGCTTGTTCTGACAGTGGCAGTCTTCCACCTGAAAGTAGTTTTATCTAACTCTGTCCAGATCGTGAACAGTAAACAGAAAGGGAAGCCAAGTCTTTCTTGTACTTCTATAAGTCCTGTTTCTGTAGCGTATAACTGAGAGCATTTCTGGGCTGTAGAGCAATGTTAGCATCCCTGTGTCACTATAGGATCTGGACACCCCAAAGGGCCACAGAAGAGCTCTCAGTAAAGTGGTAGGTGATGGTACACCAGCAGAACACTATTTGCTTGGCAGGAGCACCACCATCAGCCCAACAGTTTGATCTGGAGGGAGGGATAATGCAGGAGGGAGGAATGACTTCTCAGCCCCCTATGATCCCATGCATAGCTGGATTTCAGCACGGGTGCCCCAGCTACTCAGTCATGGGACTGAGAAGATCACCTTCCCTTCCCTAGCCAAGGCCTGAATAAGAGCAGCCAGCAGGAACATCACGGCCAGTCACACCTCCTCCATCGCAGTACTTCTCTGCTAACCCTCTGTCCATGTTTTGAGGTTGTTTCTCAAAGACCCTTAAAAACAGGACTGAAGTAGGACAGAGGACCCAAACCCAACTTTGGGTTGAGCTTGTGCCATACCTCAGAACTCAGCACAATCTGTAGGTTCCCTTGGGGGAAAACCAACGCAACAGCATAACCTTGCCTCCTGCACACCATTAGGCTTACCAGAGAAATAAAACCATATGCCTTTGCCTGTTACCAGAGAAGTCTGGACTATGCGGTTGTGACACACAAATGTAATGGTCTCAGGAAATAAAATGTTCTTTCTTTGGAGTAAAATGGTCAATCAATGTCAAATCTAGCCCAAGCTCCCTGATGGTGAGAGAAGGGTGGAGATAAAGCTCAACTGTAGAAACGTAGGCCTGTTAACCCTCCTGATTTTTTGGGATGGCTATGCCTAATATCACCCCTTCTCCCTCCCTCCCTCCTACCATCCCCAAGGAGATCACATCTAGCAACCACATGTCCCAGCATGTTTGTCACTGCCACTTACCAATACAGTACTTTTTTTCCCAGTATTGTAACTCTTCCATCCACTGAAAAATCCGGATGGAGGAAGGTGGTGACGTTTGCTCACTATGTGGGAAAAGCTCTTGGCCCCAGAGGGTTAAAATTTCCAGAGGGGGATGCTGCAAGCTCACGTCTCCGTTGTGCCATCTTTGGGGAATCTGGCTCAATATCTGTTCCTTCACTCTAGCACTTATGGAGCTTTGTAGCAGGTAAAACTAAGCCAAATTTCCCCAATCCTCTGTTAGTGTCACTAAAAAAATACCCCTAAATTAGGTCCCAAATTCCTGTGATCCTCATAGTGCTGAGCAGGGATGAATAACTTCTGATAACAGCCCTGGATTTGGTGGTGTGGGGAGATTTATTTCCTGATCTTTTGCCCATCAAATCTTTTTCTGATCTTAATTGTCAATCACATCATATGATTTCTCCAGAGAAATGAAAATAGCAGCTATTTGTCTTGAAAATCCACCCTTTGATGTCAGAATTCCAGGAAATAAAACACCTTTATAGTTATGGGATCCAGACCTGTCTGACCGGGATGCATTTCCATCAAGACTTGTGTGTGTTTGTTGACTCAGGTTTTAAGATGTTCTGCGCCTTTTAGGGGGATTCACAATGGGGCATTCATGGCACATTCATTTTTGCAAGAACTAAAATAGCCAGGGTCATTTGCTTCAGGGACCCCTTGTGTGAAGCGTGCCAGCTCTCCCCAGTCTGGAGTGGGCTCCCAGGGCAGTGCTCCCAGCCTGAACAAGTCCAGCCCTCACTGTGATGCTGAAATAAGCGTCTGGACATCCAGACCTGCTCGTCTGCTGGCTGTTTCCCTCCGGGCACTTCAGGCACATTTTCTAACAGATCATGCATCAAAGGTGCCTCTGACACGTGGAGCTCCTCTGCACACAAAGCCATTGGGCACAACCTCTGCCTTGAAGGCCAAGCCTTGCCCAGCCTCTGCTGATGGGCTGATACAATAGGAGGGCACTGTCCTTGTCCCCACCATTCCAGACCACCCTTGGATCAAGGGTTAGCCATACAACAACATCTTCTCCAACCCCCTGGCCATGGCAACATCAACTGATTTCTTCCAGCGGAGCACTGGAGAAGGAAAACCTCCTTTTCACACAGCTCTGCCCTTTGGATTGACTCTCTTCGTGTCACCAAGTCAGCCAACCATCATTGCACAGCATGTCCACCTCCGTCTGGAGAAGTTATTTCTAGGAAAGGCCAAATAAGCGTATCACATTTTTTTAGTAAATATCAGGAGAGTGAGGGAAAGGCTAATTAAGAAAAAATTGGTCACTTCAACCTCATTATTTTTATATTGGTCTTAAGGAGTTTTGTAGACTTTGGCTGCAGACTTTGGGATTAAATATGTGCCATGACTTGGGGGAAGGATCCTTGTTGGTCTTTCTCCTAAGAACTGCTTCCCAGCCGTGTTGGCTGGGTGGGAGTGTGGGTCTGCCACATTGAGGGCACATGTATACATATTGGTCCATAATACCCACTGCTACCTGCTGACTTTTTTCTTTCTACAACCAAGTCTGCGAGCTCCTGTGATCCTTTCCAAGATGTCACTCATAATTTCTCACTTGCTGTTTTTTCTAATTCCCAGTCTTTCAGCCCATCTTTTCTTTAGACATCCCCTCCTTCCAGCTGAAACTTTCAGTTTTTATTTGGTTCTTCCCCATAGATCACTCTAGTCCCTTGTTGGGGCTGACTTGGCTGTGAACCTGATTTTCCCTGTTCTTCCCTCAGACTCTTACAACTCCACCATCTACCATTTAAAAAAAAAAAAAAATTAGTCACAGGGCAAATTCCCCTTGTTGGCTTTGCAACGTGGATCACCTTTCCTCCCTTCCCTCCCTAAATCCTCTGGTGCCTTCTCAAATTTGCAGGCTATTCCTTCTTTTTTTTCCATTCCACCAGCAATTAATCAATCAACCTGGCAACCTGGGACCAATCTAAAAATAATAATGAAAAAAGAAGTAGCTGAAGGAGAAATTTGCTCTTGCTTACCTGTCTGCTTGATATTCAGACCTCTCCAAAAGCAAAGGACTCTGGGACGTACTTTTAAAAATGCCTTTATAAAAAGTCCTCTGGTGTTCAGAGCCTGGCAGGTAGCTGGAGGAGGTGACGGCATTATTTTCAAAGTCAGCATTCCCAAGGTGGCGGCTTTAACGAAGAGGAAGCTGATTTACTGCTGAGACAACATTGTTCCCTCAAGTAAAGCCAACAAGGGTCATTAGCACTTCATATATTTGGGTGAACACTGTTTATTCTGACACGACAACCTTGTGCGGGCTTCTGGGGGTTGTAGTCCAGCCTCATGCACAGCTCGCTGTCAGGCGTCAGCATGGGGGATGAGCAGATGCCAAGGGACCAGCAGTGCATGAAGTGCATGTCGTATCCCCCATGGGTTCTTGATGTCCATCTCCCTCGTATCTGGAGGCTACTAAGCCTGGCCCTGGCAAAATTTGGGGCATAGCCGCTGCATCCACACAACCAAGCCCTGCAGAGCTGGCCATTGCACGCTCTCTGCCTCTGCCAGATATTAAACCAGTCAATTTGTAAGCCACTGAGGCGTATGATATGATCAGCTCAAACCTGTCTAAATTCATCTTCTTGGCCCACCTCCCTGCCTGCCTTCTCTGACCCATCTTCCTCCACATCGTACAGATGGGCTTAGAGCCTCTGCAGCTCTGTCCTACTTCATGGTACTGCTCACTGATGGAAAACCATACACACGCTCAAACCATTTTATTACAGCCCATGTTTTATTTGAAGGCAGCTAGGCAAACAATGGGTAAGAGAATTAGCCTCTCCTTTCCAAACTGCAGGCTTCCAGGTCAGAAGGGGCTGCTCACCGAGTCTACAAGAGATAGGCAAGAGAAGACCATCCATCCCCTGGCTCTGCATCAGCTGGAGCCCGTTGCCCAGGCAGGCATCTAAGGGGGTTGCAAAGTCTCTAGCCATACGGCACAGCTTCCCCGAGCTCCAGAACCAGGAGCAGCTTAGCCAAAATCCCACACCGGTCACCTCTGCTGGAGCCATGCTGCTTCCAGGACATGGCCCTTTCTCTCCACCAGCCTCTGCAATGAGCTATCAAGACATCTTGGCTTGCCCAAATCTGGCGGGCAGAGCCCTTGCACAGCACTGCATCACATGGCAGCGAGGGATCTCAGAAAAACAGGAGCTTGACCAGCTCCTCCTGTGACCCGCCCCTGATGAAGAACTGCTCTCCCTAAAACTTCGGCACTTTATTTTCAGGTAGTGCTCTGCTGACTTCCGCCTCCTGCCAAAAAGATCTCATTTTTGCCTTTGTCTGCCAAGCTGGAGATGTGAATGCTGGAGAAGGCGATTATTTATTAGCCAAAAAGAAGAAAAAACCCCACAACCTGTGGTTCCCCCGAGTGCCTCAGTCTGGGAACCTGCATTTTGAGTGGGGAAGGGGTATGTGGGATATCTCACCCCTTGAACCAACACAAGAAAATCCCCCAGCACCTCACGCTGATACAAATCACACAAATTTGAGCCAGCACCAAGGGCGCCTTTCCCAGGACCTACCAGATCAATTGGATCCTGCCTGAGATCCCTGCCTGGACGGTGGCAGAGGTTCAGGGCTCAGGTCCCCCATGGGTGACCTGACAGCTCAGCTTTTTGGACTTCCCATTTTTCTTTGCGGCCATCGAGAAAATGTGAAACTTTGATCCTCAAGTGGAGCAAACACATTTTTTCACTCTTCAGGAAACGGTTTCACTCTGAGGGGCTACAAAACCATTTCCCACTCAATTCCACTAGCTTGAAATAAGAGGGAAAAAAATAATAAACAGAAGTTGAAAGGTTTGGGTACGGTACTGAACTTTTCTGAAGTCTTCAGTGTATTGTGCCCCAGAGTTTTGGTTCAGCCCATTGCAGAGGGATGAGCCAAGCACAGGCTCAGAGCAGGATGCTCTCGGAGACGAGAGCACCGCAGCTCCCGAGCTTGGGGCTGGGCTCACAGCTGAAGCACAAAACACAAAACCCCACGCATTCCCTTACTGCCGTCTTTTACACCAAAATACCGAAGAGGTTAAATGCTGTGCTCACAGCTGCACAAGGAGTGGTGCCAGCATTTGAAATCTGGGAATAATTGATTCTTGTTTCCAGAATCTTTTTTTTTTTTTTTTGGGGGGGGGGGGAGGTTGAGATTGAGAGAGAGATTGCTATTAAAAATTTAAACCACCAAGCTTTGGGCATGTGGTTGTGTTGGCAGCTGTTGTCAGTCTGCAGTGTCACCAGACACGGGCTGAACCGGACACTTGTGGCCAACCAAGGAGATGGCAGAGAGACCAAGGATGCATTTGATAAGGCTTTAAAAAAAAATTAATACTTCTAAACAGCCAATCTACCTGCCAATGGCTCCTCAGGTGCTTTGGTGGGAAATTCACCTAAATTAGGTAAACTGCAAAAAAGGAACTATGATGGGAAACACAGGAGACAGAAGTTTACAGTGGAGAACTGGTCTCAAAAAAGGGTTAAGCAGTCCCAGTCTTCTGCTTTCCACCAGAAGTCAGGACTGGAAATGGGTGGCAGAGCCTTCACACTGCTCTGGACAAGATCAAAGGAGCAATGCAGCTCTGGAACTGGGTGCCAGAATTCCTGGACATGTTTGAATTAGGCACATAGTGTTGCAAGTTATCTGAGGTTGACAAACAGCTGATAGAGCAGGGCTTTCACATTGGATTAGCAGGAAAACAGGTCATGTGTTGAGCATTGAAGAAATGGGTTTTTTTCTTCTCCAGGAAGCACTGTTTGGTTGTTCTTTACTGATTTACTGAAGGTGAAACTGTTTTCCATAAAACATTTTTAAAATGAGGTTCTGGATACCTGTCGTTTAATGTTTCCAAATTGCTGAGCTCTTCCATTTTTATTTTTCACATTATTTAGAATGTGAGATAATTGTATTTTTACTGGGGAGAGAGGATGTTAAAATAAAATAAAATAAAATAAAATAAATAAATTAAAGGAAGCATCATAATTAATCTGAAATGGACTTTTTTTCCCCCTGCAGATTTCAGCTGGTGTTTTTGGTCAAATTCTGATTCGATTTGATTTTGATTCCACATCAAAATGGTTTTGTTTGTTTGTTTAATTCCTTGTTCTCAAAAATATCAGCATTTCTCATAGAACAGGTAGGAAGGGTGTTTTCTGGTCAGTCTTCTCTGAGATCTGATAATAATTTCTATCACTGCCTCCCATAAATCCATGAATCTGAAGTTAATCTTTAAACTTTTTCACAGATTAGCATTTATGAACTCTCAGCAAAGAGCCACACTGGTTGGTTAGGAATAAAACACACAGCTGTACACTGTTTGCTTTTATCCGCCTGCAAGTTGAACACCCTGTTGAGTTGCATCTTGTGGTACCTTTTCCATCATGGTTGGACTCTTGGAGAACATCTCAATTTAATTTGGCTTGCATACTCTGCACATGCATGAGTTCTGCAGGGGACATCTGGTTTGATGCATGTCAAGTTGCTCGGTAGTTCTGCAAGAAATCTACGGCAAATGAATCCCAGAGCTTTCCTTCTGGTCTGGAATTTGAGAGTAGATTTTCAAAACTGAACCTAATCCTGCACAGGGAAATCTGATTCAAACTTGTCCATGGGACTTTGGCTCCAAACTGGTCAAGAATCCATTTTGTTTCATTTGGATATCCTTAAACTAATATTTCTCCCCAGAAGTGATCCCTCTCCTACACAGAGTCCAGAAGGAAATTTGATTCAATATGATCATGCATTTTGTCAGTACATCTGGCAAGTAATATATGCAATTTTATAGTCCTCAACTTGGGAGTCCATATTTGGCCACCAGGAGAGCTTTCTGAGCTTTTTATTTCATTCTGATGATTCCTTGATGAAACTCGTGAGCAAGAGAGATAGACTTGGCTTGAAGCTCTGGAAGACTAGTCAGACCGTGAGAGACACATCTCATCTCCACCATGGGACAGGAGCTCCCTGGGAAGCGTGAGAGGGCTGAACTGAGATGGTTTAGATACGTCGTGTTTCTCTCTCTCCTCAGTTGCAATACCCTGGGTATTTCTGCCCTGGGTGGAAAAGCTGCTGCGGTGGGTTTTGGGAAGAGGACTACCACTTCAGCACAGCTGTAGGGTGTAATTGAGATGATAAAGTGCAGGATGGACTGTCGTTTAATATAAACTGCATTACCCATGTCCCTGAGAAGACCATATAACCCAGAGTAATGCTGCGAGCAGCAATTTCCATTCCCAAATTAAGAGATTATTCCATAGCCAAGAGCTACCTCCATCCCTCTACTGCTGGGTGTTGACAATCAGATCTCAGGAACTGATGAAGAGACCCAACTGAAACAAAAAACTCCCTCAGCAGGGCCCAGGCGAACTCCCTGTTAACTGGATCCCAACACGTTTAAAATTTATCGCTGATAATCATTACAGTGAGCAGCGGTTGGAAACGAGCATGGCCAAGGCACAGCATGGAGCAGCGACGCTGCGTGTTCGTAGCAGCAACACGTGCACGGTCTAATGCTCTCTGTGTTCAGGCAGGTTGGGACTGAAAATATCAGCTCCCATTTATAAGCAGGGAAAACGAAGCAAAGAAAAAGAATTGGTGCATCTCCTTCCATGTCAGCTTTTAGGCTTGAAAACGAGGTACAAACCTTTAAAACCGCTGCATGCAAGCCTGCTGTTTGGGAAAGGAAATGGATTCAGCACATGCTGGTTTGTGCTACCAAGGCAAGCGTGTTAGCAAAGCTCACTCCTGACATCCATGAGGTCATCCACCTTCATACTGCCGCTCGACTTCAGTACAAATGACACCAGCAGATACAAGCCAAGACAGGCTGAGGAGATATATTAGAAAAGCAGAAGGGGGGAGTGAGGAGGGGGGTATGAGGTCATCTGCACCGACAGTATGTTAGGTACTCACATTAGAGTGGAGAACAGAGCCATTGACTTTATTGAACAAGCTTCCAACTGGTAACGAGGCTTGTTCTTCCAGTTATTGCATTGAAAGAGCAACATCTGGCCTGGAGCCTTCCAGGGGCCAAATCCTTCTCCGCTGCAACCCTGCTGCTGTCAGCAGAGTCACACCAGGGATGAATTTGCTCATGAGAAACTAAGGCATGAGAGGGGCAAACATTTTGGGGTCCTGCTCGAAAAAAACCCAAGTCTTTCTGCAGAGCAGGCCAGGTATCTGAGCAATAAAGATCGTCACACCTTTAATCACTTTCCCATACACCAGCTCTGTGCATAATAAACAAGGGGGATTTTTTATTTTTTCCATAATTAGCAAAGGAAAACCCAAAGCTGGTGTTTCCTTTCCCTTTTCTGATTTATTTCCTTAGCAGCTAAGCCACAAGATCAGAGACACTCATTAGGCAGGCAAAGTTGGGAGAACATCTACCCGCTTTATCACCTCCCCACTTAAAGTCCAATAAAACATAAGGGAAAGGGGAAGGAAAAATATTAAGTTTTTAAAGGCACTTGGTGAGCTTCAGCAGCCACTGTTTATTGAGCTTTCCATAGCTTGTTTCCAGTTACTGTAAGGTGTCCAGAAGCTATGGCAACACAGTAATAATCTTCCAGTGCCTAAGAAAGCTGCCATCATCTGCAAAGCAGCGTAGCTGGGTACAAAGGCCTTACATTGGAGGGAAGAAACCCTGGGCCAGACCTTGGACCACCACTTGCTGGTGGCCCAGCTGAATTCAGTGCCACTCATCCCTGCTCCAGTTCACCTGGAAGCACAGTGCAGGCAGATGGCTCCGGGTTATGCCCACCGATGGAGCATCCGAATCCCGTGAAGGGTCGGGATTTGCCCAGGGCAATGGGGATTGCTTCGAGGGCTGCCGAACCAACCGCTCGACATCAGCTACTGTGCTCACTCTGTGCTGAGATGCTGCCTGAATGCTGACATTTTAACAGCATGGTCCCTTCCCTGCACATGATACGTCGCAAGGGAATAACAGGATGTATTAATGTCATTTTAGATAATAATATTCTTCTCAGAGTGGGCTTTCTGGCACCATATGTCCCTCTGCGAGAGAACTCTATCCCTATCGCTCCGGCATTAGCTCTGAGCTTGAAAGCAATCCATTTGGGCCATTAAAATGACTTGTGAAATGTGGGATAGTTATCAAGTAATTAGGACCACATTTCCTTTCTCTCCCTGCCCAGAGCTCTGCACTATGATCTCAGTTCACCTTCAGCTTCGCTTCACCTTCGCCTTTTACAGACTGATGTGAGCACCAGCTTTTTGGATGGTAGTTGTCCTCCATTCCCTTCCCCTTCTTGCTCAGATGGCATTTTAAACCTGCAGCATTTATTTCATGTGCAAAAAATGAGAGGACCTGAGTTTGGAAAGGTGCCAGGGAAGGTTTCCCCATTTTCCATCCTCTGTGCAACGGGAGCCGTGGTGCCCCTCTGCTCCCCCACCGATGAGATAGCTGCAGTTGAAAGGACTATTCAGGACTCGTCTCCCATGGCCAAGAGTGAAGGTCTTGGAAAGATCTGCTGATATATAAGACTAAAAGTGCCATATGGCCCTCTGTGAGGTGGGGATTACCAAGGGGCTTGGAAAACACACCTAAATACCTGGCTTTGTGATACCGCTGGAGCCCAGTGCGGGGCTGAAGTCCCCTCTGGACTGCATTTCAAAGCCAAAGCTCCTCTGCTCCAGGCTGCGTTGGAAAGCGTGGCTCGCTCGGACACTGGCAGGGTGGGATCCCATCGCGGCGTGCAGAGCACTTGGACAGGAAAGAGAATGCCCCTCCATGCCCCCACGCTCCCCCAGGGTGGAGGGTCCTGGGCTGGAGCCACGAACCGAAGCCGCTCACACCCCACACCATGATGTGTCCCCCAGCGTTTCTCCCTGCCCCCCTTTATGCTCACAGGTCTGCTTTTCCAAGCCCAGATGACCACAGCTGTGCAGGAGCCAGCACTAGCAGCATCTCTGTGCTGGAGGCGAGCCCATGGATGTTAATGCTGCCTCTGGCAGGAGAAATGTGGATGTGAAGTGGCCTCATGGATGTTGTACAGGTCCTTGCTGCTGGACATATCTCACACTGTCAGGGCTCACCCCTAGGGCTTTGGCCACCATAAGTCTACACAGGGCAGCAAGCTGAGTGGTCCACGCTGCCTGGGCTGACCTTCAGCAGACACCTCTTCCAGCTCCATCCCTCCAAGGGTTTGGCCATGTTCCAGCTCAATTTTTGACCCAGAAAGTGGTTTATGTAAACAGGCTCAACCTCTGTATGCTATTTCCCCTTTGCACAATCGAAGGCACTACTGCTCACACCCAACTGTTCATCGCTACATCATGGTCCCATGCCGCCTGGGAAGGGAGCGGGTCTGAGACCCGGCTGTACCTTCCCATATTGCACCCTGCAACTTGACTACAGTCAACCTCATCATCTAGGCTCTGTCACGGAGGTCATTCCTCCATCTCCTCCTTCCTCTGCCTCTTGCAGAGATGGGTCCACAAGAAATCTTCCCAAGTTTTTTGTGACTCCACTTTTCCCTCAGCCCCACAGAAACTCGGTTTAGAGACTTTCATCCCCCTCTTTCTTACCATTGCCTCCAGAATACTCTCTCAAGCCCTTATGGAGGCTTATATCTCAGCAGAGGAGCGCCCTGCTGGGTGTGCTCCTCACCACCCTTTCCTTTCTGCCTCCTGGCCCCGAAGCATCAATTCATTATGGAAAGCAGCAGGGCTGAGGACACCGAGTCCCAGAAGCACCTGGCTGAAGCCACTAAATGATCAGCTGGGAATGAGTCATATTAGCAGCCCAAGCCCAGGAAACCCAGCCAGATTCCTCTGCACAGGACTGAAATAGATTATAACTGACTGATTACAGGCTCTGGCCAAGTCCTAGTGAATTAGAGTGGCTTGCAGGGGGATGCAAGGATAAGGGCTATTATTAGCACTGCTATTTATTATTTGGGTAGCGCTCCTATTGTCTCAAGTGCTCTCTGAATTGTCGGCAAGCCGGTTCCTGCCCCTAGCACACAGGATCGTTGGGATCCAAGGGTGTGACTGGAGATGAGCTATGAGCTGTGGGATGGATGTGCTAATGCTCATTTGGCACGCAGGGACGAACTGGACCATCAGTTCATCCTGACCAGAGACAGCCCGAGGCCAGGAATTGCCATGCCGTGTCTCTCACTGAGGAAAGACAGCTACCAAGTGCTGTGAGGTGGGGAGCAGGAGTACCACAAAGTGATAGAAACTGGAGTGAAACATCTCACGCAGGATAAGTGTTGGAAATGTTTGGAGCATCGGGCCAGGTACGTGCACCTGGAGCCTCCCTGGAGGGCAGGCAAAGCTATCCCAGGCTTGGCTTAGGCTCACAGGCTGGAGGGGAGGTGAGCAGCTGGGGAGGTACGAGCCCGTTTGCCCTGTGAATTTCTGCCATGCGGTCACCAGGCGTTGAGCATTTGGTGCTGCCATCTAAAGCCCTGCTCAGAAAGCCCTGTTCTTCTGTGGAAATCTCAGCTTCCCACTGCTGAAAAAGAGGGGGTGGAAAATATGACCCAAGCACAACCTAAAAATTAACAACACAGAACCTTATTTTTAGGAATCTCATTGCTCATAAGCCTGATTTTCACCCAAATCCCAGGCTCTGAAGGGGGGAGAAGAACAGATAACTGGCCTTTACAGCTCCTTGGACGAGCTCTGGTATCTCTCAGCTCCTTGGTGGTGGTGGCGACATGTCTAGACACTCTGGGAAACATTCAATCAGGAGAAGGGAGAATGGGTCCTGCTGTTAGGAACAATGCAAGAGGAACAAAATGGCCCATTTTTATTCTGTGCAGCTGTCTTTTAAAAGGACTATTAGGTCACTGAAAGTTTTAGTTACAGCAAAAAATAACTCAAAAACCAACAAAAAATTGGAAATGAAACTGTATATATTTTTGGGAAATTGCTTTTTTTATTTTAATAGGTTTCCCTTTCAACTCTTTTCCAGCTGATTTTTTTTTTCTTTGAGTTCTATGATTATTAATGGCTGTAGCACTAATGTGCTTGGAAAAAGCTCATTTGAGAACCACGTTTTTTGGATTATAAAATATCTGAAAGATATTTTTCTTTTCTTCAGCCAACAATTGCCCAGTTTTCCCAAGCAGACATTATTCCATGCCACGGCATCAGATACATCAGGCAAAAACTTGGCTTTGAAGATAAGCGGGAGAAGCCTGTTGCAATGTGGTCATCACTTCTACCATAGAGCGCTCTTCATGTCCATGCACCAGATGATGTTTGGGGAGAGGGGAATCCAGGGACCACGCTGGTCCTGGAGGACTCACTTCCACTCGCTGGCACATCTAGGATTTTCTGGTGTCACTAAAAAATCCAAACTGTTCTTTTTTTTCAAAAGTGGAATCCAGGAGTTGTGGAAAGAGCTGTGGATAGACACAGACATGGTTTGTCTATCTGGAGTGTGTGTTGTGGTGGTGGAGATTTCCGCTGACCAGCTTGCTTTGCAACAGACCTGTGGGGTTCCCAGCAAGGGGGAGGGCAGATGTGTCAGCCAAACCATCTTCAAGACATGTCTACATCATTGCTGGAGGGATGCGGAGGTGGTTCCGCACAATATAGCTCTTCAAAAAGAAAAGCCACAGCCAACACAGAATCAAACCACCGGGGAAGTGATGTAGTACTCTTTGAACACCCAAACTAGGCAACTCTCTGCTTCCCTGGGTTGCACTCCATCCCAGCATTGTCTGCCTGGACTGCCAAGCTCAAGGACATGCAGACCATGCTCCATTGCTCAGTTTAGGTGTGCCCTGTTGTCTCCAAACTGGGAAATTCAACCTGACTATGCTACAGGTCAATGTTACCCAATGGCATTGGCTTAATTTTCAGCAAAGGAAGTTCAAAGCAGCCAAATTCCCATCTATGCTGAGATACACTCAGTGTAGAAGAAATGCATAACAGTGGTCCAAAGGCAGATTCCCATCATTACAGCTGTCAAGAGGAGATGCCTAGGAAAAGAACTTAATAAATAGAGAAAGGATGAAGGCAGCTATTTCCTGGCAGACCTTGCAGTTTTTAGCAAACTCTTACCTCAGAGCCAAAGCCTGGGAGGTGGTGGATGTGCCTCTAACATCTGCCAACTGCATGCAGTCCTACCTGAGCGAATCTTCCTGCTGGAGCAGAAGTGAGACTCTGTGGCACAGGTCCTACCAACCTCATGCCAATGGAAGAGGGGACATGGACTTCCCAGTCTCAGCAGTTGTGGCCAGACTACAGCCTTCTTGCACCTCTCAGGTGACCTCCTGGCTCTTTCGGGTATAACAATGATTGCTTGCATATGCCCAAATACCTATTGCTGGGAGCCGGCAGAGCTGCAGACTGTTCCAGGAACAGCTTTCAAGGTCCTGCCTAAGTGAACAGAATGAGGAGTTTCCCTGTTTGATCTCCAACCTGTACTCTGCCATTTGTAATTTATCACCTCCCTTTACCTCAACAGAGCAAGAAATCAATATGCAGTTTAATGCAAAACAGTGAAATCAGAGCTTTCATTTTAAGGAAAAAGGAGAAATTTCAGCTGTAATAGGACTACTTCTGTTTAAAATGCTGTACAAAACGTGATGGATGAGCAGAAACAGCAGTAACACAGAGTATTTGGAGTGCTCATCTCTTCCACAAATCTATTTAACATCCATCAGCTGAGCACAGTGTCTCTTGGAAGCAGGTCGGAGTGGTCTGGGAGTCCTTCCCAGGGAGGGGAAGGGGACAGAGCAGCAGTGGAGGGTGATTCTTCAACCTTTTTGACGGTCCTTGCTTACAGTGGGAAAGTTCATGGACAAGGTAATCGCCACCAGCTCTGCACACATGGACACTAGATCCAAAGTACTTAAAGCGAAGGAGACTAGGAGTATGCAGACCTACAAAGTAAGAGCAGGTAGGGTTCATCTTCAAGTGGTTTCCCATCAGAACTGTTTAACCAATATTTCCTGTCTATCTCCATTTTCTCGTGACCCTGGTAAGTTCAGCGCTCTACTAAAAATAACCTCTGTCTTTTATTGCTGGGAAAGAATCCCAGTCTTCACAGAAACAGGGTTTCTAATCTTCACAGATGCAGATGCTGGGATACCCCAAAAGCTCAGGAACAGGCATGCAAAATTAATGAGACTTTCCCACTTATTGTTAAAAAAAAAACCTGTGAGTTTATAGAAGTTACAGATCCAGAGGCCCTTCTGCTCTCCAAATAAACTGTACTTTCAGGAGGTTTGGGGTTGGCTGTGCTGTGGTATGAACTTCAGAAATAGGAACTGATGAGATCTTTAGCAGATATATCCAAAATAAGTGGGCAAACCCCCCAGTCCTGCTGTATGTGCTCTGGTATGGAAGGGGATGCTCCGGTCCCCTCTTGGGGACCCAGCAGCCCACCCCTTTGTTAGTTCAGGGGTTGAATATGTGCATTTAATGTGCCTGCACTGAGCCCTTAGGTTCACCTGGACAGCTTTGCAAGCTGGAATGGGGTTTCAAGAGCACACTGCTATTGACAGTGATTACATTATACCAGCGGCACTTCTGCCAATTGCTCTGTGCGTTTACAGTGAAAACAAAGGGGAAAGAAAATGGTAAGTTGGAAGAAAATGGAGCAGAAAGCTATCTAATCAATATATTCATAGGAGAGGGAGAAAGGGAGGCTTGTTCTTTAAAACACGCAAATCTCCTGAGCTCCGTGTGTGTGTTAAAGCAGTGGGATGGAGCTGTGGCTTCTTCCAAAGCAGCTTCTCAAGAGCTCTGTAACCTGCAGACATGGTTAGGAGAGGGCAATTATCAGTCCTTCTGCCCAGGGAAGGAGATGAAGCTGTCCATGCCTTGGCAGCCATTTCATGCGCAGCAGAGATGCCCTTATCCTTCTGCTAAACTTTTAGGGGAGAAAGAGCCCAGAAGGAATCAGAAGCAGAAAGGGTCAGTCCAATGCCATGTGAGGAGCACAGGGAAAAGCCAAGGACAGAGCTGATGCTTCCAAATCTCAGCCCAGATATTTAACTGTAAAACCATCCTTCCACCCCTTAGCCCAGCTTCTCGACCTGCCTACTGTGCTTACCACTCCAGCTGGTGTTCGGGCCAAAACTCTGCTCTCTGTAGCATGAATTAATTCTTCCTTCCGTTTGCTTGATGATGCTTAAAAAAATAATAGCAGCAATCCTTGAGCAGATACCATGGGGAGGTTAATAGGGAGAAACTATTTTTAGATCTCAAGGTATTGGATCATCCTTTGTTATGGCAACAAAACTTGTTATTCCTTGTTTCCTCTGGTCTTTTATATGCATCATAGTCATCAAGGCTTCAATCCAGCTTACAGTAAACATTCAAAAACCTCAGGATTTTAGAACTTATTTGTTGCGCGACTGGTAAGAACATTAAAAAAGAGAGGAAAGAAGAAAGCCTGTCAAAAAGCAGAGTCTCAGAAGTAAGGCAGGGGACTCTAGCTTAAGGAGAAACCTTGTGCTTCTAGAGAAATTGTACTTGAGACTTTGGGCTAGGAAGCTAGAGCAGATGACATAAGGAGCTCACTTCCAGCCTACACAATCCTGCGGGTCTACAACACCAAAACCCCACAGCAAATCCAGCCCAGAACACGGGCAGCTCAGAGGCTCCAAAACGATGAAATGCTGCTGAGCTGTGCCTGGTTTCAGTCCAAAGCAATAAATCTTTCCTTGCTGAGGTTACTCTGCACTTGGACCAGTTCGTGGAAAGATTTGCCAAGGTTCAGCAACGAGGTTCAGAGCAAATGCTGAAACCAGGTGTGCTGTGCCTTTTGGGGGGTTTATTGCAAAGTCCATGTACATCTACAGGACATATCTTACCTGCTGCGGGAGAGCAATGCCTGCTCTAAGATGGGGCAGAAGGCAGACCAGGAGCAGGTACTGTCATTTATTCTAACAAGTTCATTGAGTAAAACATTCAGGGGAGCTTCGTGTCTTGAGTTACCTCTTTGACACCCATGCTGGCAATACATAAGCTCTGTAAAATGCACACAGAAAGCATGTCATAGATCCTTGGGTAGAAAAACCATCTTTTCCACTGTGTAATTGCACTGCACTTTGCAAAAGCTGCATAAGTGACCAGGGGTCCTGGGCAATGTTCCCCAGCCTGCCCCATTCACTCACAATAAAACCCCATGACTCCCTCTTTGGTTATTTTATTTTGCTAGAACATAACAAGTTTTGCTTTAGCCAGCACCATTTGTAGCATCCTCTCAGCTGTTTGGACTGCAAAAAAACCAGGAGAACAGTGTTGTTGAAAATCACTTGGGTTTCAGCATTTTCAGGAAAAGATATTTTAATTTCAAAATAGACCCGTTCTTTTTAAGGGAATGTGAGAAGGAGACAACCTGCTCCATTTGATCTGTGTTTTAGATTTTACTGAGGAAAACAGACCCATTTTAAAGAAAGCAACTAAAGAAATTTGGAGGGAGCTGGCCAACAAACAGAAAAAAGATCAGCTATTCAAAGTAGTGATCACTGAGTTCTTCAGCACCAAAACATTAGCAACTGTTGGCTCATTCCAGCTTTTCTTTGTCTTTCCTATCTCAGCCACAAAGTGTCATGCCCAGATGTTAACTGGAGGAAAACAGTACTCTGAGCTTCTGTCGCTGGGGAACGCCTGACATTTCAGTGTTTGCTCTGTGCTTTGAAATGACACAAAAAGTTGACATTCCAAATAAGGCTCCAGGACTATCGTCCAGAAAAAAAATTATTACACTATTTAGAAATGTCAGAACTCATGCGATGTGTTTGAAATGCTGAAGATCAGAACAGGAGCTGAAGTGACTGCAAATTCTTACATTCAAGTCGTTACATTATTAAACCTAATTTCCCTGCATGCCTTGTCTTACGGAGAGAGCGCATGACCTCTACCTTGCTGGTGGCTGGCAGCAGAGGGAGACTTGGGAGAAGGATCTCAATATAGTTTCTCTCTTTATAGTCCTTCATGTAGCCCCCATAACTAGCTTGAGAGGAAATATGGGCTAGCTGGGCCATTTTATATCTTACAATCATTGGATGCTCTTCTTTGGACCCTGCCATGCCCCTAGATTAACACTATTCCGATGGACTCAGCCAGCACAAAAGTTGCTCTTAGCCTCCTGGGCATTGAGGTCCTCCCAAGAGCACAGGCATAATAAAGAAAAAGAGCCGGAGCTGTACTTTCCCTGAGGGAAGTTGAAGTGTATTCTGAATTGATTT
This sequence comes from Mycteria americana, assembly GCF_035582795.1. Taxonomy (NCBI): domain Eukaryota; kingdom Metazoa; phylum Chordata; class Aves; order Ciconiiformes; family Ciconiidae; genus Mycteria; species Mycteria americana. The sequence continues at coordinate 1,603,227 of NC_134373.1, read as the reverse complement.
GAAACCAATCCAATCAAAAGAATGAAATATTCCCCAATCAGGTCAAACTGACCAAAATGAAGTGTTTCATTTCAGGTTCGTCTCCCCCCACCCTTCAAAATAAAATAAAAAGAAAAAAAATAAAAAGAAGAACACTGAAGGTTTTCAGCACAATCACATTTCTTCCCCATGGGAAACAGCAAATCTGTGGAAGTGGCAAGTTTCCTTGGAAAAATCTTTCTCATCAGCACTTCTCTGTGCAACCCCCAAAAAGTCCATTGCTCTGATGTGGGGGCTTCCCAGGAATTATGGCTCAGGTGCCTCTTGTATCTGTACCTAAGTCAAGCTCCCTGCTCAGAGGATATTTCCCCAAATCCACTGCAGACAACAGCATGATGTCCATCCTTGGACATCATGAGCCTGAGAACATGCCATACCTAAAATAGGATTCCAGCAAACACTGACCCCCCATCCCATCCCATCCCATCCCATCCCATCCCATCCCATCCCATCCCTTTTCTTGTACTTATTTCTGGAAAAAATAATGTATGTGTACACATATATTACAGGTGTATGTGTGTGTGTGTAAAAATCCCATTTTTTATTGCTAGAAAACACCAACATCTCTGGGGAGTATTGCTGCCTAACAGGTGAAGCAGGACTTGCACAGCACCGAGACATTTTCTCTGTTACATGGGTCTGTGGCCGAATGCCGAAATGCAGCCATCTGCGCTGAGCCAGGCATGACAGCAACACATGAGGGTCCTGGAAAAGAGGAGGAAAACCTAAGGCGTTTTCCTCTTTCCTGATTGCACAGCTCAGCTTGCAGCACCACCTTAATATCTTTCCCATACTTGCTCTGACACTGCCTGGAAAACGGCGCACAGTTATTAGCCCCATGTTCTTTGCAGCAAGCTGATATGTTGCAAAACGATAAATTAGATTTTCAGAGGATTTTTCTGGGAGCAGAAGACATGAATTGCTAAATGTCTTCCCCAACAGCACCAAGGGATGCTCTAGGGAAACAGCAAACAGAGAGTAGGTGAGAGAGGGCATCCATCAACACTCAGCCACAGAAGCACCTTTTCTCCTCCAAAAAGCTGGCTTTCAGCAAATCCCTTACAAGGACTTTCCGTGTTATACCGGCTAGCCAAGGAGTTGTGCAATTAGATGTCAAACATGTTTGGAGAACAAAGTGTGTAAACGGGATGTAATGCAATACTACGTGTTTATTTCTGAACATGAATCCAAGCAAATCCATCCATGGCCACTTCGCAAGATGAATAAAATCTACCAGCTTAAGACGTCTTGCAGTATTTCTTCTCTCTCCTCTTTCACTAAAGAACCGGGATGAAATGTTTTTAATAAAACGCCCTTTTTTTTTAATACATATATATATCAAAGTTCAAATAAATCTTTACTATAATCAGAAGAATGCAGAGAACTGTAAAAGTTTAGAAGGGGTCACTTCTGACTGGCCCCTACTCCATAAAGTACAGTTTGATGTCCTGTAGTTTATAGCCATACAAAGCCCAGCTCTTCTGCATTCAGATTGGCTGTTAATGTTGTAATGATGTTTAACTGCTGACAAATGAATTACAGGTGGGGAGCGCATTGCCCGTTTAAGACAAGGACTGTTTAAGTAAAAAAATCTGTCATTTTTATTTGGTTGCTTTTTTTATGTTTCTTTTTAATTCCCTCAAGCAAACAGATTAAGGAACATCATAGCCTGTCAAGTAATGTATGTTTGTAAAAACACCACATCTCTTTGATGCGTCTATCATGCGCTGGAGAGGAGAGAGAAGGGTTTTCTTTCACTTGCAGTGTAGCTTCTTTTTATTTTTTGCCACTAATTATGGAATTTCTCATTAAAATAACAAGAAGCACGTCTGGCTGGGATTCCAGCACATGTTTTCACTTTTGGAAACCAATGGGAACCGTATGCTTTCTTCCTTCTTCCATGTCCCATGCAGCAATGGCAGCGCACAGCCCAGCACCAGCATCCATGCCCTGCCCCACCAGCCCCATGGCCAGGCACCAGGAGAAGACGCTCTCCCAAAGGCAGACCCAGCTCACACTGGGCACAGGGGTGATGCCGCGTTCACTGGCTAATTTTAGATTTTTAAAATTCACGCCATTCCCCACGTTTTGGACCTGATTTTTATTTCTTTCCCCTCTTAGGCCTTTCTCCTCTCTTATTCCTCTCCCTCCTTGTCCTGCTGCATTTGTTCTCATGGCAAAACTAACTCATGCAGACCTGCGGCGATTATTTATAAACTCTCCTTGAATGCCAAAGCGCCATGAACAATCATTTCCCTCTGGTTTACAGGAACATTCAAAGTGCTCCGAAACATATTTTTGACATAACTCATCACTTTGAAGATGCGTCCAAGCTTTTGTTTGTGTTTATTGACAGGAAGTTGTTTTTCATGGGTCAAATCAGGAGGGGGATGATGGGGAGGAGGGGGGGAAGAGGAGGAAGGGGTTTTGCCAAGCGGTTGAAGCCGTACCCTGCAAAACCCATCCCTGCATTCCTGGCATGTGTCTCAGCTTCCCCCAGCCACCCGCCACCCAACCCTGCTTTTCTTTTCCAAGGCAGGGGGGGGAAATGTCATCGGAGCTTAAAAAGGGGTAAATTAGAGCAAGGACAGATGCAGACAGGTGAGAGGGGAAGAGAAACCCCAGTTATGCATCATGGCTATGGAAGAAGAAGGTGTTTTTGGGGCACTCCTTGGCCCTGGAGAGCAGGGGTGAGGCACAAGCCCCCCATTTTGTCTCCTGGAGGGAGGCTGTGCTGGGGAATGGGCCAGCACAGCAGGATCGTCCCCTTGCACAACTCGGAGGCTTAGGGGAAATCGTGACTCATGAGGGGGAGGAGTGGGAAAGGGGAGGCTGGCTGAATCACCCTGCCGTGGTGGGGCAGGGCTTTCTATCCTCTGCTCTGGGGGCTCACAGAGGGGCCTGTTGGGCTACTTTCCATGGAGAGGGGCAAGAGGTCTGCCAGGTGGCCAGTTGAGGATAGGAGCTCTTCTAGGCAGGCCAAAGAGCGAGGGAGGAACTGGGCAGATCGGGATGAGAGAGGGACAACACAGATGCCTACCTGCTCACTGCTGCATGCCAGGAGAGAGAGTCAAGCACTCCTGGTTCCCACCTCAAGTCCCAGGCAACACGTTCAGGGCATATTCTCTGCTGGCTTAAATCATCCTGAACTTCAGTGAAGAGCAGGATCCTTTCTTGAAGGGCATGGTGATACTCATCTCCTGCTCCACGGGCTGGTCCTAGTGGAGGAAACCAGCAGAGGAGCAGGACAAGTCCCCGGGGTGCACAGGGAAGAGGCAACAGAGCCCGAGATGAGGACCTCAGCCAGCCAAAGAGAACTGCCATCACAAGTAAGCACCATGAGAAATGCAGCGGACTCATTGGTCTTGACCTCATGGACACATTTGAAACCGCTCAGCAGCCCTGGCACAAATCACTGCTACGGTCTGTTTAACAGGGAAAAGGGAGATTTTAAACAAGGTTGTATCAACCTTTTTATATTGACAATGGGACTGGTTATTATATACTGTGTGCCTGAGGTTCTTCCACTGAAAGGAGCGTAATGCAACACTGGGGGCAATTCTTGATTCCACTTACTCCCAATAATTATTACTTCTTGGCTTGTTGCTACACTATATAGTGTAATGTTATTGCTTGGAATGGTATTTTAACTTAGTTTTTACAGATACCATGTGTTCCCCCTCTTTTATCCCAGTAGTGTGTCAAGAACTGTTTTTCTAAGGATGGTCAAGGGAATATGATTCTAATATTACTGTAGATGATATAAAAAGTTTTATAGACAGTATTCCACGTTTGAACTGGGAGCCCAGAATTCAGTCACGAGGGCCTTAATCAGACCTTTGAATTGCACGTTTTGAAGGCTCAGATTGGCCGGAGAGGTAGAAAATGCACTCGATTACAGGCAATAGCCAGTTTGAAAGTCAGGGTGCTAGACCTGCACTTAGAGAGAAACAAAACAAAAACCTCTGAAAGCTGGGCTTATAATATGCAATTTCAGGCATCATTTGGCTCCAGAAGCATGATTTAAAGCAGCCTGAAAAATACACAGGGACGCATTTCTTACTGCGTTATTCCCATGAGTGGACCCATAAAACTGGGCCTGTTAATGTGACAGTCACTGGCTTTGCTGGCAGAGCTGGGGTAACACTTAGGTCCTCCAAAACTCAGAACAGAAGCTGCAAAAGGAGCTACAAACCAAGGTGTACTGACGACTATGAAGGAGCTTTGCATGCTGTCTGGCCTGACAACATAAAGCTGCTTGTAGAAGTGGCCTCTTTTTTTATGTCGCCATGCAGAGATGTGCAAGGTAAGGACTGGGCAATGACTCCCTGCTTGCTCAGCCGGACAGGAGAGCTTGGGCTGGCTCTGCACAGCCCTGTGATGCTCCCAGACAATGGCGTGGTGCAGAGCACAGCCCCACGAACACGCGGGAGGAGGAGCTGCAGGGACTGCACGCTCACTCACGGCGCTCAGCGTGATCCCTCAGGTGGGAGAGCAGAGTGGAACTGGGCTGCTGAAACTTCCTCCAGGGACCAGAGCACAAGGATTTGCTCCACTAGTTTCTCTGCTTCATGCCAACGTTTGCAGTGCCATTTCTTTCTCTGGTCTGCCTCTGGAATTTACGGTTTAGCCACCTTTGGAAGCTGCTGGTTCAGCTCCTGTGAGCAACTGCAGCAGACAGGGACTGTGCACATCTATCTCTGCTGCATTCAAGACTTCTGTGTTTACTAACGGCATGCTTTCCTGTTCAGTCATCAAGGTATTTCTTGATATGTTTTATGGTAGAACAGGTCTAATGTGCAAAAGGAGGGGACTTTGAAGGCAGATAGCAACAGCAGGCAGAGTTTTCCAACCCCGCCAAACTTTTACGAGCACTTCCATAATGGCATTTCCAACACTTGGGCCACGACTGCAGTGACAGTTGACGCCTCATACATCATAATCCACTTTCTATTTAAAAAACAACTACGCTGTTTTATTTATGGCAGGTGATTACCTTCGCACGGGACAAACGTGCCTGGAAATTCCAACACTTTTGTCTCGGCAGCAGGCGGGCTCGCACTGTCTGACACCGTGTTCATCATTGCAGTCATCATTGGGGCTGCACTCTACTCGTTTTGCAGGTCACTGCTTTGCCTTGAAACGCTACATGCCCACTACTGGCATGATTGCTGGAGCTTCAGAGCTTTCCTTGGGGCTTTTGGCACCCTCATGTCTGTCTTTTTGGGGTTAAGGAGCAAAGCTTTGCTCCTAACCCAAGAGCGCTTCAATTGTACTGCAAGTTGGCGGTGTGTTTTCCTGACTTGGTGACTGCTTACGCAGGCTCAGACAGATGGACATCTGTTTTTCTCTCTCTGGACATTCCCTTTATTTCACTTTCAAAATCTCATCGAAGCTAACTTTTGGGACATCCTGTACTAGTCTGCAATTCTTTCATCAGTTGCTTGTCGTAGTTTGCCTTGAGCACAAAGGAACTAGAGCTTTGTGCTCACCAGCAGTGAGAAACAGCTTGGAGTGAGGCTGTGATGCCTCAGGAGGGCCAACCAGTGTGGGGCAGGGTAGGATAGGGTGAGCCAAAGTCATGGCTGGAAAGACAAGGCCTCTCTAGCAAAGCAAGGGCAAGGGGCATGGGGAATGTGGTGGAGCAGGAGGTGCACAGCGTTTCACCAGGAGGGAGATGAGGTAGACGGGCTCCTGGTCAGCTCCTTGCTCAAGCACCCTTGGGACAAGGGGAAGTGGATGACCCCAAACCTACCAACTCCCACATATACAACAATGAAAATACTTCCATTCACTGGCTTATGTGGTACTCCTCACTTTAAAAAGTGAAGGCAGAACCTTTGAGCTGTAAGGCTAAGAAGTAAGAAAACTAGGGTGAACAGATCTCGGATGAAACGTTAGCTTAGGTGAAGTCATTTGTTCGTAAGCTTCAGCCAAGCCACCGACTTTGCAAAGCACAGCTGGGCTCAAAGCAAGATGAACACCTGTTCTGGAGATCTTCCAGAGCCAGAACTGTCCAATACTAAGTGTAACTGCCCAAATAAACCTAAGTATCCCCAGTCCCTCCTCTTCCTACTCATACTTGAATAATAGTCTCTCTGTTAAAAAAACACAGGGAAGTAGACATCTGGACTGTCTCAACCAAACGAGGAAGGTTGCTTTTATGCACCCCTGTCTGGCCTTCTGAATGTGCCCCCCCTGCCCCATGCCCTCCCCCATCTCCTCTGAGGCTTTATCTACCAAGTTGGGGAGACCCACACCTTTGAAAGCCTGGCAAAAATTTCTTCCCATGACTTGCAGTCTGGCCAGATCAACCCATTTCTGCATTGATTTAGCCTTAAACAGAAATCACCGTGGAGAGGTTCCCTTTACCTTCTGCAGAAACAAAGCTCCTTGCTTCACCCCAGCTCCATCAGGTCATGGAGAGTCCATTGGAAATGAAATCTTATATTTGAAAACCATAAGCCTCTGGAGATGACCTATAGGATCCCTTGCTAGCATGAGCTAAAAAATGAACCACTTGGACCACAGACACAGGCAAGCTCTACTGCACGCCTGGCCAGCTCAGCTCCCTTCCACTTGACATCTTGTGATGGGGGAAGAGCACTGCTGCTACCCATACAGTCCCTGCTGGGATTTAATGGCAAAGGATCCCATCTTGGGCCATTGGGAGCCTCATTTAACTCCTCAAGGTATGATTTGCTTTGCAATGCTTCCCAGCATTGATGCTGGGAAGACCTTGGTTCTGGTTTCAGACTGCGTTTCTTTGCACTCTCCACTCCCCACCTCTGTAACTCTGTTTTCCCATCTGCAAAATCAAGGTAATCCTCCAAAACTCCTTTACAACTTGCTCTGAGCTCTCTGAAAGGTAATCCTGAGGCATTATTATTCCATAGGACACACTGGTTTGAAAACTGTTGGTTCACAGCTTTATAAACATCACATGAGATTTAAGACAGCGAAGTGTGAAGAATAGTCTATCTGCAAGGTTAGAGCTACTGCTCTTGTTTTCCCTCTCTCGTGTGGTATACAACATAAAAAGCCCAATTTGAATGGGAACAGTTTGCACATGAATCACTGTTTCTTAGTGAGGGGAAAAGGAAAAACAACCCGCATGCGTGTCCACAGCCACCCTTTGCAGGGCGAGCTTGATAGTGCTGCCAAGATCCGAGATGCATGCTGCACACACCGGACATGGGAACAAGGGGGCCCTAGGTAATGCTGGGAAAGATTGCTCTGCCATATTTATTTTTCAGACGAAAACCTGACCTGGAAAGCATCAACACTATTCCAGCATGAGGAGGCTTTTTTTTTTTTTCTTTTTGGGACCGACATGCAATCTTCTGAAGCTGAAATTGAAATTTCATGCTTCTGAGGGCTTGGGATGTCTTTTAGGGATCAGTGCTCATCTCCAGTATCTCCAGAGATGAGTAATGAGGCCAAATGCTTTTTTGGAATTAGTACGAGGACAAAATGACACTGTGCTGCGGAGCCGTGTTTTTAAAGAACAAATTGCATCTTGTTGTTGTTGTTGTTGTTACCTTCAGTTATGGGGTGGGAGATCCGAAGGGGGGACCATCCTCCTGTTGATCTGGTAAATGCATCATCTAAATACAATCTGCTCTAGCAAACAGGCAAGCGCAGGGAGATGAAGGAAACCACATTAAAAACATGATGAAAGTTGCCTCGAGGCTCCTTATGTCACACTTGGGCTTTGGGCAGTTAGGGTTTTTTATTTCTTCCCTTTTTCTTCCGTTAATAAACCAAAACCTAGCATTCTTCACTTTGGTGTTAAAGGCTGAGAAGACCCCTCAGCTTCCCCCCCCCTCCCAAGCACATACACACACACATGTGCGTGCACACTTGCGTGCAACAAATGCCCATTGCCTCCCGCCCAAGCTGCAAACCAAGGGCACATTAAAGTCTCAGAGGCAAGGGATTTGGGTTCCTGGGTTTTTTGGGCCTTTCAGCAGCTGACCTGCCTTGTTTGGTGGAGACAAAGTTAATTTCATGGGAAGCAGTCAGCTAAACACTGGTCTGGGCCAAAGCAGACAATTCCTGTTGCCATCAAGAGCCCTTGGCATCTCCCAGTGGCTCCTCCAAGGGGTTCAAGCAACACAGAGAGGGAGGGGACAGTGCCCGTTGGGGACCCTGTGCACCCTATGGGTATGACCCACGGCTCATGATGCTGGAGAGGGGAGAGAAAGAGGCAAACCCTGAAACACTGCATTATTTCTACCCTGTTGTGAACTCTCTTCAGCAATGACAGAGCTAAATAAAACTCACACATGGTTTATTTTTGGATTAGCGCCCCCCCCCCCCCCCCCCCAAATTGATTTATGGTGCTATTGTTCTGTACTCTGACCCAACACACCAAAAGCTTTGAGCTTTGCAGCTCCCTCCCTGCTCCTTCTATCACGCAGGTGTAACACTGTAAAAGCGAGGGAGAGGAGGGAGAGGGAGGAAGGAAACAGAAGAGAAAACAAGGGGAAAAAGTTGAGGCTGCAGATGCACACATCTGCTTTCTGACTAATTCAGGGTATGGCACACCCGTATGGGTCCCTTTTTATTGCTAACATTCCTTATAAGTTAGAAACATTTTTTTACCACCACCCCCCTTTTCCTCCAAACTTCAGATGTCCCAGAGGAATGTTTAAATTATTATGGAATCCCAGAGGAGTTTGCTGCTTCCCTTTTTAATTTGTTCCATGCTAGTTGCTGGTTTTCTAAAGCAGTGCCCAGCTTACTCTTTCCTAAAGGCAAGCCCAGGGCATCTTGTTCCGGCTCTGGCACAGAATTCGTCATAACTTTGTTCTGCAAATCCCTGAGTTTATAGCGTGGCTATAATAATTTACTTGATGCTGAAATTTGCTATTACCTGCTCTGATTTTTGAGCTTTTGTTTAAATAGAAATGCTAAAAATACTGACTTAAGCCAATCCAAAAAGGCATTATTGGCTGTTTTTCACTTGGCCAGCTTTCACAGGCGAGCTGCAATCCTGTAAGGCCAACGAAATGCCTGGTGTTATCTAGCCCTAGGCAAAGACTGAAGTCTTTGCAGAGCCAGACAGAAAAAAATCAATGTGTACTAAAAAGGAGAAGGCTGGAACTGGGTTTTGACCTTTATGGTCCGGTGACAGCGGGCGATTGGGGTTGCTGAAGCACTATATAGGACTTGCTGGTTTTAACCTCATCAGCCCTCTTTGCCCTCCGACCACCGCTCCAAGGTGGGGGAACGATGGCAGATGCCGAGAAATTGGCCCAAGGTTGTGTAGAGAGTACACAGGAGGAAAAGGGCTTAAATTTATTCTTCTCAAAATCAGGACTGCAGCTGCTGGCCTTCCTAATTTTTTTTTTCCATCATGAGCATAGCACAGAGCGACTCTGCCTGGCTCTGGTCCCCCTGTAATCCCTTTGTCTGTAGGGAAACCATCTCATTGGCCTTATGAATGTCCCTTAGCAACAGTTGCTTCCAAACTAAAGGCAGAAAAGCCTCAGACCCAGAGCAGCCACGAGATGACTGCACTAGGAAATGAAATTTATAAAATTCAAAAGTGTTTAAGAAGTCTTTTCTAAATACGGCACAAAGAAAGAAAAAAAGAAGGAGGTGTCCAAAGAATTAGGAAGGGCGACGCATCTTGAAACATTCCCTGTTGATTAAGAGAAGCTAAGCAAATACTGGCCACACATGTCCTTAATAGCACCAGTTAACGCTCTTAAGGCCAATATTTTGTCAAATCAAGTATAGCTTCTTTGTGTAAGAGATTTGTTGTTCATTAAGAAAACAAATTTCAATGAAAATGCAATGCTACTTTTTTTTTTGGTGAATATTACTTTCCAGCCAGCTCTGCATCTAAATGCCTTCGAGTATTAGTGAAGGAAGTTTCCGTGTCACTGATGAGACAGAGCCTTTTTGGGCATCACAATGCGGGGAACGGTTAACATAGTTCTGGTCTTCCAAGCAAAGAAAGAGGATTCAGTTAGTGTTCTGAGAAATCCCCTGCTACCAGCAAAGGGGAATAAGACTGAGCAGGGGAAAACAAATCACCAAACCCAGCCATGCTTTGGAACATGGTTGATTTAATGGAGCTTGTTCACGTCTGTGCTGGTATGCTTGACAGTATAAAGGCAGGGCATTCCCGACTAGGCAAGAGAGAGATGTGTTTCAAACACCTTTTATGTCAGCTGTCAAGTTGCTTGGGACTTGGCCCACTGAGATGCTCGACTCCAAATTGTCAATGTACAAAGCCTCAGATGCTGCCTGAAGCCACTTGGTGCCTCATCACCTGCCTCAGCAGTTCCTTGTACCGGCTGGTTTTGTTTTCAGCGTGCACAGAAATCTCCTCACAAAAGTCAGGTGGGTCCCAGGATCTCATCCGAAATTCCTCGAAAGGCTCATTCCTCCAGCACACCCAGGGCACGATGAGGACACACCACACCAGACTTGTGATCAGAAAAATGAGCATTTAATACCAGGGCCATGAAGCAATTTGAGTGAGAAACCAGAATGTGGTTTAAGGACATGAGAGCTGCAAGAGCCATCCAAGGGGGCATGAGCCACAACGTTGTCTTTATATACCCGTTACTATGAGCTGTCTCTTCCTACCTATGGCCATTTCTGGCATGGTTTGGACCTCCCTTCCCCTAGGGAAGAAGGGTTAATATCCTGCTGTTGGGATGGGGCTTTCCAGGGAGCTCTTGGGAGGACTCAGAGAAGCTTCACCACAGCTTTGACACAAGGCATCCCCAAAATGACAACTTTTCTCTGAGGTCTGCCAGCTTCTTTTGATGCATGGAGAAAACCAGGAGTTTCCCTGGCAAAACATCTGACCTTGGTTGGATGCTCATCCCAGAAGTCCTGGTTCGCTGGGATTTTGGATAGGTCCAACGCACCCCTTGGATATTTGTGTAGAGAGCAGACATTGTTTGTGTCCTTTGGATGCATTTATTCAGGGAAACAGCTGCTTTGGACAGGTCTTTGTCTGGGAATAGAGCAGTTCAGTGTATTTCTGCCCGGATAACTAAAACAACTCTTACTTCATGAACTCCAGAAAAACTTGAAAAGGGAGGCAGCTAAGACTGTCCTAGAGCCTGATAATCCCCTCTGCGGTGAGGAATGATTGCTGCTTTTCCACTGCCCACGGGACAGCGAGGGGGCCATTGACTTGTGTTACTGCTCTGAAGGCTCGGCAAGGAAGATGGTACCTTGAGCTAGGTGAAATATTTCCCCTGCCACTCAAGGGCACGTGCCACTTGCTACTTTCACATCTCATTACTCATCTTGGTCCCAGGCTTCAGTATAAAAACATTTCAATCACATCAGCTCCATTAGTTTGGCTTGTGGGGGCAGGGGGTTGGTGTTTTTTTTTTTTTTTTTTTTTCTCTAATTTCATTGCGATCGCATGGCTCCACCCATGTGCTGCTTTGAAAGACTCTGTTCACTGGTACCCAAAATCAAAAGTAAAACTTAGGGGTGGGCAATCCCCAGGAAATGAACATCCACCAACTCTTCTGTGAAGTGAGACAGCTGAAACTACGTGCCTTTATGGGGAAAATTAATTTTATGTATAATTCTCCCTTCCATTTCTATGTGTGGTATCCATGTTGTTTCAATTTCTGTGTGACAAAATGTATTATTGATAGGAACCAGACCTGTGGCTGCTTTAGTACTTAGATATCTAAATACTTGCCTGCAAGTACCATCTATCACTAAAGCGAAAAACCATGTCACTTGCAATGTCCTTTGGGAAGGAGAAAACCACAATTCTTTCAAGATTTGCCAGTTACTTTACAAGTTAAGCCTGCCAGTTTAGCACTAAATCTTAGACTTAAAATGGTAAAATGAAAAAATTAAAAAAAAAAAGGTCCTTGTTTCAAAACGGGAAAATTGAGTTTGTCTAAGATATTTTATGCTTGTGTTTGGGACTTGCGATGATTGATTCATGGGTTTGGGAACTGCGTGTGCTGACAGCTCTGAGCGTCCGGCCTTCGCTTTGCGAGCATGGAGCAGTTCTGCCGTGAACAGGCTGAGATGAAGAGACGGGTGAGTAAACAACGGTGCTCTCCGGCTTGCCATCACCTCCCACCTGTGAGCCATGGGCTTTCCAAGCAGCCAGCCTTCAGCTCCACCCGAGAGGTGAGGGTTTCCCTACTCTCTCCATAGCCAGATACAGAGATGGCTGGAGCTGCCTGCAGCCACCCAGACCATCAACATCACAGTTAAGACCAGAAACGTGCATCCCCTTCTTGGACAAGGCATGAGACCTTTTCTGGAGAAGGGTTGGACAAAAGCATTTCAGGGCATAAAACCTGGAGCAATGCGGATCAAGGAAGACGTGGTCTGGCTGCTGAAGACAGCCAGAGCATCTCTCTTGCAATGCCCAGGGGTTTTAAGCTTCCTGGGTGTGCACGAGGCACAGAGCGGTTTGCTGCTCCTGCAGCTCGGCTGTGCTTTCATCTGGTAGTTTTGCAATCAGGAGCTTTGCAGCAGGATGAATTTAATGGGACTCTTTTCTCCCCCCCCGCCTGTCCCAGGAGGACCCAGGCAGAAGAGGGCGGGATAGTCAAGCAGCAGAGCCATCTGTGGCACTGGCCCGCAAGCTGCGGGATGTGCCTATCTGCCCCTGGCAGCCAGACCTCATCACTGTATCTGCCTTTTAACCTCACGTTGCAGCACTGGGGGTGGTACTAGGCACTTTACAAACATCTGGAAAACAACCACGCTGTAAATTTGCCGGACACAAACTCATCACTTTGGCCCTTTCCGTGTGGTTGTCCCATGGTGAGCTAGCGGCTGGCCTTGCTCCCCCCATGCTGGGCATGTTTAGGACCATAAATCACAGGACCACACTCACTTGGTCGGGACAGAGCATCACTGGTGGTGCTGGAACAGTGACCGGTCACCATGTGAAGAACCATGCTCAGTGTGCCTTTGTCCTTTTCCTTTGCAAACACGTTAGCATACGCACCTTAAAAGATCATCTGCAGCCAGAGGTGCCATCAACAGACCGCGCTGACAGACTGGCTTGAGGACCTGCTCAGATTTTCTGCAAATACTGCAAATCCACACGGGCTGCTTCCCTTGTGGGTGGTGTTCTCAAAGCGCTTCACTTTGGTCTAAATGCTCTCTGTTGAGTCAAGCAAAACCTGAATCTCTCATGCTGGAGCGATCCTGGCACGGTGAAGGAGAGGATCAAGCTGGGGAAAGGAAAAGGCTGTATCTACACTGCTCCCTATCAGGAGGGAGACCACAGGATCTACATTTGAAGGGAGAGGGTAAAAAAATTCTCATTTACAACATTTAATGAAAAACATCTTCGTTTTCCCTCCCACCCTGCCCCTGAGACAGTTTTCACAGAAATGTCCGTTTTCAATTTCTTTTTTGTGGGTTTACTGAAGAGCAGAGAAGTCCATCTTTTCATCAATAAAATAGTAAAGCCCTGCTAAGTCTGGTGAAGCAAAAATAAAAATAAGAAGAGTGAAAGAAAAGAAGGGATTGTTTTCTGGGGAAGGTCTAATACCATTTTAGCTGCAGTTTCTAGCAGAGAATTAGTCCTACTTATTTTATTACTCCTAGGGGTCTAATTGTCATTAGACCTTAATTGTGTCTTGGCTTGCTTTGCAAAGCAAAAGAAAGCGGCAGCCTGTGCTGGCCATTGGATGCAATCATCTGCTCTTTTGATATGCATGTGTGTGTGTCTATTTTCTCCTTTCACCTTAACATAAACTAGCAAGTAGAAGCTGCTGTGATCCTACCGCACCTGACAGCTTTACCGTCCAGACAGCTTTACAGCCCGTTCCAGGGCTCAGGCTCCTGAGACTGGACCGACGGTGCTGCAGGGGGGTACGGCTGAAGCTGCCTGAACCAGTCTGAACCAGATACAGCCTTCAGAGGTGTTGCTCTATTTCTTCTGCCACCCCTTTTGTCTTGCTGCCATGTTCAGCAGGTGTTGCTCTTCCTTTTGTAGCAGACCCTTTTGAAAACACATCAAAAAGCTTCATTAGGCACAAGAAAAGGGATATTTGCTTAGGCTATATTCCTTCCCTAATTACCATATATAATCTTCCATCACTAAAAAGCTGAAGTGGCCCTAAGGGTTGTGTTTTTAAAAGCTTAATTGATCTGAATCAAGTTTCAGATCCATAGCCAGGTGAAACTTTTCTGGCTAGGTGAAGCTGATTTCGGGTAGCAAAACGAGTGGCAGCCCAGAGCACGTGCAAACAGCATCCTCCCTTTTGTGTCATTTAAACTCAGCAAGTGACCCCTCGGCCATGGTGCAAGGGAGGAGTGCCGGGAGGCTGAGCAGAGAGGGAACTCCCGCCATCCCCTGGAACAGGCTGGTGCTGGTCCAAGGTGGGATCCAGCACAGGATCCAGCAGCTCCCCAGGAAGGTGCTTAGGGGCTCCAGGCAGCTTGCACCAGAGCTGAAGCTTGCCCTTCATTCACCATCCTCCTTCCCTTTTCCCCGAATAATCTGCGCAAACACCAGTGACAAAAACTGGAAGATTTCCCCCAGACTTCTTTGTTTTGCTTAATTACCTTTCCTGGTCTCCGTGGCATTGGTTCACCTCCTGGTGTTTTCATGCTGCAGAAGTTCGGCAGTGCCTTGGCTGCTCCTCCACGCACCTCCTTACAGAGTGGCTTTGTGTCAGTCCATCCCTCCCCGTGCTGTGAGCACATGTTCAGACTGAAGGGGTTGATTTCTGGGGCTGTGGTTTAGCTTTCTAATGATGCGTGAAGGCTGGGGGCAATTTGTGTTTTTATTTTTATAAATAGATGTTCTGTTTCCTTGGATTTCTGGTGGTGTGAGGTTTAGCACATTCATTACTCTGAGCATTTTAGGACTGAAAAAAAATGAAAAATAATAATCAGACAGTTCGTGATTTTTCTTAATAGCATCCAGGGGATGGAAAGCAACTTCCTCCCCCCCAAAGCAACAGTGATTCAAAACATGAGGGCTGAGTGAGCAAAGTCATAGCATTTGAAGAGCAATACCAGTAGCAAAGTCTACAGCTCTTCCCCCGTGGCTAAAGAGGCAGGGAAAAAAGGCCTGGGACCAGCTGTACCGTCTAAAATGTAAATGCATTCAGGAAGACCATTACCACAGCAGCATTATCAGCTTCACTCTGAGATGAATTTTGCTCAGCACACCAATTCTCTTGGCCCCCATGTAACCCTGCATACGTACATTTCATGCCGTTTAAGAGGCATCCGTATCTGAAAAGCGTTCACCATACACATTTAGCGTTAAGCATGTGCTTCAGTCATCCCTGAACAGAGGGGTTTTTTTAGGCACATAGAAACATCATTCAGAATGATCAGGGATGCCAGTGCGAACTGAAGTGAAGCCGATTCGTAACTGATTTTGATGCAATTGAAAATACAGATCTTGCAGTTAGTTTCCAACAGCAATGACAATTTCATGCGTCAGCATATCAGTGATTAGCACAACGTATCAGCGTTTCTGCTTGTGATGTATAGGGGAGTCAGGAGACAGGATAAAACTTTCACCATTAGGAGGAGAATTATTTTTTGATCATGTCTAGTATAACACAGTCTATCAGATATGGGTAAGGACTAACAGGCAGTGGTTGGGTTTTTGTTGCCCGCACACATCAGAAGTGCAAGGAATACCCTTGGGCTCTTTCATACTTCCCTTCATCTTGTAATTCATAGAGGCTCCTTCCTGAGCACTGCAGCCATACAGAAGGCTGAAATTCTTCTGCACCAACGTGGCTTTTGTTACGTGAGGTTTAGAAATGCTAAAACAGTTCCTGAAAGAGCTGGTTTAGCTGACTTTGATGCTGTGAAATCTCACTGCAACAGAAGTGTTGGGCTGTTGCCGAGCTGTCCAAGTGTTTGGATATTTCTGGAAAAAAACCTTTGTTCCTAATACATGGTGGCGTAACATCAGCTTCCTGCTTCCACGAACCTCGTGGGTTTGATGGGCACCGACTCCCCTTGCGGGGTGAGAGGAAGGCTCACTGTCCCTGTTCCTTGCTGATTGAGGACAGCAGTTGGGAGGCCTGCTGTTGATCAGCCTTGCCCCACAAATTAACTGCAGCTAAGGTCAAGTGGTTTTGGAAAATATGAAGACCATCAAGCCAGCGCTCTGAGCAGGCAGTGAGCCTCCCACCATAAGAAAACCACAAACAAAATCAAAGCAAACAATGCACAGCCCTCTGACCAGGAGCTGAAAGTATTTCTGTGAAGAAATTTGGAGTTTTATTGAAATGAAGAAATTCAGATCACCATGAGAAGGTGGCTGGGAAGCAACTGGATGGTACTTTTTGATGGTGTCACCCTGTTCCCTCTGTGACTCGCGGTACACTGTCCCCACCAGCTGGCACCATCTCTGCTAGCTTCCTATGACCTTGGTGGCCTTTCACATCTAGGCTTGGCCCAGACCAGCAGGTCCACAGCCCTCTCTGAAGCCCTCTACAGTTGTGGGAGCCACATTTGACTTCTCTGTAAGCGATGTCGCACAGCCTATACACAACCACACAAGAAGCAATTCTTTCCTGGGGTATCAAAAGCATCTGCAGCGCTTCAGTAAGCACACCTTTGCCTGGGTCAAAGTCCTGGTGCTGTGCAGGCACAGAGAGATTCCCAGGGATGCCAAGGGACCATCAAGGTTCTTTCCTGGCACTCCTTCCTGGGTGCCTCTGCTGGAAAGGGGATGGGGGTGCAAAGCATATCAGATCTTTCTCTGCACTACAGCGTCAGAGGTGCAGGGTCATAAACCGAGCTGTACTCTTAATTAGCCATGGTGAGTGTTGCAGCAAGAAACAATGCAAGAAATTTGGATTGCTCTATTTCCCAGTAAAACTGTCAGGACAGCCCTGCCTGCCTGGCTTTGCATTCCCTCTCCTGCCTGACTACATCCAGCTTTATCCCCAGTCCTGCATGCTATGGGCAACCAAGATGCGGGGTGAGGGGCTCAGGCTGGGGGAATCTGATGGCTGCAAGATTTTACCTAGCCGGTTGTGTTGCCATGACAGAGGGCAGGCAAGCTATGTGTGGGCTGCAAGTTGGGCTGCGTCATTCCTCAAGACACTGCAATCTTCCTGATTGCATGACTTCATCGCAGTGCTGAAATCTTCACAATTTATGGGGATTTTCATGCAGCTGGCTTTTGTACAGGTTTTCTTTTCTTTTATATTTATTTCACATTTTAGATGACTTTTTGCATTATTTTTTTTAAATGAGTGGCTCCCTTTCTCATAATGCAATGCTTTATTTTTTTGCAACGTGTCCAAGTAATCATGGGCAAAACGCTCTTCTCTGGAACACAGGGAAAAAAATGCTGTACACATCACACGGCGGGCAAAGTCTCTGCAGCACATCTGGGAACATCCCTTCGCCAGGGATCGAGCAGGCTTTTCAGATGCACTCGGTGGGCCATACACCATAATGGCAACATGCACACACACAGGCTTGACAGCAATGTGACGGTGGGCTTGTGGTACGAGTTGGGCTGCATTTCTGTTGCATTTTCTTGCTCCTGACCTGATAGGAATTTGGCGTCTCACACACCATCATTGCATGTGGATTCTCGTGCCTCGCTGAGCTCCGGGCACGTCTGCCAGGTGGGCTGGGCATGGCTGGAGGACACGGCCTGGCTAAGTCCACCTGCATGCCCAGATGGAGAGGTATCTTTCAGCAAGCGCTGTTGGCTAGAGTTGGGGGAAGAAGGGGATCTTTAGCCTGACACTGCCTAGCAGCTCTTTTCAGAAATACCCACTTCCTACTTTTCTGTCGGTTAAGGGAGTAAGTTAAGGATTGAGCTGCTTAGCCTTGTCAAACGGTTGTGGCTGCAAGGCCACCAAAAAAGAAAACTCAGATGCAGGAGGAATCCGAAAAGGTACTTCATGCATTGGCTGTAGCTGTGCATTAGTTGCCGACAGAGTGATTTTGGGTTCAGAACACCTGAATTCCACTCAATTCCAGCCTAAAGCTCCAAGTCTGCATCTCTCATCTGTAAGAAAAAGAGGAAAACACCCAGAGGTTTGCAAAATAGTAAAGATGAACACATCCAGGTCCTGGGACACATCAACTCATTATTCTTAGAGCAGTTCCCAGCATGGTTTCTGCTTGCTTGCCTACATGGTCATTTACAACATCCATGCCATCTCAAGGTCCCAAAGTGTTTAAGAACAGAAAATCCACAGAAGACAGGAAGTGTGGCCTTCTGTGCAGTATTGAACACCCTTTTTTGCATCCTGAAGAATATCTTGCCAATACTTACATCTAATTCTGAATCTTGCTTTCAATCCTGAGTCTACTAGCCCATCCCGTGTATTGAGTGCAGCATTCCTAAGGACCATATCTGATCATTATGCCACTGCGTGCAGCAGGAGATGCAAGAATTCTGTGCAAACATACCCGTAAAGGAAAACATTTGCCATACAAAGATACCTGGATCTTTTCTGCTCCTAAAAATGCCAACAATAAAGCTGTGCATTTCTGAATGTCATCTCTAGGACCTTCTTCCCTTAACTACTCTACCTGTATCTACTGACAGGTCTATCCTAGGCTATCAAACACTGTGCAGCAGTTAGCATTTGCAAGTGCTAGGCCTGCTGTCCACAAATAAGGTATTAATTTTTTTTTTTTTTTAGGTTAACGAGTTTTAATTTTACTGAGCTATAAAGCCACCTAATTGAAAAGCTCTCCACATGGATGAGATTAGTTTGTCAACCAGGAACTGTCACTGTTAGCTGAGTGGGAGATTTGCATGGATAGTTTTCATGAGAGTTAATGCAAGTCATATGTGGCAAGAGAGTACACTTCAGAGGAGCTGGGTTAAAGCGCATGTGCAGTGAAGAAGTGGGATACTTGGGTGAAGACTGGGATTGGATGATCTTTAGGTTAAATAATGCTTTTCTGACAGATGTCCCACAGCTTCTAGGATATGGACAAGGAATTCAACAGAGCAGCAAACATTTAATGTGCCCCTTGCACCTCCCTTCTCCCCCAGTGCTCTGGTCAACAGATAACTGCCACCTGTAGTTGGTGATACCTGGAAGCTTAGGCCATGGTGGCAGGACGTGTACAAACACGTCCATTGGTCCCAGCCACAGGGCGTTCATAGTCCAAGACATGTGAGAAGATGCAAGAAAAATGGAGGGGGGAAAGGTGGCAAAGAGACAAGGATGGCCAGCAAAAACCCAACAGGTAACAAACCCAGTTATCAGCAGCAGTTGTGTTAATTACACTTCACTGGTATCATGCCAAGGACCTGTTTTAAGGAGAAAATTTGGAGAAGGACAGCAAGCTTGATCACTGCAGGGCTCCCCATCAGTGTGAGGAAATTCTGAAATGTCCTCTTTCCCCTCCACAAAGTTCAGACTGGGTAGAATTAGTGACTTTTAGCCTTTCATTTTACATTTCCAAGCTTCCACTGGTCCCATCACAGGGACAGCTGCTACCAGGCATCTGTCAGGCTCAAAAACATATCCAGATTTGCATGCAACATCTGTACACAGGCACAGTACATCTAGGGCACTCTGGCATGACAGCCTAAAATGGGCACTATCACCAAAGACCCACTCATCGATGGTATCAGATCCAAATGCAAGCAGGACCACGAGTCACAAGCATGCCGAGCTGCACCCTCTCCTCCTCAGCACAGCTGAAGAAAACCAGGACGCTCCCGGTTGCACATAATAGTAAGAAAATCGCAGGGAAGCCCCAGCTCCAATGAGGATCCACGTTGTTGGGAGCTGTCCAGACACAGAGCAAGAGTACTTTGAAGCCACACAGAGCTTCAATTCAAGATAAGAGACAAAGTGTTTCCATTTGTAGATAGAGAGCGAAATCAGACACATGAGGAGTGAGATTTTTGGAAGGACCCAACTGCAGAAACCTGGCAAGGATTGGTTTGGAAAATCCCTCTCTGACATGACTGCAGTCACAGAAGAAGGCAGGAGTAAAGCAGAGATTTGCTTTCCTACCTCCTCATACTGCTTTGACTGTGCTGTGTCATTGTCCTGAGGAGCCCACTTGGATGGCGCATGCACAGAGTCAAGCAGGGATGATGCACGTGGCTCTCCCTTCGGCACACTGGAAAGCTTGAGGTCAAGACACAAATTGCTGGAGATCATTTTGAGCAGGAGCCCTCACACGCTCAAGTTTAGGAAAGGGAAAGAGAGAAGCAACTGTAGCATGAACCCCCTGCCCAGATGTCAGAGACACTATCCTGCGCAGTGTGCTTGTCCTTCGGGCACAGCTAGTGGTCCCTCACCTCTGCTCCTGCCCATTCATCCCCACCGAAAGCTACAGTGCCTGTTTTCTTGCCAATGCTCTAATTCAAAATTTTTCTCTTCAGAGGCGCAGGAGGCTGAAGGCAACCTCACAAACTTCCTCTGTCCTGCATTTGGCTTCGTCTCTGACCCGTGAAAAGAGAAATGCTGTCCTTCTCATGACTTCTTGGTCAATCCCATCAAAGCCTTGCCAGCTGACCCAATGCTCTTCTCTCTCCCAGACACCAACTGTTGCTTTTTCCTGTGCCTTAGTTTATTCTCAGCCACGTCACTTGAAAGGATGATCAAAGCTGAAGGACCTCTACTGTTTTCTCTCAAATACCTTCTCTAGTCACCTCCCTGGATCCTCTCTCAAGTCAGAACAAAAGGTAACCAAAATGGCATTTGCTACTGGCATACACAAGTGTCCCAAACTGCAACCACTTCCAAAAAGTTCTAGGTTAAAGACCTTGTAAATGCACTGGAAACATCTTTTCATCCCTAAAATAAATGTAGCTTCTGAGGAAAAGGAGACTGCAGCCTGCCCTTCACTGTAAGCATTTGCCCCTAGGCAGATGTCTTTTTCCCAAGTGAGACCACGAAACAGAACTGTGGTGGAAAACCAGCATGTTGACAGTCAAATAATTAATTAATCCTGTCCTAGAACAAATTCTTGGTAAATGCTGTAATGAGCCAGCTAAGCATGTTTTCTACAGAGGAAACAATTAAAAAAAAGTTGCAAAACAGATTCTCTTGCAAAATCCTTGCCCAAGAACTCCAAACCTGCAATAATCTTTGGCTCACACCACAAGAAAAGGTACCTCTGGCTTTATCTTGCACCCAACACTTCCCTCATTGCCAAGTATTTTAAAACTTCACAGCAATATGCTTCATATGTCTCCCAGACTGACTGCAGGTCGGGGGGATGTGGAGGGGAGGCAGGGAAGTGAAGCAATTAGGCCAGCAGACGCCTAAATGCCATTTGCTCTGTGTTCCTCAACCACAGTCAAATTTCATCCCTAGAGCAAGACTTCCTCTGACAGCTTCTCCAGCTGTTTGCATCTAAGAGCTCCCCAGCAGAGAAACCAGGTGTCCTTACCCGAGTGCACACACACACACGGCCAGCCACCACGCTTTTAAAAACCGAGTATAAAACAAAACCAAGAGAGCCAGCCGCAGTCCGTCAGGTGCTATCTACCTCATCGCCTGGGGAAAATGGCTTCAGCATGTGCCACAGGCATGAAGCTGCCTGTTCCCAAGGTCTCACAGCTCAGAGCCTGTACTAAGTGCCTTCCCCCCCCCACCTCCTCCTTTTAACCGCCAAAAAAAAGGGATGTACCTGTTTTTATTCACTTTAACATGCCTGAGTGTATGCTGACAGTTGCTTCACTTGCTGTTGCCATTGGAAGGGACTGGCAGAGCCGGGGCTGCGAGGTGAGAATTGCACCAGATACATCAGGGATTCAAACTGGAACCACATGGATGAAGCGTGAGAAAAATGGGGGATAAGTTTCATGGCTACTCAGGCCTGACCCTTAGCCCCTGCTTTCATTTCTCACAGTCCTGCTCTGCTCCAAACCACCCTTCCAGCATCATTTTCCCTCTCCTTGCACGAGGTTGCTGTTCGCTGTTTCTCCCCTCGTATTGCTCTGATGAGACTGACTGGTGCGTCCTTGCAGAAGATTGTGATCACTGGACGGGCTGAAGAACTGCAAGGAAGCAAGGAAACTTCTTGTCCTTCTGCAGCACAGGACAAGTGGCTGTAATGTTTTCCTTCCTTTTTTTGTTTACAAAACCTCGAATGCAGCTAGGGAGCTGGTGGAGGAGGCGGCTGCTGCAGGGCAACACATGGCATCGCTGCAGCCCGTGCATCCATCACTGAGGGAAGGCAGACACGGACAGTGCAAGTTAAACCCAACGGCGATACTAGCATTAGTATTAATGAGCGATAAATCAAGCCCAGGAATCCAGCCCTACTTCACACAGACCCAAGGCAATGTTCACATGAAACCAAAAGAGATTTACCTCCCTCCTGCTCTCTGCTCCCTTCGTTTTAGCTCCACTGGGATAGCAAAAGCAAAATCCGCTTTTAGGAATAAGTTAACAAAACCCCTCCTAGGTACAGAAGACAATTACTTCTTGAGATAATCAGTAGGAAAAAGAACGTCCAAAACTTGCCCAAGCATCAGCTGGTACAAGCCAAATACTCCTGCTGGACCTAAGTGTTAGTCTAAACTTAAAATAAGAGGAATAGTGCTGATTTCAGCATAACAGTTGGACAGGTGCAACTGACAGCAGATATGGTTAGTTGAATCTGCATTAGTCACGGTGCAAGAGCTAGAGGAATGCTAGCTTGGACCCCCAGTCCTGGCTTCCTGCACAGAGCTGGACATCGGCAGATGTACCCTCTTAAAAAGTCAAACACCTTTTTACATCCGAACTGGAAAAGTGCAACGGTGAATCACCCCCAGCCTCTCTCGCTGGACCCTTTCAGCCACCACTTTCTAGGGCTGCTTGAAACATTTTAAGGGGAAGCAAAGCAGTAAGAACAATTTTAAAAGTCACAAGAGACTGGAAGCCTGGAAATTTAGTGTCCCTGCTGCATTTTTATTTTCTCTTTTTTTTTCTTTTCTTTTAAAAGAGTTGAAGGGACCCAGCAGAACAGACTCCTCTCATCGGCTGTGGGCGACCTGACTCCACCGGATGCAAGTTAGCCACATGAATAGTATCTTTAGCTGAATTGTCACATCTTGGATACTAGCCTAAATTCACACTGGGAAGTCTCTGGGAGAGCCACAAAGTGAGTTGTGATCTCCCAGATCCCAAACCAGTGTCACTGGACCATTCCCCCTACTTGGAGCTCACGTTCCTTTGTTCACATAAAAGGAATGGGCCAACCTGCCCACTCCCTCCCCAGCCCACTAGGCTTCCAGCAGAAGACCTGATCAGGGTGACACTGTCTCTCCAACTTCAAGCTCTCTCCCACTGTTTACATTCGTCTCTTTCAAGCCATAAACTTGAGATTTACTACACAATTTCCTACTCTGTCATGGGCATTCACAGTGACAAAGAAGGTTGGTTACAAACATGGGGTTTCAGTTTAGTTTAAGAGAACATTTTAGGAATTGGTTGCAGAGTGGAGGAGGAGAAATAAATTCAGGATTCCACAGATTTTCCTCCTACCTCAAAAGATATATTATTTTTCCTCCGCTGTCGTAACATTCCCCCTTTAAAATCCATTGAGATTTTGAGGTAGCTACAGCTGCAACAGTTACATTATTTAGCTACTAAAAAGGTGCTTTTGGCAAGTAGCCACTGGCTAGAAAAAGCAAGGGATGGTATGACCAGGAAAATGTTAACAAACAACCCACTGGCCCCGCACACGAGAGGACAGCAAGTAAAGCCTCCAGCGTGCTGGCATTTGGTTCTTCCATGGTCTGTTGGGCAACCTTCCCAGCAGAAGTCGTGCAAGGGACGAGACAAGTCAGGAAGCTGTAAAGAGGAAGAGATTTTCACTGGCAACAAGGAGGAGCAGCTCTGCTATACAAAACACTCACAAAATGCTCCAAACCCCAGCCCCACTTGCCCAAATCCTAACTGATGGGTGGTCAATCCTGCTTTCCTTCTGCCTTTATGGGAAGGTGGCCTGTGCACATGTGGTGAAGAAGCGGTGCAACTCCCACTGTAAGCTTGCCTCCTCCTCTTCACTGGGCTCCTGATAGGTGTCACAGCTCTGAAAACTCCCAAACTAGGGATGGAAGTGCCAGGACATATCCTTGCCTTCTCCGTGTCCTAAACACATAACTTGGTTTTTCATACATGAATCTGATGGTTCTTGCAGGGGGAAGGAAAAAGAGGAGAGCTATAGCAAAGAATTCAGGTTGTGCATCAGCATGAAGCGCTTGTGATAGCTTCTTATTCTGAAGAGCAAAAGCAAATTTAACTTAACTTGGCTTTACTCTTTCCTTTCTGTCATGTGCTGTTATCTTTAGCTTCAAAGAGTTTCCCGAGTGGTAAAAAGGAAATATAAGGACTCCATGTAACAGTTATGAAGAACCAGAATTGGAAATAATGGACCTCTAGTTTTTCAGTGCAAAGATGGGTCCAGCCTGCATCTGAAAGCCATTTTCCTGAACCTTATATGTGGACTAGCCACATAAGAACGAAAAGCTTTGCTGAAAGGCCAGAAGAGCTCAACTTCCCTGTAAGAGTCACCCTTCGCAACGGATCTACAGGCAAGTCAACCACAGGACTTAGACCCAGGTCTTGTGGGTCTAAGATACATTTGAGGACAACGATGGGCTGTAGCTCAAGCAACCATGACTGTATGAGCTGTAAAGCCCCCTGGTTCAATCCCAGCTCCAAGCATGCAGCAAAGATGAAAACCAGCTCCTGGCACACATGTTCAGTGCTTTTGACAAAATCTGCGAGGCTTTTTCCCTCCAGCTCAACACGGTCATGTTCTAGTTTCCAAAAATCCCAGCAGGCTACTCTAAGCCTCCAGCAGCTGGCTAAGAAAGAAAGATCATCTATGAAGGAAACACTTAGAGGCATCCAGAATGGTTGTCTGCCCGACCACGATCTATGAAACAGGAGTGGCATTTCAGTAAGACTTCAAAGACTGCACTTATCACAAAGGCACCTCTTAAGAGGATCCCTTCTCCAGGGAAGACAGTTTCCTGCCCAAATCAGAACACAGGAAGATGTGGAAGAAGCCAGGGTATCAGTTGGAGTCAGAGCACCTCACAGGGTGCTTAACTTCACACTATTATATGAACATGAGGTGCATCAGGGCATTTCATATTTTTAATTGGGGTAGGATTCCCATCAAGCCTCTCTCATCTGTTCTTTTTTTCCACCTGCCTTTTATTTTATTTCTGGCTCTTTATGGCCTCCCTTTCCAGCTGCTTACTATTATCACCTTCAATTCTAATCCCTCCTTAACTGCTCACATAATCACCCCTTTATTTGGGAACCTGGATTCATACCCTTTGATCCACAGGTTGTCCTTGTATTTCCTGATCTCAGTTTGTTCCAGGGCATCCAATGGTTTCCAAAATCCTGGAGCCCTCATTTGTTTTCACCTGCCCTTCTTTGCCACAGCATGGGAATGAAGTAAATAATTAGCGCCAGAGCACGTGTGATTGACCTAGCCTCTTTGCTCAGAGATGGGCTGCAGTTTGCATGAACAAGGAGCCATTTGAATTTGCTGAACCCCATCTCACATGTTATGGACAGGTTACAGCAGCAATTCTGCTTTAGTTGTCATGCGTCTTCTTACCACTTCAGTTGTGCAAATACATGGAATGGCCCGACACTCATTCCCAAATAACTTGGTGTGCAGGGGTTTGGCCATGTCAGAGTGACCATGAACCGTTTTGGTGTTAGGAAGGAGTGCTCTGGCTCCATGCACCAAGTTTTTCTTTCCCTGCTCCTCCTGGCCACACTTGCCGGTGGCACCAGTCCTGCCCATGGCTGAGTCACATGCTTTGGGTAAACAGCTGTGATTACCCTAGCAGATCTCTTTTGTTCCAACTTCAGACAGGCTCAGGACAGGTACTTTGCTTCTTGGCTCAGCCAGAGTGTTTTGACGGAGCACTGACTCTCCATGTCCATGTTTTTACCCCTTGCCCACCACATCCTGTTGTCACCAAGATTTCAAAGATGTCAGTGGGCAAGGACTTCTGCTATCTCCCTTTTTGGTCAAAATTTCCACTGTCAGCCTTTCATTTAGAAAATTTCTTTGTTTCATAGCTCATGGCCAAGCGAACCACTGTGGCAACCTACCCTGGCCTCACGCATCACACAAAGCAGAGAACTTCCCTGGATCAGGCACAACGGTTTACATCTGACTACAGCATACAACCCAGGAAGGCATCAGAGATGTGACAACACCAGTGCAAGCAGAGCACATTGATTCATCATGTGTGGTCTCTGAATGATGCTAGTAAATTACAGGCAAATGGAACTGCAACTCAGTGAAAAAGTACCTAATGATATGTGAAATGAAAATACTGAAGTGGATTGTTTCCCATCGTGATTTAACAGACTCCTCCAGAGAAAAGACAGAAGAGTGAAAGGACCAGCACGTAGGGAATCTTCTTCAGGCACCAACAGGGCAGGTGATCTTAGATTGCCTTATGCATGTGCCAAGAGCTCCTGAACAGATGCGAAGCAGCTCATCCAAAGCTACAGCTCAACGGAGACCACCATACTAATTAAGCATAAATGGAATGGAGAAAGAGACTAACCCCTAGGACACAACAGAGCTCCACTGATGGTTCCAGTGGCTTCTGCCCCTCTGGCTGGCAAGGAGCCACATCAGGTACATTTTAAAGTTTGCATTTTCTTGATGATGGCTTCTTCCTGTAATCGTTTTCAAATCTGTAGTCAAAAGCTTCATCTTTCATTTGAGTAATACTCTCCCTCCTCTTTTCTTTCCCCATGGAAAGCTCATCTGGTGCTAAAGTGCACTAAGATGAATCTGAAAAAGAACAAGGTGTATTGCTTCCCACATCCAAGTGAAGCAATTTTAGTGCAATCCAGGAGCAGCGTAGGAAATGTGAGAATGGGAATTACCTTCCTTGCTGTAGAATCAGGGGGCTGCTTCTGACAGATTTTTCCTGAGGTGATACATCCCTATGTCTTCACCTTCTGGATAAAACTCTCTTATATCCAAAACTGTCTCCCCAAAGAGGTATTTATAGATTGGGAGTGAGTCAACACTTCCTCTTCTTCCAAGGAAAGTCTGTTTTCCATCTGCCTTCCCATACCCTCTCCCTTTTATTGCATCTTCAATTGAGAGTGGAATCTCACTGCTGGTATTATATGGAAGAATTAGTCAAGGAGACCATTTTTAAATGACAGGTTGAGATAGACAGAAATCCTCCAATGTGGCCTGAATTGGATCCCACCAGATAGCTTAAAAGAAAGCATGGTTAGCTAAAAACCAGCTGTAATGTAAATCATTCTTAAAGATCGAGAAAGTTCTGAATTCAGGGAAACTGTTTTTCAGAGATGGTCCTAACTGGGAATCTCCAAACATTTGAATTTTGCAACATGCAGATGTTTTCTTTAAGTGGGGGATTTCTATTAGTCATTAATGTTAACATTTTTGTATGATTAGGTCAACAACATAATTATCCAGCTTTCAGATCTGAAACAACACAAGGTCATATCGGTTTCAGCTGATCTTCTGGCAACTTGCTTTAAATGACCAATTTTTAAAGGAAACTGAACTGCGTTTTGACTGTTCTGTGAGTTATTCATGATTCATCCATCTGATTCACTCCCATGTCCAGTTCCTTGAGCTACTGGGATACATTCCACCCTCAAGAAATAGATGTGTCATTTCTCCTTTCAAAGGATATAAATCGGCTCAGCTCATCAGAAGCGTATCTTCTGCTGTAAGTTACTATAATGCATACATGCAGCTATGAAGGTAGTTCAGTTCAGGTTTGGATTATTGGGGGAAGAGGTGGGAAACAGAGCATGAGTCCTCTGCACTAGCTTTAATCGCAGCTTCTCTGAGACATGGAGGATACTGGAGGCTCAGCGTAGGGGAGGAAAACACACAGGAACCTTTCATTGGCAAACATCTACCTCTACCCAGGGCTTGGGAGTGAAGCACAGGTCAGAGCAACCCCAGCGTTGGCTGGATCTCTTCTGTTACACGAGTCTGTCAGGCAAGCAGAGTCATCGGTCTCTTCCAGCAGCCACAGAGGTGATTCAAACCCACCCTGCAAAGAACATTTTCTGTACCACCTCCTCAAGAGAGCATCCCTCCCATGGGCTGTGGTTAGGGCCCACCGCATGCAAGCTGGAGGCTTAGCGAAGACCACAAGCCCAGAGTGACCCCACACCATCTTGGCACCCCGTCCAAGGTATTGTCCACTGTCTTTCTTATTAAGCAGCTTTATTAGGTGTTTCAGAGCTTGTTTTTTACAAACCAAGGGATCAGTACTGTTTTAAAGCCACTGCAGCAGGGTGTAGCAGGCACGAAGCTGCTCGTGGGGCAGTGGTGGAGCTCCGTGTGGGTATTCACATGAGCTAACTCCAGTCCTACCATCTTTTAATTCTGCACTGGGGCAACAGCTGCAAAAAGATGTTTGTGGCCCTTGAACGGGAGCTGTGTACACCACAGGGAAATTAAAGCAGGCCCTTCCCCTGCCAGCCTGAATCTCACGACATAATTTCTGTAGTTTTCTTGCCAAAGTCCTCCGTGGACAGACAAAATCAAAAGTTTTCGCATAAGGAAGGAGGGGACTGAAGCCACCAAGAGAAACAAAGACTACTGTTCTTTTTCTGATTTGCTTTGCAGAGTACCTCCAAGCATGGTGAGTGTCAGAAAGGCAACAGGGTAAAGTTATACCAAAAATAATCCTTACACCGGCTGCCGTGACACATTCTGCACAGCTACAGAAGAAACACCTGGACGTGTCCTGCCCTCAGGACACAAAGTTGTTAGCAAAGTACATTTTGCTGAGGCTTTATTATGTCCAGTAGTGTGTGAACAAGAAATGACCCAACTTAATTAAGATATGCGAAGGGTTGCAATCAAAGAACCACTCTGACACAAAAACAACAAAAAAATAAGATACAGAGTAGGAATTTTTTTTTACAGAGAAATAAGAGAGGTATAAAAGGAAACACACTCTTACTGTGCAGACCATCAGCTGAGAAGCCAGACAGGTGCCACAGGAGACTTAGGCTGGGTTCACGATGCTGGTATGCATGCCCTCGAGTTCATCTCTGAGCAGCTACTCCAATGCAATCCATCATCTCAGTCCATGTAGATCTGGACCTTTGCGGCTCTGTTTCCTGTCCTAACCCGCACATACTTCCAGCACAACACTGTAAATTGAGACCAGGGAGATGGACACCACTGAACCCCAGAGTCCCAGTCTGCAATAAGACAGACCTCTAGAAACTACCGTTGATGACCTTCACCCTTGCTTGCATCAGGGCACCACACACCATGAACAGGGAGACATGGATAGGTCTCACTGTTATCCTGAAACCAGAAACCAAAGTTCAGGTGAAATTTCCTAGCAGCAACTTGATTTCCAGTCCTCTGTGCCTTCCCATCAAGGCTGCACTCTCATGGCTTGCTTATCTCAACCAAAACCTGCTCAAAAGGTGCTTGTACTGCACTCTGTAGTGAGGTAATATCTATAATATGAATTCCTAAACAGAGTCATGAATGAACAAGATATTAACTCCATCCTCTCAGAAAAAAATATTTTGCTTTCTGTCATACTGTAACAAACACAGGTGGGCTCAGTGGGGCATGCATCTTTGGGGATTTCCAGAGGGGATCCTACAGGCGATGCTCAGCAGTCAATGGAGTCATGCCTTCGGTTTCAGCAGAGGTCAGATGCCCCAACATTTCAAAGCTGCCTGCAAAAGTAGAACCACTGCAGCAGAAAACCTACAAAATTTGTTAAGTGCTCTGGGAGTGGAGATGATCAGGGTCAGCTCTCGGGTGCAGCAGCCTCAAAGTCATACAACACCAGGGTGACCTGAGCACTATCACCTTGCACCACTGTGCTGGTTTCGACTGGGATAGAGTTAATTTTCTTCACAGTAGCTCGGATGGGGCTCTGGTTTGGATGTGTGTGGGAAACAGTGTTGATAATGCGGGGATGTTTTCGTTCCTGCTGAGCAGTGCTCACACACAGTCAAGGTCTCTTCTGCTCCTCACCCCACCCCACCAGCGAGTGGGCTGGGGGGGCACAAGGAGCTGGGAGGGGACACAGCCGGGACAGCTGACCCCAACTGACCAAAGGGATATTCCACACTATATGGCGTCATGCTCAGCACATAAAGCTGGGGAAGAAGAAGGAAGGGGGAATGTTCGGAGTGATGGCGTTTGCCTTCCCAAGTCACCGTTATGTGTGATGGAGCCCTGCTTTCCTGGAGATGGCTGAACACCTGCCTGCCCATGGGAGGGAGTGAAGGAATTCCTTGCTTTGCTTTGCTTGTGTGCGCGGCTTTTGCTTTACCTATTAGACTGTGTTTATGTCAACCCATGAGTTTTCTCACTTTTAATCTTCTGATTCTCTCCCCCATCCCACCGGGGGTGGAGTGAGCGAGCGGCTGCGTGGGGCTTGGTTGCTGGCTGGGGTTAAACCACGACAACCACCCTGTGCTACCCTGCATATGAAACATAAAACACTGTGCTGCCTGCCTTGCATGCATGCTTATATCACACGGTATCAAAGAGCTGTGTTTGGGAGAGTTAGGCACTCAGAAGCTGGAAATGTCTGATCCAAGCTTATCTGGGCAGCCGTAATTCAGTTCCCTATGTAAGCCTTTTTGGGAAACGCAGGGAGTCAGGTTACTAGAGGCTGTATCAAAGCACATGTGTGAGATTACAGTGGCAACTATAAATCTGGCATTTCCTAGCATTTGAACACTTGACTTCACCTACAGATATGTAAACAGTTTCCTAAGTTTCCTTTGGGGTGGGTGGAACAGATTTTAATAAGTAAAAGCCACAGTGTGCTAGAAGCTCTTATTGCCAGCAATGCATGAGCTCCAGTTGGCCTCCATTGGCACCCCTCGTACTACTAGCTCCATAGGACACAACTGCTATTGCCCAGAGGAGGCATGATGTTCAGGTTCTTTGTTGTGGTCCAGTCCCAGCCAATGGACCCCAGAGGAGACAGAGGTCCCCCCAGGGGACTAAAGTCAAGGGCCTTCCACACCTCCAAACCCACTGTTCCTAAAACAGCGTCATGCATTTCTAAGGGCTGAACCATGCCAATATGGAGCTATTTCCACAGGCTTTCAAAATCCTTTTGAGCACTGTAAAGTAGAGGTAGGAACTGGCAGGGTTTGAAGATGATTAACTGATGCTGCACACCACTTAAGGGATGAGGAGAGCATATTTCTCAAAGCCCAGGGTCATACCTCTGCTGTACGGACAAAACCTGCTTCAAGGAAAGGACTGAGAGGTGTTAGCAGCTTTGACCCTTCCTCCCACCAACCTGGGAAGACACAGGTCCGAGTAGTTTTGTAATGAAGCAGTTCAAGACCCAGTCCCAAGCTTCAACTGTGACCTTGGGCAGCCTCTCAACCTCTGCTACACAGATCCCACACCCAATGAGATCACACAGGAAGAGGTCTCTACAACTATCAGACACCTCCATCTGCCTGCCTTCCTTCGTGGAGACTGTGGTCCTCCACTCACATCCTTTTGCAGCCATAGTCCTCCAAGGACAGGTCTCGCGTTGCAGCACAAGGCAGTCATGTCTAAGAAGGCTGTCCTGGTCATTGCCTCTAAGTAATGCTGCCACTGGACAGCCCTCTCTTTGGGTCCAGATTCCTGCCCTTATGCACAAGCTGTTGCTCCCTATAATGACCTTTTAAGTACCTCCCACCTGCTTCAAGACAGTGCCATACCTCTCGCACAAGACATTCAGCTTAACAACTCCAACAGCCTGGAAATAATGAAAAAAACCCCACCTCTCCTCAGTTTTTTTAAAAAAACACATGCAGCCCCACAGTGGCTGCTGTCTCCAGATGACCATTTTTATGTGCTTTGCAAGACCTCCTTCCTCTTCTGCCCCTTTTCCCAGGGCTGTGGGCTGGGGCAGACCAGACCCATCTTGCAGGGGCATGGTTCTCATTTCCTAGGCAGAGTCCACAGTAAATTGCTCCTTCATGGTCTGGCTGCTCCAAAGAGCCCCAATTAGACATCCGTGGAAGGAAAGAATGGCAAGACTGTTCCCTCCCGAGGAAGCCCTAAGCAGAGCTGCAAGGGGAGAAATGCTTCTGAGGGTAGCTGGGATTTGATTTTTAAGTGGCCATGGCTGTTTTAGGACAATGCCTCCGGGGTTTTCACACCTGCTCCCTAGTGCCAATTACACCGCTCTCATTTTTCTGCAGAGCCATGGATACCAGGCACCTTCTTGCTGCAATTACTGGTGAGCCTGGCTCTGGCTCCCTGTTATTAGCATCACCTCCAACTCACCAAATATCCAGGACCAAATATGCTGCACTCAGTGTTTGCTTGCTCACACCCCCAAACTAGCCTGGTCATAAACCCTTTTCCTCAGAGCTAGCATTTGCTGGGGCAGTGAAATGAAGGTTTCCTGATGCATCTGTTCCCACAGCACCACAGAGTCAGTCCCGTCTTGCCGGCACTGGTCACACCACTTCAGGCACAGTCCTTGCTAACTCCTCCTCTCCCTCATTCCCCAGAGATACGTAATCTTCTGCCTGCAAAGTGCTCCTAAGCAGAGGAACCTGTGGACAACAAAGAATCAATTGCTCTTTGGCAGAGAAACATTCATGTCACTCCTTTGACTGGGACAAGCCCTGGGGAGCTGGGACAGGTGACAGCAAGACCTGGCATCAGATTGCATGGAAACTAACTGTGATGGTCATCCTGGCTTTCAGTAAGGAAGGGACAACTCAGCCACGAAAGAAAAAAAATTGTGCCATGAAATACTGCCAACCACCATGAGACAAACTCATTAACAAGAGAGAAAAAATCAAAAAAGGGGGGGAAAAAAAATCATAGAGTTATACTTTGGGATGTTTTCCACTGGTGCAAGGATTTCAGGTACATCTGGCCTGGTAGTCCACTCCAGCTGCAAGCAGGTCCTCAGTTTTCCCAGATCTCTGGTTTCTATTAGAAATACCACGTCTCAGCTCCCCATGCTTGTTGTTCTTGGGAGACCTTTGGTAGCATTCAGTGAGAACAAGGCACATTTCAAGTGTTCTTGGGTGTATTCTAGTGACACAAGGAAACAGGTCAAGGTTAGGGAACAGTTTATTCCCTGCCATGAGGTGGGTCAGGGTTGGCATCTCCCCACCACGCTGGGGCACAAACGGCGAGCCAAGTGGATAAATACTTTGGATCCTTTGGGATTGCTTTTTCCCAACCCCCTTGACCTCAAGAAGCCCATACAAATCTCTGTTCAAACTGGCTCCATGTCTCAAATGAACTGCTCCCTGCGTGCATGATCCTTGCCGATTGAACCGCTTCAGACTTTACAGATGGAACAAAAACAGGATTGTAAAGGAAAGAGCTGGGCACCAAAATGCACAAGAAGGAGAGAGATAGTAAAAATACTGTCTCACCCTTTAATGCCTGAGATATACACAGCCCTCCCCCCCGCGATTACTACAAAGCGTGGAAGCCTAAGGCAAATAATTGCCCAATTTGCAACGATTTTACATGAGATTCAGCCTCAGCCTCCTTTGAACATCCACCCTGGCACCTGGCCCCTGGCCCTGGGGAGCGCTGGAGCAGTTATGTTATCCTGCAAGACTACCAGCTGCCTCCGGCCCCTTCCTGCTCTGTGTCTCCTCTCCCTTCTCGCCCCCTCACTGCAGCCTGCCACTGCTCTCCATTGCAGGTGAGAGACTATGTGAACAACGGGGAGCAAGCCTGGGACAATTATTTTTAAACCCATTAAGGGAGTCACCTAGAGTTTTATGGTGCTCTGGTTTTAAAGCTCGGGAGAGCCTGCATTTGATGTGGAATATACAGCCTGCAGGCATCATTTCACAAAGCGTTCACCTTTTACCCCATGCTGCCATGCCAGTTGCCAGTTGTCTCGCTTTGCTTTGATGTCTGCCACGCTAACACGGACAACGCTGGTGGAAGAAATCTCAAGAGATACTTGATTATGAAAAAAAAGACCCAGAGATGCAGCTGATGTCTTAAGATCATAAACATCCTAAGGTGAACAGGGAAATTTTCCAACTTCAAGGGCTCTTTGGCTTTTCTACTTCTCAACTCACCAATTTAATCCGGCAGCAATTTACAGCAATGCTAATTGTATGTTTTTCCTGAGCTGTGCAAAGTTATAGGCCAATTATTTCTCCTCCACCCCTGTGATGCATGTGGATTGCTGAAAAAAGTATGAAGTAAGAAGCCAAATCTTTTTGACCAAGCAACAAATCAACCTCATTCCTTAAAGTCAATGAAAAAAAAAATTATCAAAATATAAACAAGGGTAGAAGCAGTTTTATGCTGCTGTTGGTTTCAGCAGAAAAAGAGTTAAACTGATGCCGAACAATTCTGGAGATGAGGAGGCATGAGGGGACTTTGCAGCGAAGCTACATATGCATTCTCTGTGTTATTAAAAATACAGAGTAGCTGCATGCAAACTAGCTGTCGGAGAAACACGGCAATTTGTTCAGCTCTCTGTCGTCTCCTGTTTCAGAGTTAATTGTGTCTGCTGCCTTTATAATTCCAAAATGTTGATATCCTTACAATTTAACTTTCAGTTTATAACTTACATTGTTTCTGAGTAACAAGAATACAATTTTACTCACATCAAAATTTGGAAAGTCTGCATTTTCCCATCTTAGGATACTCTGGGACACAAAAGAGGGTCCCAGCTTCAGAGAAGATCAGATTTGTAAAATGCAGGTGTACTTGCAGAATTAGCTAGGATATCCACCCCATCTCAAAGCTTTAAGTTTGAGGAAGATGATCCTGGGATTTTGCCCAAAACTAGGAAGCCAGCTCCTTCCTTTAAGTGAGAAACCCAGGTCTGCTTTAAGTGAAGATTCAGAATTTTAGTCGTTACAGCTAAGCGATGGAGAAGGGAGAGATAAGTGGTGTGAACATCTCATAGGTCCGCCATAAGGTTTGCGAACTGGCGTCTCCCAAATCTGTTTCCTGTGTTACGCTAAGTGTCCTGAACTACTCTGATTTGCAGCCAAAGCCAGTCTAACGGACTTTTACGACTGGCATAGAAATACGGTCCAGGTTGTCCTAGGGTCACCCAGAGCATGACTTTTGCAAGGTTAGCTGATCTAGAAACTAAGGAAAACATATGGTATATGCTGTCATGCAGAGGCAGTAAGTACACCAGTGTCTTTCCCACATTGTCCCCAGACATTCCTGACTCCCATGACGTTGCACCGTGATTGCCTAGGGAATATAAAAAAGACATGCAGAGCCCCATTTTCACTATAGACACAAACTACTTACTGGAAAGCAGTCCCATCGGCAGCAAACAGCATGTGGTAACAGTGACAGGCAAACAAACTGCCCACAACAGTGCTAAAGAAGAATGATAGTAGAATACAATACAAACATTATAATTAATATGTTCTGTATTAATTAATATGGCATATAGCTAACACAAACCCAACAACCTCTCCCTTCCCCAAACCCACACTCTTTGACTACAGCCTCTGGTACATTAACAACCTCAAATCCAGATGCCAAGTTAATAAGCCTTCCCCCAGACATGCACAATTTCAAAGACCAAGCCTCACCACTGAATTCTTCAAGGTTTTCCATATAGAGGAGAAGGATTTGACCACAAGAGCTTACTAAAGCCACTCACCGAAGATAGGGCAACCCATCCTATTTCTGCTGAGTTCATGGTCACCAGTTGCTTCCAAGTTTAAACCTACAAAGATGGCAGGCTCCTTGTCTTGAAAAAGAGACCCTTTTTCTCCCAGGAATGAATTTTCTGTCACCTTCTCCTTCCCAAGGAAGGCAGACACACACCTTTTGCACTCGTGGAGTGTTTATAGTCCACCTAATGCAGCTGGGCTCTAAGACCAGGGATGATACACAAAAGGAAGAGCAACCAGTTCTAATAAAGCTGTGCAAAGATCTAATAGCATAGAGGATGCTCTCAAAAGGACAAGGCTGAAATTCCTGTGCTATAAACAAACAGCACCAAGAAAGGAAGAAAGGCCCAGATAATAAAAACTTCAATACTTGACCAATGGCAAAGAGTGAAGCAGATCCAAATTTTCTTGAGAAAAGCAAGCCTAACATCTACATATCAGGCCTGAATAAAAAGCATTCTGTGTTTCTTCCATATGGAGAATGCAACTGATTTTGCCTATAAATCAGTGTCAGATCGTGCATTAACAGCTGAAAATACATGGAGCTGCTAAGTAATACCATCCTACCATAATAACAATAAAAATGGTGTCACTGCAATAATGAAGCTTTAAAGCTAGGCTCTTTCTACTTGTACTACAACAGCACAGAGATCAAGGCCCTGTTACGCTGGGTGGATGGCAAAATGGCTACACTAGTGTGGATAGTAAAAGCAATCCCTCCCGCAGAGGCAAAGAGCATACTGAATACATTCCTGCATTTGTGGCCACCAGTCAAAGCTCAGATACATGACCTTGGCTGAAAGACATAACCTCCGCACCATGCCATAAGGCAGATCTTTACACTTGGTTGAAATCTAGATGGCCAGCTTTGACTAGAGGCCTAACTTTTAAGTAACTAAACTGAGGTGATTGGAATCCCAGCCAAACTGAGGTGCCCAAGGTCACAAGGCAGGTTAGCATCCCAGGTCTCAGCGAATTCAAGGTACCTTCTGATGCCAGACCATGACCTCAGTGGGACTAGGAGGCCTCTTGAGACAAAAGCACCACCAAGTCTGTTGATCAGAGCCCTGAGATGTCACGCTTGTCTGCGATACCAAACACCACCATCACGACATGGCTTCTTGCTCCTTTGCAATGCTCTGTT
This sequence comes from Mycteria americana, assembly GCF_035582795.1. NCBI lineage: Eukaryota > Metazoa > Chordata > Aves > Ciconiiformes > Ciconiidae > Mycteria > Mycteria americana. The sequence goes on along the minus strand of NC_134373.1, from coordinate 1,566,468 downwards.
GGCTATTACTTGGGCCTCAGCAGAAGAGAGACCTAAACAAGCCACCTCTTGGAGGCCAAGGAAAGGGAGCGTGTGCCTCCCCACAGCATTTCCACTGGGAGAGCCTCTCCAGGTGGGAGATCAGATTCTCCGTCTACATCGGTGCAACCCTGTTGAATCCGATGATGTTACGCCAATGTGCATCTCATGCCCTGGTAATTCCTTGGCATTTCCATTAAGACCACAAATCAGTTGCTTCTCTGCTGTGATGACTCACTACAAAAAGCAGCAGCCAGCCAGGTTCAGAGAAATGATTTGGAGGTGAAAAGCTCCTTAAACTACTTTGAAAACTCCACAGCCCTAAACTGCACCATCTGAGATACAATATTTATGTGCAGCTTATAGATCACAATAAAAGCAAGTAGGCCAAAGACCTATCAGCTCTTTTATGTATACTTGGCAAGGCTACAAGACAGCAATTCATTTCCCTGGGACCTTTAACTTTCCTATAAATTCCAAGAGCCGCATTTAAAAGTGAATTGGCAGATGCAATTTTTTATTGTAAGGAAATTTGTTTTGCTTCAGCAATAGGCAAACATCTTCAGTCATAAACAATGAAAGGGAGGGTAGATTTCTACTGAAGCCAGCCTTAGTAGGCTAGCAGTATCTTCACGCAGAAGGAGAAGTTGGATTGTGTGGCGAACTACAAAGTTCTGCAGAAAGCTGAATAACAGTTTTTGTCCGGAAACCCGAAAGTGCAGGCACTTTTGGAAGGCTATGGAATGTGTTACAAGTTGTAATCCTCCCAGCAGAACCTCAAAAGCCTTGGCTTGTTCTGCTCTTTTAAACTCAGAACTTGACAGCTATTTAACCAGAACCACAAGTGTTAGAGGTGGAAAAGGCCTAGGGATTATCTAATCTATTCCATGACTTGAACAGAGAACAGCAACACTAAAACTGTGCTGCAAAAGTGATGTGAAAATGTCTGCAGAAGAAAGAATCAGCAAAACCGGTGCTGGAAGTCCAAGAAAGCACATTCCCTTTGGCTTCAAACTCATTAATGAATCTTTTATCTTGAGTAGCTGCTATGGTGTTGCTCTTGACCAGAAGAATGATGGCATTGTAATCTGCGCTGCTTCAAGGCTGCCAACGAATGCCCACACATGAAGAATTAATCTTTCCAAGTGGCGTTAACCCACTCAGCAGGTTCCCAGATGGGGAAAAAAGGCAATGGCATTCATCCACTACCAAAACACGCATCTTTTATACTTTTATAGCAATGTTGCTTTGAGTCTTAAGAAACAAACTCTCTATAAATCACGTCGTAAAATATATCCAGCCTGATGGTTTACAGGAAAGCTCAGCAATGTCAAGAGGTTTTTTTGGTTTTTTTTTTGTTTGGTTGTTTTTTTGTTTGGTTTGGGGGGCGGGGGTGGGGGAGTTGTTTGTTTGTTTGGGGTTTTGTTTTTTTTTGTTTTTGTTTTGTTTTGGTTTGGTTTTTTGTGATAATCCATCTTAAAAAAAGCAATTTTCTTCTGATGCTGGAGGTAGGACAGTTTATTGTGTGTGGATTAAAAGCCTTGCTCACAGTTTAAGTATTTGAAGTTCTATCAGCCACTAGCAACTGAATTCCACCATCACCCCCTCCTTGTTTTATTGGTATTAATATTTGTGCTTTGCAGGTCTGCTGTAAAATGGATTGCGGTTTGCTGAACTTTTCACCCTACTTCTTCCACAGGATTGGGAGCTTGCAAGGGGACAGCTCAGTGAAGTTACTTCTGTGCTGGTTAAGAAAAGAAGGTGATCTAGGTCTTGACCCATGACATTCTGAGTCTTCTGAATGATGGCTTAAAGAGAACAGTCTCTTTCTCTGGAGAGGCAGGTAGCAGGAGGGTTGGATAGCAGAGGAAGAAAATCAGGCAGAAGTCCAACCTTGACAGATCTTAATGCTGTAGGAGAATAAGGCATAGAGAAAATCCTTCCAAACACACATTTTTAAGGACGGTGCCCCTCTCTTAGCTTACATAAAGACCTCTTCAGATGAATTGTGCTGGGACTGCAGCCAAGAAAAGCCATGAAATGAGATAATAGTAACAGGAAATAGAGTGAGATCAAGTAAAGATTCACATACAGTTAGAAATCCATTCAACTCCTGGCTGCCCTCAGCAACAGATCACAGCAACTGGTGGACATGGGAAGACCATGCCGCCCTGTATTGCCACCAGCTTACAGAGTCTCCCCAGTATCTTCCTTCTTGGATACACAAGCAACATACTGATAAAATCTCATCTCTTGTTGCATCCTTTTAAGTCCTTGGTGGCCTGAAGCAGATTGTTTCCCATGCAGGATCTCCTGTCCTCACAGACGACCTTGACACTGGAGGCTGAAGCTCCCTCATCTGCACAGTACCCTTCCCACCCACCAGAGTAACATGCACATCAAAGCAAGAGCAAAAGTGCCTTTTGGCATGTGAGATGTTTAAGTCAAACTGGTCCCACCCATGAGCCCCAGGTTAAAATCCAAGGCCTTCTGTGGTCTTCTGCATTGGACGGCAAGAAAATTTGGTTCTTCCCTGTATTATGCCTGTCTGATGGGAACTTTTCGGTACCTCAGCACAGCATCAGCTCAGACACAAGTCTCCTGGGAGGGCTCAACGCCTTTCCTTGGATGTCCCACTGCTCCCACCAACATCTCTTTCGGAACAGGGAGGCATAACTCCACCCTGGAAGCCCATTAAGGCAGAACCACGCTTGTTTTCTGGGTGACTCCCATTCCTCAGATCATCAAAGGGGGAGTGAAGTTTTGTTTTCAAAGCAGCTTTTGGGTATGGTGAAACATGCTCGTCAGGTGGCAGATGGAGGCTTGGTTAAGACCACACATTGCAGCAAAAAGGCAGCCCATCACTGAAGCCCACGGTGCCACTGAAATGACCCAAAATGTGGATCTGGAAGCCTTGGCTTTAACATCTGTGCTAAATACACAGTGAACCAATGCTTTCACGCACAGAAAATCTACAAGCAGATGGCTACCACCTCTGGAGTGTTCGGCAGTCCTTCCTCTGGCCTCAACTTTGCGTGCCACTGTCCTTATCGAAAGAAGCAATGACACATCCCCAGCTGGAACACAGGCTGTATTGGCATCCAGCAGCCCACATGCTTTGCTGAACACTCCCCATCCCTCCACTCTGCAAGACTGTGCTGGGAAGATCAGGAGCAGATTTCTCCTGAGATTTCTGGCAGTCCTCCTTCCAACCATGGCTGGCAACTCCAAGAGAAATGCCTCTCTTTTATGTTTTGGCACTTCCAGTGTTGGCAGGAGGCAGGAGGGAGGAAAACAAACCTGAGGCTCCCAGAAACTCCATAAACAAACAAAGATTTCTTTTCAATGTGGTTCTGAAGAGAGCCAGAGATCTGGGGAGCAGAAGGAGGAGGGAGGATTACAGCCTCAACATCAGCGAGTGTTTCTCCCAAACACAAAAAAACCGAGCCTGAACCTCTCCTGCACATTACACCATCACGACATCCAACTTGGATGGCAAAGTGCTCTAATTGCGAGGGAGAGATCCCTTGCAAAGTGCACTAAACGTGCTTGCTTGAGGGTCTGCCTTGCCCGAGGGCATTAGATAGTGCTGGCAGGCTGAGGAAACATGCTGCTTCAGCCACAAGAAGGATGGACAGGCTTGGGTACATCACAGCAGATCAGGCAAGTGCTTTTCCAGGTGTGGAGGCACATCCAGCATCCCTGCTGGATCATGGATGAAGATGGAGCAACTTGGACTCTTGCACAGGAGCTCTTCTAGAAGGAATTTTTTCTGTTATCCCTCTATGTATTGAGGTGGTCCAGACAATAGCTGCTCTTTGCTGAGCGTGCTAATTATGTCCCTGAGCCCAGTGGGTGGCATAAGGAGAGTCTGTGCTGCTCCACATGCCCGTTACACTGAGGCTGTAAGACAGAATCAACTCAGAAATGGGTGAAGGCTGAGTTTGGAAGGCCGCTCAGCTGCTGGTAAGGCAAGGGAAGCAGATGAGAGGGCTGATAGGAAACCTTTCTTTGTGAGAGCTCCAGTACCTGTGGTGAGGCTGGTTTTCCCGGCTGGAAGCTCTAAGCAGACCTGCAAGCTACTAGATGTTCAGGAAGAAACTGCTTAATAAAATTGTTTCCTCCTCTCCTTCCTCCTAAGAGCTGCTGGGATTGTTGCTATTGTTAGAGCATCCTCGCTGCCCTTATCCAGGCTCCTGCCACTTTGAAACCGCCCTAATAGCATATTCTTCTGGGGAACTACAGCTTGATTTTGTCCAGGGTTATCCTCCTCAGGCAGTGCAATCTGGGTTTACTCACGGATTAATTAATGTCATGCTCACATGCATTGAGCTGCACGACTTTTGCAAGTTGTACTGATGAAGACCTGCTGGCTCTAACCCTAATCCTAACCCTGTTGATAGTACTATTTTCTTACAAATCTAAACCAGTTAAACTGATTCACCTTCACATACTGCCCATGCTTAAGTACTTGAGCTTAAATATATCCAATTTCTTTTTTCCCTGGAAGTGGTCGTACCTGATAGAACCAGTTGTTAAAAGATGATTTGTTTGCCACATTGATTTAAGTAAGAGTAAAATCAAGCAATCACAATCTCAAACACACCAGTTTAGTAAAATGCTGCCTCCTGGCCAAGTGTGCTGTTTGGCTGTGGAGTCGCTACTAGACAGATGTGATCTGAAAAAAAGCCAGTTGGTCAGATAACAAGAGCTCAGCTCTTAATCCCATCATTAATGAACCAGTAAGTCATGAATGAGTCACTTCTACCTCTCTGGCTTAGTTTCCCTACTAATAAAAATGAATAACTTTTATCTTTTTTGTTCTTTTTTTTTTTCTTTTTAATTTATCTATTTCGCTGTGATGTTCTGCAGACTGATTAATGAGGTGTTTTTCTGTGAAACAAGGCAAAAGGATGCTGGTCCTGGGAACAGTTTTGTGGAGATGCTGCTGAAGAAGTGCATATTGTCAGGGGTGACACAGCAGAGAGGCCAGAGATTCAATTTACTGCTCTGCAGCCTCAGGGCATTATATTGCTGTTTCCCACCCAGTACTTTTCCCTTTCTGGACTGATTTTATCAAAAACAACTAGGGATTCTTCAGAAAGGCACCTCTTGCAATGTAATAAAAAACTCTATTTAATAAGACTAACTCTGTAAGGGCTATTCTCTCCCTTGAAAGCTCCACAATGTACAATGTACAACTTGCTGCTACATTATTTAGGTATGCGTTTTCCAGGAAATGGATGCATGTATATATATGTACATATATATTCGCTTTAACATTGGCTTCTTTCTGCTCTGACTCCAGCACAACAGCTCAACTGCTCTTGGAAGCAGTTCACACAACAGCACAAAGGGAATACTGCGAACTTCCGCGAGAGCTTCGCACGACCGATGGGGCTTGCTGTAGGAAGGGAAAGCACACATGTACCCAGCCTTCTGAAGGTTCGGCCGTGTTTTCTGAGCCACAGGACCGGATCCTGGTATAAATTAACATTTTCCATTCCCAGATGTTCGTTCCGCCTTGTTGCGACACCTCTTACCTAGTTTCAGGCTGACCTTGTGCTGGGCTTGAGACTGTTCACGAGTTTTTTAGTCATTGTTAAGAACAAGGAAAAAGAAACAAACATCTGGTTAGCAGAGCTGCCAAGTGCGCATTCCTTCGTTGTTTTTCAACCTTTCAATCCCTTTGTTTTCGGCCTGAAATTCCATTTGATAAATGCACGGAGAGCCATGGGGCACTGATTAGATGCAATTCCGGTCCTGACCCATGCCACCACTCCACCAGCGTTGACTCATCCCCCAAACCAGGAGTAAGGGCCTTGTGAATCCATCCCAACTGTGTTTACATATGGGGGCCTGATCCTACTCCCACTGAGGTCAATGGGACCTTTGCCACCAACTTCAATGGGAACAGGATGGGGCTTTAATGTTGTTACTGCATTGAAATGGTGTTCAAGCCCATCCTCTGCCAAGATGTGGGCTTCTCAGTTTCTATAGCTGTAGTGTGTTTTTTTTTTAATTGGAAACAACAACTTTATTGAATCTTGGCCCGCGCTGCTGGCACAGCCTGACCAGACCAGGTGGGGTTGTTCCAACAAAGGCTCATGAAATATCAAACACAAGAGGGGCCACGTGACAACAGCTTCACCTTCTTTACCTTGGCTGCACAAGCTTCAGCCTACTGCACCTCCACACGGGTGTGTCCTCCTGGACCACAACTGCTCAGACCTGCATGAACTCAGACCTGGGTCCATCCTCCTCAGCTATGGGCACCTCTCTACAGCAGCAAAGTTAAGGAAAGGAGCTGCCTTAGATTTCATCTGTCGATAGAGAGACCCCTCCAGGGGTTGATTCAGACCTTGAGCAGGCTGTACCACCTTCTAGAGGCACCTATCTTTTGCAGGAGTCTGCTAAAGGGAGGCTAAATTTTTAGTTGAAGCCAGGAAACCAGGATTAACAGCTCAGTGTGAAAAGCAGCTTTGAATCCCTTCAGAGAGATATCCTAGGGAAAAGGTAAGGCACGAAAGGACCGCTATGTTCTCAGTCAATAGGATGTCTTAGCAAGGCATTGCATTAGCTGTTGCTTGGAATAGCAAGCATCTGAGTCTTTTAAAAGCTTCCCTCTGTTTTTTATTTACGTGTGAGCGAGTCTGTGTCCCTGAAAACCAGATTTGAAGATCATTAATCTGAGACAAGAAAGCGCCAGACTTATACAATGCTGTCCCGCCCAGTTGTCAATCCTCACCGACCCCAACCTACGCAACAACTGACGCTGTGAAGCGGGATTGTACCGGACTGGAAAGCCTCTCTTTTCCGTCAGAGATGCCAAATCTGCGGTGTGGCTTGATGATCCAAGTTGACACCGGCCATGAGAACAATTCCATTTCCTCCCCGCTGGCCACTTCCATAAATGCCAAGTTTTGGGCAACACAATGTACGGCATTTCCAGCAAACCGCTCAATGATCTCATTTGCATTGCCAGTTTTTTTTTTTAAAATGCTTTTTCTTTCAACCATACATTTTAGATTAAAAAATAATAATCATGCAATCTCTCAGGAAATTGGGCTTTCAAAATCAGGACGTGAAGAAGCACGGTCCAGTGGAGATTTGAACAGGCAGACTTTACAGCCCTGCAGCCGCTTGTTGGATACACTTTTTCATTAAGATTAGTTTCAGCTTTTGGCCCCTGCTCTCCCATCACAAGTCAGTTTTTTACCCAATGCTTTTCCAAGGGTTCCCTCATTCAAGGGAACTACAAACTCAACAGCCAGTTATTAATTTCACTTGTGAATGTACAGTCCTTCGATTCTGATTTAGAGTGATTTCTGAGTGAGGAAATTACAGCCCAAAAGAGAGCTATTGGCTGCCCAGTTCCTACACACAGGAGGTCTGAATGTTATCAGTGAAGTTGCTCAGAGAAGCTTCCAATCTCATATCTGCGAAGAAAAGGGATTTTGGGTGAGCTTGAGAATATAAATGCAGAAGGACCTTGAGATACCAGACTTGTCCTGCCATTTCATGAGCCTAGATGGCAACGCCCTTTTATCAGCTGGAAGGAGGAACAATGCCACTCACAGCTGGAAATTACACAGTATTTGTGTCAAGAAACCTGGACAAGTATGGTGGAGACTACTGGGAAGTTCAGCTTTGTGGAAGGAAAATTGCTAAAACTTTCCTAAGCTTTCTATCAGTTCCACCTATTAAGTCCTACCAATTCAGCGTGGTTTAACAGCCTCTGCAAACCAGCAAAAAACACCCATAAAATCTTTAATAAAGAATACGTTTTGGGAAGCCAATTTGACCACATCTTCTCCAAATGAAGGGACTATATTCAAGGTTTGGAAATTCTTCCTCTGTGTTGTACAGATGCCCTCTCACTGACCCATAACTTTATTTAACTCTCCTCAAGAGGAAGAAAGGAATCCCGGCTAAAATTATTAGCTTTCACAAAGAATATTTTCTTTGAGGAAATGGCCAGCACACGTGCTTTGCTTTCTCAGAGGACTCCCATGAATACAGCACAAACTCTGTACTCCTGCAGCTAGGAGACTTTTTTTTTTTCCCAAAGGCAAGCACATACCAGTACCCTGCAATACTCTTGTCTTTCCTGTTGCACTTCCTATGGAGGTGCCACAGAGCTCAGCATATAGACTTCCGTTGGTTTTCATCCTGTGTCTCACAGCTAATTTGGAGGCTCTGTGTCCCTTGGTCCCATATCCCACTTTGGTCCCATATTCCACGTCTCTCAAACTGCTTTTGCTTCTGCAAAATACGAGTCCATAGGTGCAAAGCATAGGGCGCTCAGTGGGTAGCAAAGATGTCCAACAGCTTTAATTCCCTTTTGTTCAGCTGCCTGCCCATCCCCAAAAGAAGTGTCATAAAGTGGGAGATTTAGATCTGAAACGCAGCCCAGGGTCGTTAGCTAGAACACCACTGCAGCCTCGTAAGACAACATCTGCCCTAGCCTTTAGAGGGGAAAACCAAACCAGAACGAGTTTGCGCAACATGTAATCGAACACAGTTGTTCTCAAAGGCGAGGAGGAAGAGATTCGTGCCGTCCTCCTAGCATCCATCCAGGGCCCTGTATCCCCAGACTCCGCCTAATGTGATCTTGTTCAGCTTTTTGGTCATATATTGTGCATGTAGCTGGAGGAGTTTCCGCCTCATGGAGGTTCGCTAACCATAAGGGTTGCAAAGAGCACAGAAATATTAAGAGCAGTTGACAGAAGAGCTCTCAGGGGGACGCAAAGGCTCCTGGCTTACTACTCAGTATACAGGCCCTTAGGATAATGCATATCATCTTATTGTTATAATTATTATTACTTTCATTAAAGTAGAGGAGATGAGAGACCCATAAGGGGAACAGAGCCTGAAATCATGCATACCTTTTTTATGACACCCAATACAAACCGCGGTCCGAGCCAAAGCACCCCGACAGCCTATCTCATCAAATCCAGCAGTAGTAGTGAAAAGAGACCTGAAAGTTATTTGATAAAATGCCATGTTATGAGGTATCATGGCCTCAGACACAGGGGACTTGAAAGCTACTCCCAGCTACGGCTCTTACACAGAGTTGCCGCATCTCAGTCCACGTTCAGCTTGCTATTTCAGAGCACCCAGAGGTGCTCTCCAAGCTCAGAAAATGCTGCCCATTCTGAATAAAGGGGATAAGTTTTCTTTTTGTTCAAGAGCAGATCAAAAACCACCTCAACTCTTCATTTCCCCACAGCGAGGGGGAAACGCAAGGTATTTTTCCCATGCAAGGCAATGCTTTGACACCGTGAGCTCAGTCAATTCAAATAGTCCACCCCGAGACTGAATAATTTTTTAGCTGGGGTATCTATTGCACTAAATAAACCCCATGGCTGCTGAAATGAAAGCATGAAGCTAGAGGCTGCACACCGAAAGCCACTTTGGTTTGCTCCCACTGCCAGATTTTGCAGGGACGCAGGTCTGAGAGCAGTGACTCATGCATTCTGCTGGCAGAGCCAAAGGGAGGAGATCTTTGGCAGCAGGAGGATTCAGGGTAGGCTGAGTGAACATCTGCTCATGGCTGAAGTAGGCATAGCAAAACCATAACCTGTCATACTATGACGAAGACACAGCATTTCTCAGACTGCTACCATATTGATTCCAATGAGTGCTAATTAAGCCTGTCACATCACCCAGCCAACATGGGTACAAAGCGTTCCTGCTTCCTAGGATAGCCACATGCAAGCTGAGATGACCGCATATATTTGCACTGCACCTTCCCATCATACTTCAGACCAGAAATCAGTATAAACCACAGGTTCCCCAAATGAAAGGATGTTCATTCACATGATTGTCACCTCAGACATCACAAAACGTAGCCTTCTCACTTCTTCCCAATGCTGTGCAAGTACCATCACCCCCAAAGCAGCTGTTTCTCCATCTCCAAATGTTCCTCACTCTAATATGTTCTTGGCACCTCCACGCAGAGAAGTCATGTGCGTGCAACTGACGTGAAGCAAGACACAATGTCACCTCCAGCTCTGCATCCATCCCACATTCTTCAGCGCTGAGATGAAACATGTCAGAATCTGCAACAACGAATAGAAACATATTAATCTTTCTGATCCATCTTCCTCTAATCCACTCAGGAGTGTCCTATAGCTTGTGACTGCTGGCTTATTACCCAGTCCTCCCAGAACACATTAATCACTTTAAGACATAATAAAACTTTCTTATGAAGAACAAACTACAGCTGTTAAGAAAAAGCAAATGCTAGGCTAGCTTTTGTGGGCATATCAGATAGCAATGCTACTATAGTGAATTCCCATTTTGGTGCATGCAATTCACATTAATTAGGACAAACAGAAGGTTAGTTTTTTAAGACTATTTTAATATTTTCATTTTGTTTGGCGCATACGAGACACTGATGCTAAAGAACCATGCACTCAGTGAAAGTTCCACTGAAGTCAGTGGGAGGCAATGGTTGGGCAATGGGGTGAACTCTTCAACAGACTAGATTTTAACCCAGGTTGGTAACTTGAATTAGTCCCAAAACATTAACCCCACGTGCCTTGTCTTCTCCTCTGTCTCAGTCGTCTACAGCAGATACAGCCAAGCTGCACAAAGCCATGTACTGTAGAGATACCCATGCTTACCTTAGCAAAGGTGAGGTAGTTCATGTGGAGCTTGGAGTCGCTGGAGTTAGACTGTTCCTGGTACCCGCTTGCTCTGCTGTGACTACATGACCTGTAGGTCTGAAATGTAGCCCAGGAAAGGGAATGGCAGGAGGTCGAGGACACATGACCTATGTGGAAAAGTTAAAGGGAGCCACGCTAAGCCTATCATCAACTAAGTAAAAGGCAAAGAAGACGACAGAACATGGGGACAGACTGTGGAGTCACAGATACCAGTGGAAGCAAGGGAAAAATCAGTTTGAATATTATGAAATGTCTTCTATTAGTAAGGATGGGAAAGCACTAAGTGAGGCTGCAATCACTGCCAGCTCTAAGAACAGGTAAGACATGTCTGTTAGGACTGAAAAGGTGCCATTGGTCATGTGCCAGGGAAAGAAGAGGGATTGCACGGCTTCCTGCAGTCCTTTGCAGCCACACTGTCCAACAGGAAGACGGTACAAAGTAAATGTCATATTTTGGGGATTTGGGGATTTTTTTAGAGTTTTTGCTTTCGCAGCATACCTGATTCTCTAGTGGTACTGCACTGCTTCTGGCTGAATGATAGGACTATGACCAATGCTAAACCCCATGGGTTTAAAGCATCATGCTGATCAGACTGGGATCACACCTACTAAACCACCCGGACAGGTTTACCTTAGATTTATCTGTGCCAGTCTGAAAAGTGTGTCTGAAAAGTAATTTACATTCATCATCTGAAATAAGCATAACATTCCCATTCTCCCCCCAGACCTTCTATACGTAAGCTTTTCACCTATGGTCTCTGCACACACATACTTTTGCACTGTCCTAAAGGTCAAGCTAGTTGGAGAAATATAAACTCTTGCACATGGAGGAGAAGACAGCTCTACCATGCTCCTCTTCATTCATCGCCCATTTTTGGACCAATGGGCCATGAAACTCAACAGCCTGCCCAGTTCCTGCAGTCATGGGGCAGCCCCTTTCCTCCCCCGGAGGCAAAGCTGGATGGCGTGGGTTCACATCTGACCCACACGTGTGAGGGTTGTTGAATAACCCTGCTTCTCAATTCTACTGGTAGTAGGGCTGGCTTTTGTGAAAGCCAGACTGCTGTCTTATAATGCCCTGTAGCATGCAGGCTCTGGCTGCAAAATGCCTTGTTGCCACTTAAGATCTCCCCTCCTCCAGGGCAGTAAAATGACAGATAAAGAATCTACAAGAGCCAGAAAGTGCAAGGGGGCAAATGAACCTGACTACAGAGTTTCTGCAGCTTCACTTCAATGCTAAGGATTACCGAGAAAGACTTGTGCTTGGTTACATAGAGACCAAATGAAGAACTTGGTTTTTCATTTCTGTGTGTTGTGTGGACATGGGGAAGTGTATTCTCTTTATTTGCGGGTTTCACTGGTATTTCCACCAAAAAGGACAGTGCTTTGAAGCTGGAGGCTGGGTATGTTCCTTAAGAACTGGGGGTGATTCCAGCATGCAATTATATTATTAGTACAAATAAAGCATAACATTTCCTACTACAGCACATCTAGAAGGAATTTTTACATAGTTTTTAAGACTCCAGAGTCACTTCAGCCCAATGCAGTCAGCCAGTCACTCTGGAATATTAGCTGCTCAGAAGAGCAAAGACTAGTTAAAAGAATGAAGTGTTTAAAATTCCATTTTTAAAAGAAGTTACTTTTCTTTGTCTTGCTACACTGATTTTCAGAGAGCTGAATAGATTAAGTTACTGCATCATGAACAATAGTTGAATTACGATCATGAACATACTTTTCTTTGGTGAACTTGTAGAGAAAATGAATACCATTTTTCCACATACCTGAGGAATAAAAGCACTTGTGGAGAGGAATCTCTCCCACAGGGAACCCTTGTGTACTTTGCAGTAGTATTTTATTAAGAGCTGGAGAGTTCAAGGGTCTCACAAATGTAAGTTTTCAATTAGCTTTCCATTGTGTCCCAAACAGTCTCTAAATACTCAACTAAACTTTAATCCAATCACTTGGTTTGACTCCAAGCATGATTTATCTTTTAATCATCATCTTTTCAATGAGGGGGAAAAGAAAGCAAACTTGTTCTTGGCCCATCATGACTCATACATGATTTTACTGTGATCAGAGTTGTGTTTTCCTTTTGGCTGATGCCTTGGCAATTGCAAGCATTGGCTTGGGCTTTCTATTTAGGTATGATCATTCCTGCTCATTTCCCCACCTCCCCAAAATGTTGAACAGCACTGAATGTTTGTCCTTTATACCTTTTCCCACCAAGGCATGTGAATTTTTTTTTTGCAATATCTTGATGTTGCATTAATCAAAAGTGTCTGCTATTTGACCTGCACTCAAAACACAAAACATGCTTTAAAAAGGGGCTCACTATTTTAAAAGAATGGCATTTTCCTGGAAGGACACATTACACAGAGAGCACAACCACAGTAAGACACAAACCAGCCTGTACCTTCCGGGCATCCACAAAGAGCTCAGCTGTTGGAGCTGGGGCAACGGTATTTCCCAGCAGACAGACCCTGATGAGATTTAATCCTTCCTCCATGCAGCTGGCTTGCTGACCTCCTGAGCTGGTACCCATGGTGTGCCTCGATTTCTCCATCTGAAAATGAGACTTTCATGCAGCACCTTTAAAATACTGTTCTCCCTTTCGTAAATTCTCCGTAACAGCTGAATGTTATATGGCCAACACAGCATACAGATAAACTCGCTGGGGGAACTGCACACTGCCAGCTGGCCCTCTGGGAGCTGCAGCACTCTATTCACCAGCCACAGCTACACCACTTAGTGACCTACCTCCCAGAAACATCCCAGCCACGTGCCTTTGTCTTCATGCGGTAGCTACAACTAAATGTATCTCTCCAGCTAAAATAAGGAATGGACCCAACCTTTGCCCATGAATGGCATGAACTGCAGAGCCTTTGAGGTCTGGAAGTGTTGTGCAATGTCTTTCCATGCATTATTATTCATGTCAGTGGCTTGTGCAACTCACAATGCCAGCTGACAGCGGGGGCAGAGTTTGCAAAAAGCTGCTCTCATCACAATTCACTGGCTGCCCAGAACTGTGAAGCAGCAGAACTCCCCAGAGCATACAGGTTTCTCAAGAGATTTCTCATTTAAGTCTTCCTCACTAGGGCTAGAAATTTCAGACAAATTCCTTGAAGACTGATTCAAATTTCAGTGCAAGGCTAATAGTGCTTGATAGTCTTCTCCGAGTGCCAAGTTTTGGAAACAGAAGATTTCATGAAAACTTCAGGTTTCTTTTTTTTTTTTTTTGGAAAAACAGAATACCTAACCCCTACAGACTAAAGACAACTAGCCCGCCCCCCAATGCATTCAGATGGAAAAGAGAGGAAGGCTTTTTAAGCTAATGTTGTGACCTAACTGACCAGTTCTGCTAGGCAGTAACAGATGCTTGTCTACGGGTTTCATAGGAGCAGCCATACTGTGCCTGGCCAGGAGTCCACACTCTCCTGGCTCTAATGCAGCCAGTACTGGATGCTCATGGAAAGAGCACAGAAATCTGCTCATGCTAATAATTTCCCTGGCATCCTCCCCTAGCTTCCAGCAACTTGCAATTTAGGGGCTTCTGGAGCTGTGGCTGGTTCATGCTGAGGTTGCAACTATTTGAAAAGTCAGAGCTTCTTTCCTTATGGGTTTGAGATGCAGCCTGAATATCTGGGCAGCAAAGGAGACATACATAGGTATGTAGAAGGAACCATGCATTTGCAGAAACTTCCATGCCCAAAGCTTCAGTAAATGGGTTTGCTTGTGGGCTTGCTGAACAAGGACTCAAGTAACAAAACAGATCCTGCTTAGAAGCCTGTACGCCAGCTTAGAGAATGCCAGGGAGGCTGTGGTCACTCAAAGTGATATTCAGTTCCTGGAAGATGGTGTAGAGGTGTCCTTCTCCCATTCATAGCCAATTCATCCTCCCCATTGCCTGCTTCCCATTTCCCACCAGCATTGGTAAAGGGATTTCATTCAGCCAGTTCAGGTGTCAGAATCTCCTTCATAGGCAGCTAAAGTTAGCTTTACAAGATGACTTTGTTATCCAGCTTCCCATGCAGGTCCCTAGCTAACAGGAGTGGAAATTAGGTGCTTCCCTGGTCCTTCTCCGTTTGCTTGCTCCTACGGCTGCTGGTGTGCAGCCCAGAGGTGCCGCTGGCAGAGGTCCTGCCTGTGGTCTGGCTCTTCCCAGTGGTTTTGCTTCTGGGGAGGGTGCCCTCTGCCTCCAGGGGATTTGCTAGTTGGTCCCCCAGTGCTGAGCCAATGCTTCAAAACTGACCTTTCCAACTGGGGCACTTGGCAGTAGGTACAGGCATGGTAAGGTCTCCAATCAGGAAATCGGACGCATGCCTTCAGCAAAGACAATAATGTCCTGCCAACATTTGCAGATCCTTTGGTGGTCTATCATTCGAAGACTGAATCAAGATTGGATGAATCCTTTTAAAAAAAAATCCAACTACAACAAGAAGATCCCTCCTGGCTTGGGGCCAAAGTTGCTGGGTAACAGCCAAAGGCGTGTGTTATCACAGCAATCAGACTAGAGGATCTTAATGATTCCCTTCTGGCTTTAAATCCTATGAAAACTCGCTTCTTGTTGATGCTGAATTCATAGAGCAGGAATTCATACTTGGGACTGTACCCAAGATGACTGGCAACCACCGCAGTGATCTAAACACTTTACTGTTTTTACGGTGGGAGACTGCATTCATGCTGCTGAGAATGGCTCTCAGGTCTTTCGCTCCGACGCTCGTTTGTTTGCCACTGCCTCTTTCTCTCATGCAGTCCAGTAATCATGACCTTGCTCTTCTGCAGACCTGCCCCAGAAAATGGTGCAACTGCTAATCACCACTGATTCGGCGCAGGGAGGAAAGGATGGGAGATGGTGGCATTAAGCTTATTTTTGACTTAGGGTGATTCATCTGATCCGAATCTTCCCCGAGACTCTGGCTCCCTCCTTGCTGCTGTGAGGCACTTGTCTTTTGCACAGAGACTGCTGGCTCCTGTCTTTGACCCAGCAATCACCTGCCAGCAGGAAAAGGGAGGAAACACTGAAAAATAGAGTGAGACCATCATCAGCTCAGTGTCCCTGGAAGGGGACCACGATGCTGGTCCCCTCAAGCCTCCCAGGCAGGGCATGCTGGTGTAGGGTCCAACTGGGTCCTCACCAACTATGCTCAGTAAATGGCCCATCCAGGTGGTTCCAAAATTGCTTTTTAAGACTTAATCTTTGCATCTTCCATGGCCTCTCACAGTCCTTTGGTTGTCCCCATCTGCTACTGTCTTTGTCCCCATGCAGATTTGGGAGAGAGTTTTCTCTTCCAGACCATTTTGATTTCATGGCTGGCATTTGATCTTGCTCCCAGATTTCTGATTTTTCTCTCCTGATTTCTTAGAGAGATTTCTGCAACGCGAAACAACCCATTGGAAAAAAATAGACTTCTCTCCCACAGTGCAGCATCATGATAACGCAGTGTGACAGCTCTCCATTAGAAACAGGTTTTGTGCATGCTTGGTCTTGCCACTGTGTCCTCAGCAATGGCTGTGGAGCCAAAGTGTTTTTTCTGAGAAAACTGCCTGAAGCTGTAATTTCTGACAGGTTCGTTTTTATCCACAGCTCTATCAGTAACAAATGCGCCTTCAGCAACGGCATGATGCTGCTGCCACACTTCAGTGCCTTCTTAGCTTCTGCCTGAGTCAACCAAGGCTACGAGGGACTGAACTGCATCCAAAGCACATCTAAGGTGGTTGGTAGCAGCCAGGAAGAACCACCTCCCAGATGGAGAGCAGGACTGAAGCATCTCACACACGTGGAGGTTTTCCCAAGCTATTGTTCCTGTTTTATAGTGCGAACATGTGCTGACTTCCCATAAAGAGCCAACAGCTGTCACTCAAACAGACATCACTCTGTAAATCTGCCCGGGTGACTCTGTTTTCAAACCCGAGGTCTCCAGGCAGGTTTATGAGGTGCCACCTGCATGATTAACAAGTCCTGAGGACCTCTGTGCAGGTGCAGCGAGCAGGAGGGGAGCGGGGCTGGGGGGAGCTGGGGAGCAGGTCCCAGCCTGGCCAGACCCCTGCCATCTCCATGCCAGCCGGAACTTCAAGCTCTGTTCTCTGCTCTGGTGCACAGTGACTGCCTCAGGCTCCAAAATCCCCAAAAGATGACACATTAATGGGGAACATCATGACATTTCTGACAAGGGCCCAAGCTGGAGCTGCACAAGCATGGGTCTCTCCTTTCTGCCCCATCTTTTTGGCTGGGCCCAGCTGTGCCTCCTCATCAGCTGTCTCCTCAGGGAAAGCAGAAAGGCTAGTGAAGAAATTAGCCTCAGTACAGGTATGGGAGACACAACCTGTGGTCTTTTTTTTTTGTAAATATTTTTTCATTAAATCAAGACCACAAACAATGCAGATATTCAGGATTGCTTGTACCCAAAGAAAGGGCAGCTGGCCAACAGGAATGGGAAACCCACCCCTTTAAAAACTGTTCATGCACCTTGCAGAACACTTATTTTCTACAACGGTTTTGCAAAGGGGCCAAGAATTGTTTTCCTCAAGAAGAAAGTGGCAGAATGATTTTCTTAGTTCCTGACTGGCTGAGTGCTGACTGAACTCACTGCTCTGATGATACCGAGATTTTAAGACACCTACCCATGAATGGGAGCAAGGTACCTAAAGTCACTGCTTTGAGACGGCCAGATAAAAGCACTAATAACAGCACTGGATGTGACACAAATGGCAGTTTTTCCTACCCCTGGAGATCCTGCTCACTGGTTATGCAGACAGGGTTATTCACGGGCACTGTCTGTAACCCCTGGAGGCAGTGCTATGTTAACCTTGCTAGGGGTATGTTTCAGATGGATGAAGAAGACATAGTGAAATGCAGCACAAGCAGCCTTCCTAAGGCGATTGCACGAGGAACACCGCTTTCCTTCAGAAGTTCCCACGAGCACTTCCATCCCCTTGAGATCAAAACTGTACAGGTAAGCACAGGCTGATGTACATGTTGTCTCCTACAGATGACCATTCACTCAAATAAACCGTCACAGACTCCATTGCAGTGACTTGGATGAGGAACTATTTGGCAGTAACAGTCCAGAGGTCATTCCCCAACCCATAAAAAGCTCTGTGAAAAGGGGGAAACCATGAGTGAGTGATTTTATTAGAGAAAATACTTCCTTCTCCTAGAGACTGGGATTAATTTTCTGTAACTTTGCAAACACCCGGCAGAAAGGTTAAAGTGACTGTGTTCACTTTTAAACACCAAAGACATTTAAAGCAAAGACTGTCTTGACTAGTTTATACTAATAACGAAATAAATCAAAGTTGTATTAACAATCATTCACCAGTGCCTTCCTCCACAAACTTTGACTTCTGATGTTTCTACCCTGCGAATAATAAAGGTCCTGTTACCTTCTTCACTTAAAATCAACATCCTGCATATGCTGTGAAGGTTTCATTTCATAATTATTTGAGCATCTCAGCAACAGCCATTATCCCTTTGAAATTCTCTTGCCCTGGAAATCCTTGTTCTGCTTTTCATTACATCGTTACATTTGCTATTATTTTAGGTTAAAAAGAAGCACATTCCACTGTTAAATGATAATACTTGCACTTTTCTTGCCCCCAGCACTTCACAAACAATGTGCCCAGTAGTTCAGGTATCCCAGGCATGGCATGTGGCTCAAAAGAAGGTATAGGAGCTTGGTGGTCCACCCTTTAGCTGTGGCTGTAAGGAGCTCAACCAGCCAATTACAAGGCCAGCTCAGGTCCTGGAGATCCCTTTGCGTAGTTGTAGTTTGGCAGTGCCATTACTAACATATGTTGAGTGAGCCACACCACAAAGAGCTGCACTCTCTCACCTGGATAAAGCATTCCCCAAGACTTTTGGCATCTTTCATCTGGTCTTCTCTGTTCATCTGGGACCCAATTCCCAGCTCTGATGATGAGCTGCACAGCATAACTTTGGATTAGCAGCAATGACATGATGGACTTGTACTTTGGATTCATCTAACTTGAAAGTAAAGCATCTGGTCCTTGCTACATCTGTTCTTTGTCCAGGCCAAGGACTGACTGCCTTTATTAAGCAATTAAAGATGATGGAAACATGCTCAAACTAAATTCCCAGGAAAAAAAAAAAAAAAAACAAACAAACAACAAAATGCCATTTTGCCAGAACTGGGAGGTTTTCCTGACTCCACTAAAAATGTCATTGGGAAGGTTCCCCAAGCTGAGTCTGAAATAAGGCCAAAGGGACAAGAAGGGGAGAGAAAAACCTACCTCTGAAATAACCTCAGAAGACCCTGTTACCTTTGAGATACAGGTACAGGGCAACAGCTTTCAGCTGCTAAGGCACGGTGAAGAAAAAAACTGCAGTGGAAATACGCCCTGAAAGCAAGTTTGTACCCCAAATTCTATGAAATGGGCAAAAATCACAGTCTGCTATGGGTGGATTTGTTTAGATGACAGAAAGGGGAACAGGACTGAGGGCAGTAGTTCCCGGCATGAATAGGGAAAATTATAAAGGGAGATGTAGATATCTAGACCTGGAAGAATTCAAACCCAAACAACCATGGCTCCATTGCCTAGCATAGACATAAACCCAGGACAAAGATTCTGACTCAAGAATTT